>NW_026000057.1:34085219-34160726 GCF_001458135.2 Marmota marmota marmota
TTAATTTTTTTTTTTTTTTTTTTTTTGTGTGTGTGTGTGTGTGTGTGTGGGTGTAATGAACAGGGGAAGAATGGAAGAGGAGGTCAGAGAGATAGAGACTAGATCCAGTAAAACCTCATTGACCAAGGGGATAACTCTGAATATTTATTTCTAAAAGAGAGGAGTAACTTTGGAGGGTATAATTTTTTTTTATTATTGAAAAAAACAATATTCTGGCACAGAGGTAGAGATGTGTAATCCAAGCAACTCAGAAGGCTGAGGCAGGAGGATTACAAGTTGAAGGCCAGCCTTAGTGACTCAGCAGTATCCTGAGGATATATATAAAAAAAAAAAAAAAAACTGAGGATATAGCTCAGTGGCAGAACACCTCTGGATTCCATTCCCAGTACAATTAATTAATTAATTAAAATATGGCCAAGAATATAAAAGTCCCGTTTTCTTACACAAAAAGAAAGCTATTATCACACCTAACAAAATTAATAATAACTTAGCCAGACTCTGTCTCAAAATACAAAATAAAAAAGGAGTGGGGATATGGCTCAGTGGCTAAGCACCCCTGGATTCAATCCTCAGTACCAGAATAACAAAACAAACCAAGAAACAAAAATTCCCGGAGACTATGTAGTATAATGAGAATGGCTTCACCATAGGAATCAATATAGTGAATTCAAATTGCATTTTTTCTTACTGATTATTTTGAAACCATGCACTTTATCTGCTGGTTGTGTGTATTAGTTTCTTCACTTATAATAACAATAACATGGCTACTTTGCATACTTTAAATATTTAAAAGTGCCTAGGATGGTAGTTGGCCAACAGTAGGACATCAGTTTTATTTGCTTCCTTATTTTTCTAATAAAATATAACAATTAAATTATAAGAGTGAAAACTCAAAAATATAGTGATAATATATTATCATAATATATTTATTATATATTAATTATTATTTATTATTGTTAATATATCTTTAAATTAGACTTGAAGGATGTTTCGTATTGTCATCCAACTTATTTTTAAAGTATAAATTAATAAAGTAATAAATAAAAGTTTTACCTCTCCCAAAAAGAAAAAAAAGGAGACAGTAAATAAAAGTGAATTTGTCCATGTTCAGAATTCCTAATGCACCTCCAAACGGTGACTAAGCCCAATAATGTATGTATAAAATTTTAAAAGTAAGTAGTTTAATTAAACTAGGTTATTACTCAGCATCTGATGGATCATGAAGCTTCAATAATTCAGTCTCTCTAAAGAATTTCTTTTTTAGAAGTTAGGTGATCCATATTGGAGTGGAACTGTTACACATGGTGATGAGCAATTGATACAAATATACAAATTGATTTCTATGCCAGAAGGAAAATTAACTCACATTATTGAGATTGAAAAATTCATATTTCCCCAATTCTAGGAATGTGTTGTAAATTGCTATCATAATCAGTAGCAGAATTACTTCTGTTACGGCAAAAATTATTAATTATATAAAAGTATCTTATGTATGATCAATCTATCTGTCTATCTATCTATCTAGCTAGCTATCCTCTACCTACACATTTGATGACATTCATATTTCCAGGCTAGCTACATAATATAAAAGACTGAATTCAAAAATAAGGGGAAAAGTGTCAAAAATATTAAAATACAAGCCTTTTACTTAGAGATATTTTAGAACTCATAAAACATAATAGGAATTATACAGATACATGAATTACAACATAAATTTATATACTGTAAAATAATATTTTCACATACTAATTTTACATGATATAATAGATTATTAAAATTATTGATAATTATCTTTTTCTGGTTTTCTCATCTGAAATGTGCTTAGTAGTTCCTCAAAATGTAAAGCTTCTTTTTCTTTTTTATTTTTAGTAACACATATTAATTGTACAAATTAATGGAATGCCATATATTTTCATACATGCATACAGCATGTTTTGATCAAATCCATCCTCTCTTCCCCACTCCTCACTTAGACCCATCCCAATCTTTATTAATCACTATACTTTGAGTTCAACATTTTTAGTTTTCACATATAAAAGAGAAAATGTAGTAATTGTCTTCTTGCCTGGTTTAATACATAACATGATGTCCTTCAGTTCAGTTCATTCTGCTACAGATGACACCATTTCATTCTTCATTATAATTGAGTAACACATCATTGTGTATGTGTACCATATTTTCTTTACAGCATTCATCTGTTCATGGGTACCTGGGTTGATTCCATATCTTAGCTATTGTACATAGTGTTGCAATGATAATAAATAGGCATACAGATTTCCCTTTGGTATGCTGATTTGATTTCCTTTGCATATATAGCCAGATTGGGATAGATGGATTACATGGTAGATCTATTTATAGTTTTTGAGTTAGCTCCATACTGCTTTTCATATGACTGAAATAATTTACATTCCCACCAACAGTATATGAATCTCTTTTTCTTCAAATTCACAGTAGCATTTGTTTGTTTGTTTATTTGTTTTCATAATTGACATTCTCACTGGGGATTAATGGTATCTCATTATCATTTTTATTTGCATTTCTGTTATGGCTAATGAGCCTTTTTTTAAAAAAAACATTTTTGGTCATTTATACATTTCTATTCTATATCTAAGCAGATCGTTGGATCATTTTTAAATTAGAGTATTTTTTATTTGTTCTAATTATTTTAGTCTTTCATATAATCTTGATATTAACCTTTTGTCAAATGAATACTTGACAAATATTTTCTCCAACTTTTTAGGTTGTCACTTAACTTATGTCAGTTGTTTCCTTCTCTGTGCAGATTTGTGGACTGATATAATCTCATTTGGCTTTCTTTTTTTTTTTCCTATGCTTTTGAGGTCCAATACAGAAGATAATTCTTTATACCAATGTCTTGATCTGTTTCCTCTATGTTTTATTCTAAAGTATCAGAATTTTAGGTCTTACATTTAGGTTTTTGATCGATTTTGAGAAATTTAATATTCAATCAATGCAAGTGAAAGTGATGTAATATGTTTTAGGTAAATTCAAGGTCAAAAGCACATTTTGATAATTACTTGTTTTCAGGAAGACCTTATTACTGTTTCACTGTTACTGGAGCTATTGAAAATATTTCTGTTGTTTATTAACATAATAATTTCTAATATTGTCATTTCAAAATGTGAATTTTAGTACGTCTCAAGCAAATGATTCTCAAAAAAATTTTTCTAAAAAGATTTAACTCCCTTACAACTCAGTTTCATATAAGCATGAATTTAATTTTAAATGTAAACTTATATCATGGCATTTTAAGTTTTCCTCTGACATTTCTTATAACTTTTGGAGATTGTACAGGAAATTCCAAATGTCTTCATGATTTACATATAATTCAAAATGCTTCTTTACACATTATATTGCTATATCTTAATTGCAAAGAAAATTAATTCTGAAATTGCACTTATATTTAATAATTAATTCATCTGAAGTTTCATATGAAGACAGTATTTCTTATTGTTTTACATTACAGTCTTCAAATGCAGTTTCTATGCTAAGCCTTTGAATATTCCTTTGAATTGTTGAACAGTTTTCAAGACCAGAGGTTACACATTTTAGAAAATTCTAATAGATCTTTAATATATATTATTGTACTATTGACATGTAAGCTTTTTTTTCTGTAGTGATCTGTTGATACTTTACTTCCTAAACACTGGTCCTGCTCTCAGACAAGAACGTTAATACTTGTGCAGAAGCTGTGAGGATTGACCTCAGAGAGGGATGGCTAAGTCAGTGTTGAGTCCCAGCATTGCCCTGTGCAATGCTCTTCTTCTTCCCCATGATGGCTACTGTTACTGCTTCTGCAGCTGATTTCATGTTTGATAACACCAATATGGACTGAGGTCTTGGTCTGCGTTGCTCAAGGTCTCAATTCCTCAGACTGCATCAGGAATGCATTTGTGTGATAGACAACCATGCTCATTGCTCAGAACCTTTCCTGACCTCAGCCGAAACTTCACATTGCACATGCAAGCTCTATTGTCTTTTTGGACTTCACTTGAAAAACAAGTTCAGAGATAAAATTATTAAGAATTTCAAGACAGCACAAACAGAGCATTAAATCAACAATGGTACCCTTTTGATACTGCAACTTTCTGTGTCCACACAAACCACATACCTGGGAAACTGATCCAGCATACATCATGATGTATTGAGAAGGATTAAAGAAAAACAAAAGACAACAGATGATTGGAATGGCTAATGTGACTTTTTTGCAGCTTGTCAGTAAAATAACTATGAATACACTCAGAAATGAAACTTCAAAATATCAGTGGAAGTTAAGAGTATTAGAATATTTTTTGATATTGGGAAAGTGGTGAGCACTTTCCTTAAAGTTGTTAGAAGTGATGCTTGATAGAAATAAAATTATAGCTGCTGCCTTCCCTAGATTAGACATGTGGTCTATATCAAAGAGGAAGTTGAGTGTAAAGTGTGTGTTGAATTGGCCTTGGTGAACTCTTCAAGGTTGTGTTAAGTAGTAAACCCATCAACTGGCTAAGAATTGAATATTTAATGGTGATACTTATGCTATCATTTATTGAGCTCGTATTAGGTGCTACAAATGAATTTAAATAGGGTAAATGTTTTAAGTCAGTGCTTCTCAAATTTTTGAAGTTAGGATCTCCTTATATTCTTAAAAATTCATGGAGTGTACAGATAAACAAGGAAGGAATCTAAAATAAACCATATGATATTGTATTAGAGTTGGAACCATGAGTATAAACTCACATTTAGCTTAATAAGCATACAAATGGGAAAATAATAAGCAAAGATATATTCAGATGTATTGGTTGGTCTATATATATACTTTACCTAGCTCTGTTTGCTGAGAGGACTTAGAAAACAATGATAGTCTAGTAGCTATTACCACATCAAGACCCAAGATTTGATTTCTAAATACCATTCTGTAATAAAAGAAGCAAGGGTTTCTTGAGAAATAGGTTACGCTATGGCTGGGGCAAGTAATGTGAGCCTGCAACCTCTTGTAGTGTCAAAAAGTAAAGGAGAAAGAACATAAAGGGTATATAGGAGATGATATGAAAGAACTCCCAGATGGCCAAACATTAACAAATTGAGCACCCAAATAAATATTATGGGATTATAAGACAAAACACAAAATAAATATCTGTAAATTGATGAAGACACATATAAATGATTGAATAGATAAACAAGGGAGAAGAAACAAATCTATATTACAGAATTATGATTGCTTTAGGTGTACTGCCTACTCTAGAGAGTAGAACTTAATTCCTTCCCCTGCTCCTTGAGTATGAGCTGCTGTTAGTGACTTGCTTCAGAAGGATGAATGTAGAAAGGAAGAGAAAAAGTCTTTATAGGGAGGGATTATGATAAGTAAACACAGCCTTGAACACAGAGTAAAAGCTGATAGTTTGCTGTTGATGCAATGTGATGAGAATAGTACTTATGTCTATGGTTTCGTTCCCAAAACTCATGGTCCAAACTACTCAGAAAATAAATCAAATAAATTAAAATTGAGGATTACTTTAGAAAATATCTAATTGGTCAGTACTTCCCAAACTATTAAAGTCTTGATAAAAAAACGAAACTCTGAGCAACAATTATAAAGTAGTGTATACTAGGGAGACTTGCTGGTTAAACAGTATGTAGTACCCTAGATTGGGCTGTGGAATAGAAAGATACTATTAATGTGGAAACTAGTGAAATCCAAATGATGTCCAGAGTTTAATTAATAGTAATGTTTTCATGTTGATTTCTTAGTTTTGTCAAACAATCCATGGTAATATACTATATAATCAATAGTGAAAACTGAGCAAGAAATATTTGGAAACAACTATCTTTATAACATTTTGTCAATAAAAATTATCCCCAAATAAAAAAGATATTAAAAATCATTTAGGGTCTGAGATTGTGGCTCAGTGGTAGAGCGCTCACCTAGTATGTCCAAGGTGCTGGGTTCGATCCTCAACACCACATAAAAATAAATAAACAAAATAAAGGCTTTGTGTTAATTTACAACTGAAAAATTTTTAAAAAATCATTTAATGCACTAAAGAAACTTTATTTATGTGAATTATATCTAATGAAATTTTCCATATCATATATTTAAATGCAAATGCATTTATTAATTCATTTATACATAAAATAGTTAAAAAGTATGATATTTTATTTTTCACAAATGACATATTTTATTAGAATTAATTTTATTTTCCAAAACAAAAAGCAGTAAGAAAAGTAACATTTGTTTACATGAATTTTTGCAAATCTTTTTAATGCTAAATTAATATGAGGCTGATTTTCATATCAGCTTCTACATTCAATTTTTCTAAAATTATGTGTCACACATAGTCTCCAGAATATTTCATTCTGCATTTGTTAAGGCAAACTATAAATAATGTCACAATTAAAAAATATTTTGACTTTGTGGATTCATTAAAACAGTCTCAAAGTGTCAGGGTCTGCTAGATCTCATTTTGGAAAACTCTGCATTAATTCCTTGGGTGCTCATTTTTTTCCAGATGAAGAAATTTTCTCTCCTTTCATCTTCCCTTCCTTCTTTCTTTTTTCCCTCTCCCTTTTATCTTCCCCTGATTTTCTCCTTCGTCTCTTTCCTTTCTGATTATAACAGCATTTCTTTATGTTCAGTAATAGTATTTCACACACTGTATCATATCCTAGCTTTATTTAATCTCATTCTAGTATAAATAATCAGAAATGCACAAATATATAGAAACAGATACTATGTAATAATCAAAATACAATATAAAAGGTACTATTATTAAAAAGATCCATAAAAGCTATATGTTTTAAACATTGATTGCATTAAAAAGAAAAAGAAATGTCTCTGGGGCTTAATATGATTTTAAAATGGTCTAATTGAGTATAATCTATATAGTAAAAGAAAGAATAAGATTAAATGTCACTAGTCAGAAATACCTGCCAATGTGATTAAAGACATACTGAGTACAGTAATGCAAAGACCTGGCTCTCTCCATATCAGTCTAACATCCTAGCAAGAAAAAAAGATGTTCTCTTGTTCTGGTGTTTTTGTCATTTTATTATTGTTGACTAGGACAACCATAAAATCTCTCTTCTTAAAAAAAGAGAGAAATTTAGAATGTTAAAAAAATGCATTTAAGGGATTCCATAAACATAAATACAGAGGATAGGCAAGTTAAAAATTATGAGAAATATTGTATATTATTCTGAAAAAGGAATAAAAAGTTAGATTAAAATATTGCCTCAATAAAGATTTATTTAAATGCCTATTACATTAGTGAAGAGAGAAAATTAAAATACACAAAATCACACATATCCTGGTAATTTTTTCAATTCAATAGATAAAGAAAGAGAAACACTTGAGAATCTAAACTATTAAAAGTTACTTAAGAAGCTACTAAAAAACAAAAGGGTTCTCTTAGACCTCATACATAAAGATGAATTTCAGATAAAATCACTTTTATATAGGTTCATGGAAAGACTATGAGCATAAAATTTTATACCTAACTAAACTGTCATCAGGTGCTCTGTAGAATAACAACTATTGGTTAGTGCTAATATTAGCTAAATATCCAGATATAAACCAAAATTATTTCAGCATTTCTGGTTATAAAATTAAATGCAAAAGCCTAGAGTATTTAAAGATTGCAATTTCTCTTAGGTTATGCTAATACAATCATTATAATAATTTAGATTTATTTTCCAAGGACTAATTAAGAAAGCCAGCAAATTCAAGAAGAGCAAATAATGTTAATTCTTCCTATTCCATATGCAAAGTTAGAAAAGCTTAAATTTACTTTCAGAAATACAAAAGAAAAAGCAAATAAATTATGTCTCATATGACAAAAATATGAAAAAGACGAAGTTAAACAAGAGTGAAAAAGAAAAAAAATAGAATTAAAAGTAATACTTCAGAAATCTTTTTGATGTTCTTAGTAATTAATTAAGTATTAACCAATATATTTCAATCATTATGATGAAAAAAATACTTCCAGGCTTTTTTGTTTTTGAAAGAGAAATAAAATATCACTACTATCTTGGAGCTTTAATTCCAGGAACAGAGTTGAAGGTTAAATACAAATGGGTCGGTGATTTTAAATATGACATGTGAACATCAGGTTGAATAGTGTTCCCTGCCCTCCACAAATTCATAATATCTGCTTGAAACTTGTGAATATGGACTAATTAGAAAGAATTTTGAAAGATATAATCCAGTTAAAATAAGGTCATACCAGAGAGAGTGAGTTTTAAATACAATATAACAGGTGTCCTTATAAGAACAGGGAAATTTAAACATAGACACACAGTCAGACAGACAGACAGAATCCCCGCCCCCGACCCCAGAGGTCTGTAAACATGGAGGTAGATGTTGGAGGAGCTATATGGGTCAGGGTGCACTAAGCATGGCAGATGCTAAGAGAGACATGAAACATATGATCAGATGGCTTTCTCTAACCTCAGAGGGGGAGCATTGTCCTGCCAACACCATGAATTTTGATTTCTTGTCTCCAGAACAGTGAGAGAATAAATTTGTGTTTTTTAAATCATATAGGTTGTGACAATTTGCTAAGCAGCCCTAGGACAGAAATGCACTGACATAATTTTAAGTGAGACAATAGTGAAAGGTTAAATCAATATGTAAAAACTCAGTGAAATTTTAATTTTTCCCATAAAGATAACTCTAATGCTTCATTAGAATTATCAAATATATTATAAATATGTTTTACAGTATAATTTCTTTATTAATTTCCTAAACTTCTGTTTAGTCTATTCTGTAAAGAAATAATTCTTACTAGCAAATCACAAGAAAAATCTAATTTAACTCACTTTGTACCTCAAATCACTTTGGAAATGTCTAAGATCACACTCTACCCCAATTCTTTACCCTCATTGATCTATGAAAGTACATTCCAATTCCATAAGAATTTGCAAATTTAAGACACCATAGTAAATGTCACAGTAATTTCACCCAGAGCACCCATCTCAGGAATAACACAGAATAGGCACTTAGTATGTATTTCTTCAACAAGGATAGATCAGGAAAAAAAAAATCAAAGCGATATATTGATTTTTCACATAGACAATTTACATATTTGCTGGCTGGACAGAACTATAACTTATGCCTCAAACATCCTGTTTTAGCAGTCATGTTGGCATAGTGTCAAACTTAAAATTCCAACTAGAATGAGAACAGTATCTGTTCTGTCTTCTGATGGCCGTCAACTATGCAGGATAAAATAGAAGTCTCTGTGAGTCTCCACAAACTTTTTCACACTCTATCAGAATCGTTAGCACAGAATTGTGTTCTGAAGCAAACAATACTGGCACATTTCAGCAAAGCAAGACAGGGGACAAATAGAAAAATAAACTCTGAGTCCAGGATGTCACAGTGCTCACATGGAGGCCTGAAAAGACAAGTAAAAATGAAAAATGAAGAGAAGTTATAAGAAGGTAAACCCAGGAATTAGTATATTCACAGCTTTGTCTATATACTGTTTTAGTTGGACTAGAAGAAGTGCCCTTCTCATGTAAAAAAGAAAAAAGCACGGAAAACCCTCCTTGTCAAGGAGTGATTATTGTCCTAAGAAGTTGTCTAATATTGTGTTTTCTCTCACCATTATTACTATAACAAAGTGTTCTATTATATAAAGGGGGGTCACACTGAGATGATATTTGGAGTTACATGTCATATCCTTAGCATTTTGAAATCACCACAATACATCTTATTATTTTCAATATTCTGAAAAGTCATCTCTTTTTCATTGTTCTCGGTGTTTCTCAGTCTTGGATCTACTGAATCCTCCTCTGCCGTCCAATCATAGCCTTTTTTTCCCCCTCAAGTAACTATTAGCCAGGATAAGTGTTTGTGGAACCCACTTTCAGTGATGCTGGTCTGAGAGGATGGACAACTATAGCTATCAAACTCTTGCATAATCCACTTTTCCCAAAATTTAAAAAAATAACTAATAGCATAAGCCTTGGGGTTAATTACTTACTAGCAAAATCTATGCACCACAACTGAATTTAGCTGTGGAACACAGTGTGGGCACATCGATGAGTTAAACTGAAATTTATAAATTGCTTTGTATGTAAGACTTATCCAAATACATATGAAGTGAAAATGACCCCAAATATTCTCATCCTAACACCCCTGAAAATACTTTTTTTAAAAAAATTCCTTGACTACATAACCTATTCAAAATGATGCCTTTCTCTCAAACATGTTGATAAATATGTATTAAAATGTAAGATAACTATAAATAAAATTACTACAAATGCTACAACTCATAGTGAAGAGAGTTGTAGCAATGGAATGTTTTTCATTTCTTCCCCCAAATATGTGGCTAGACTCATAACAGTCCACAAAACTGCACAGCAATTCTGACACTGTATTGACCAAAAAAAAAAGAAGAGAAAAAAAGCAAACCAACAATTGTAGCTCATAACAGCAGTAAGGAACCGGGTGTGTGTGTGAGGGGGAAGTGTAGGGTAATTGCAAAGAGTTATCTAGCTTGATTACAATTTTTGTTAGGAAGTGCTCCAAGTCATGATGCCTAAAAAAGATCGAGACTAACTTAAAAACTAGGGGAGGAAAGTTACAGATGACAAAAATTTGAGGCACCATATCAAGCTAAATACTTTCTACAACTTATCCTTGGTCTTGATACTGCTATTCCCCAGGTCTTGCTGTAAATGACATGGGTTTCATTCTCTCCTTAGTGGGCATAGTCTGTGCTTTCTCCATACCTTATGCATAATGTTAAGAATTTCAACATGCAGAGTGCCCATAACATAAAACTCTAACACAGCCAGGAGAAAAAATGTGGAGTTATCTCATAATCACGAGATTTCAGAGCTAGAGAGACTGAGCAGATGCCTAATCTGCTGCTTGAGAAATGTTGGTAGGAAAAAAAAAAAGTACAAATCAGGGGTGAGGACAGGGTTGGAGATGTGACAATCCAACTGGTGCACAGACATCCATGTGAAAGCTACAGTTTGTAATTTCACCCTCAGATCAGATGTGTATTTCATCTAAAGACCATGGACTGGTAGGCAGGGCTACCATGTTGGTGAATGCTTATGTTTCCTTCAGGGCCTGTGAACTCTGCTTTATAAGATGAAAAAAAAAAAAAGAATATATATATATATATATATATATATATATATATATATACACACACACACACACACATATAAAAAGAATTGGAGAAAAGGGTGCTACTTGGAATCTCCAAATAATGCATGTCTCCTCAATTATTTCCATTGATTTAATGTAATCTTAAACTGCAAAAATATTAATGAGAGATTTTAGAATGAAAGGGGAAAAACAAAACTCCCATTGACAAACATCTAATAGTAACTGCAAAATCAATTTTTAAATACTCCTTAATATAACAGTTTTCCTTTTATATTTTATAAAGTTCAAGAAAACAAGGATGGTTATATGTGAAAAAGGTGAATTTCTTAGAAGCCAATTTTTCTATTTTTGTTGCATCAGTTCTGCAAACTATTTTAAGATACAAATTAGGAAGAGCAACTAATTTGCTTCTTGGAAAAAGATTATCCCCAAATACTTTTGTTCTTTTGAGAAAATATGTGCTGTAGCATGATGCATCTATCTTTAATGAAGCTGCTGGAAACTTTCTGTTCACTATGGCATGTTTATATAGAAATGCAATCTGGCAGGTCCCTTCAGGTTCTGGTTGACCTGAATTAGAGTTTCATTCTTACCAAACCTGACATTCAATGGACCTTACAAATACTTAAATATTTTTTGGAAATCAGTCCTCAGATGCCTTCTGTCACATTTCAAATCCCTGTAGTCATCAAGTGTCCACACAGAAATAATTAACTTTTAAATAATAAATTTCCATCTTTTTTTAAAACCTATCATTACTTTGGGGCTTTAATTTGGATAGCTTCTACTCAGTTGAAGTGTCATTTCCACATCAAAGAAATCTAAATTTCACATCATTGTCCCTATTCTTTCTTGAACATCACCTTCCTGGATTATGTCTTTGAATCAGTCTCTTTCTTGCCAAAATAAATGTAAGTATTGTTCCCTGCTCTGCAATGGTTTGCTTCTGTTTATTTTTCTTTTAAATTTTAAGTCAAAATTGATGCTTGGCAGTGATGTTAGCAACTAAAATTCATGGTTATGATGGATGAGGAAAAGTTTGGTTAATAAACCCACTTCCCACAGTCATTACACCCTAAACACTTTCTTAAAAAATATATTGATTTTTTTTTTAAAAAAGTATATTGATTTTAAGACATGCAAAGGCTGAGGCAGGAGAATGGCAAGTTTATGTCCAGCCTCAACAATAACCTTGAGCAACTTAGTGATATCCTGTTTTAAAATAAAACATTTTTAAAAATACAGAAAGGTAGCTTAATGATAAAGAGTCCTTGTGTTTAACCCTTAATCCCCACCCAAATATATTGATTTTATATGGTATCAATGAGCAAGAAAGTACTTTTGTATACATGCAGCCGTGCTGTTGCTGTGAACTGTCAAATGTTTTTGGCTATCCTCTCTTTAAGCTATCAAACACACCACAGAAAAGTATATTGCTCTCATTTCTATAGACCATATGTCCTAACACCATCCCTGTCATTGACACACTGTCACTTAGTAGTCACTAGCAGAGATTTATCCAGTTGCATTCCCTTTTAGGTAACTTCAATGAAAAAAATATTAGAACACAAAGAAAATGAGTTTATTTTCCATTTGCAAAAATCTCTTCTCTATAGCTTTAATCTTTTTCTGTGGAGAAGAATAACACTTGGTCCTCTTGCACTTCCAGTGAATCAGAAGGAATTTTACTTTGAACATTTTACATTTGTATTGTAGAGTATAAGAATACTGGACTGAAAATCAGGAACATGCATTCCATCCTTCATTACCAAGAGCTGACTCTAGAAGTTAAAGTCCACTACCAGTTCTTATTTCCAAAAATTGAAGGAACAAGTTAGACTATATAATTTCAAAACCACATTTGTTGCCTATGAATCTGTTTTTCATTTCTTCTCTCCAAAAGTGTAGGTAGATTTTCAACATCCTATGTTTAATGCATGCGGCCAGTTTTTTAAAAATGTTTATTCATTGGGTTCAATGTATGAATTCAGATTTTTAGAGCATCCTACTCAAATGACAACCTAATTAGAAGCATCTCAAAAATGTCCTGGAATAAATCCAGCTAATAAATAAACAATCACTTAATTAGCAATGATGTAAACATTATAACCATATGGATAACTTGGAACATTTATCTTCCTATATTAAAAATATAGCTTTGGAGGTATTGGGATAAAACTTCAATCTTTTGGTTTTGTATCCCAAACAATATTCATATCTTCCGTCTGATGCTTGTTTCCAAAATGATAGAAGTAACTCCTCAAAATTTATAAACTTGAAATGGTCTTATCTCATGTAAAATTCCATGGTTTTATAGTTAACAGCCTGAAGAGTTGCCTCTAATTGATTTATGTTCCCTATTTGTAGCACCAGACACAAAAACCATGGTTCAGATGAGACATTTGAGATTAGTGGTTCCAAAATGCTAAGTGACATTACATATGAAAGAAAGGGTTCCAAAGCCTCACTTCAAAATGAAAGCAAAATCTCACTGTAATACGCAACAAGACTTCACCAGCTGGCTGCACTACATGTGCCGGCATACTGGTTGCTAAGTTTATGAGATATTGTCTAGTCCTGGAAACTAAAGATTGAGGAGCCAGTTCCACATGCTACAGCAACAAGAACTGGCGTCAGTCAAGCTACGGATATATGAGGATTGAACTTAATACCATTAAAGAAGCATTGTCAAGTACATTCTATGTTTATGTTTTAATTCTTTTGTATTCTCCATTGATTGTAGTGCCATTTTGAAGATATACAACAGAAATGTTTCTCTTTGGATTATTCCCTGTTTCTAATTAGTTGACGTTTTAGTCAGCTTTTTTGCTGCTGTGATTAAATTTTTATCCAACCAGAGATATAAAAAATTGTTATCTATATGTGTAATAATAATTACAATGCATTCCACTGTCACGTATAAATTAAAAAAAATCCATTTTATCTGTTAAAAAAAAAGATCTGACTAGAACAATTGTAGGGGAGGAGAAGTTTATTTGAGGGCTCAGGGTTTCAGAGGTCTTAGTTCATAGAAGGTCAGCTCTATTCCTTAGGGCTCAAGGTGAGGCAGGAAATCATGGAGGAAGAGGGTAGCACAGAGAGACAGCTCACATGGTGATCAAGAAGCATAGAGAGAGTCTCCACTTGCCATATACAAATATATATATCCCATAGCCACGCTGCCAAGTGAACCACTTCCTCCAGCCACACCTCACCTGCCTCTAGCTCCCACTCACTTAATCCCATCAGGGATTATTTCTTTGATTAGATTAAGGCTGTGGCCCGATCATTTCTCCTCCAAACCTTCTTGGTTCATCTCACACATGAGCTTTGGGGGACACCACATCTAAATCACAAGAATTTTCCTGCTTTCCTCTGCCTGCTCTTAACCTATCTTCACTTTATCCCTTGGGAAATAAAAGTCCACAGATTTTGATGATTTAATTCTAAATGCTGTGTACTATATCATCATCATATTAGGTTAAACAATATTAACTTATACTTTTCAGATAAAATTATAGTTTTTGATTTTATATGTACATCCTAATATTAGAACATTCAAAATGCTGCATGTCTAATAATTGCATGTGATGTGTGTAATAATTTCTATAATGTGGCAGTTGAAGTGATCTTATAGTATCAATAATATATACTTAAAAAGAAGTGCTTTATTTTTGAATTGATAAGTAACTATAAACATGAATATTATCTAATACATAGTAGATATCCTGGCTCTAAAATACCTAAAATAGCAGCTGGACTATAGCGAACTATATACCAATGTTGACTAGTAAAGCCTAGAAATGTGTCTTCAACCAGTTTGGCCACTCTAGAGCTATGATATAAGACAAAACTCTTATCTCCTCTGAATCATATTTCTCCATTGACCATTTCCCTAATATTTAAAAAAACCCTTTCTACCCATGACCAATTTATAAATCTAGTGAAATACCACCTTAAATATTTTCAGCAGGCAAAGTTATAAGAATAATGGAGAAAAAGCTGAAAGTATTAAATCAATCTGAACATTTTCAGGCTGGATACTTTGGGGTCTGTTTGTGCCACGAGGCAGGAAAAATGGGTTAGTTTGGCATGTGGGATGAGGAGAAAAAATCATCCAAGAAATGAAATTGGATAAATTTAGATGTTTTGTGATTATATCTACTGAACATGTTTTAGACTGGCAGAATATGCTCTCTGATATTGGAATACCGTCAAAATCCATTTAAATCATGCCAGAGAAATGTTAAATGATGATGAGAGGACTGGAATTTGAGCTGATAACTGTAGTAAAGATCTACTCACATTGACAAATTTGATGAAGGATTCTGACCTAGCATATCACTTAGGGAGTGGAAATCTTCATATGACAGCTTTGTCCTGGAATTCACAAGGGTGACAAGGAGCTATTGCCACCTCCAACCCCAACTCTTATAGGAACATTTGGGATTTTACAGTTTAATCCTATTCAAACAAAAAACTAACAAATTATAATCTGTGAGAAACATGGAGATATTAGTGTAAATTTTTACCACTACTAACAGAACTGTCAACTTATATATTTATGTATGAATATCTTATTTTTAAAAAGGTAGTAGTAATTAACTCACCAGAAGTAAAAATGTGTTTTCACTTTTTGTAAACTTATTGAAGTGTGGCAGAGAGAAGATATAGATAAAGAAGGAAGAAAGAGAAAGAAAGGCATAAAGATGAAGAAAGTTATAAATTCATAGGTTGTAGAAATGAAGGAAAGTATGTCATTCGATACATAATGCCATTTTGGTGAAAGACAAATTAAATATACCATGATGATCCCCTAAGATTATAATGGAACTAAAAAATTCCTATGGCCTAGTGACACTGTAAACATTGTAGCATTATAGGACAATGCATTACTTATGTGGTGTTAATCTACTATATTGCCAGTCTTTGCACATCATTTATGTACAGTACATAATAATTGATAACAGACAACTATGTTACTGGTTCATGTATTTATTATATTTTCCCATACACTCCTATTTACTAAAGAAAGGTTTACTGTAAAACAGTTTGTTATGTTATTCTTGCAATAGCCTCATATATCTTGTGTTTACCACATCTCTTGCTTGCATCAATAGGCCATTTCAAATGATTGACCTATGTCATCTAGGCTTATGTAAGTGTATTCTTGTAATGTTTGCGCAGCAATAAAATTATCCAGTATCCAATTTCTTGCAACATATCTTCATCATTAAATGATGTATGATTGTAAGGGAACAGAGCAGAAGACAGAAGGCACCCCTTACCCTGAATACCACCACCTAAAAGAGAAAGTAGAATAAATGGAAGAAAGGAAGTAATCAATGAAGGTAAAAGGCAAGTAGGTAAGCTGGCATCTGCCGCAGCCCGGCTGGCTGGGCAAAATAACTGGGGGGCGACGAGCAACTTGTGTACTTTGATACAGCAGGAGTGGAAGCTGTTTATTGCAGGACAGGAGCAGTATTTATACATTCCACACAGCTTATCTAATTAGCATAAACTAGATACATCAGTCAACCAATAAGGAATCTCCACACTTAATGGCTCGCTGGTGTTACTTCACAAACCACTCCCTCTGGCATTTTGCCAGGCACCATCCAGACTTGTTTACAGACTCTAACATTTCTCTGGCAAAATGCCAGGAGCCATCCTGACTTGTTTACAGACTCTAACAGTCATCCAAGTCAAGTTTTAAAAACTACAACTACAGCCCTGTACTTTCTAAAGGGATTTATATAATTTATATCACTGAATCCCAAATATTTCCTTCCTTCCTCAAAGAATTTTGGAACAACTGGAGTTAGAGGCTTTTGAAAATTGGAATGGGTGGCTCAGAGATTAATGGAGCCAGCTATTTACATGGACATGGAAAGGCAGGTCCAAAATGAACTATGTGATAGTGCCTGAAGACATTGAAATGTTCTGTATGATTCAGTAAAATGGGAAGACAAACCAATGTGGTAGAAGATTAGGAATCAAATTGTGAAAAATGTCCAGGATTTTCTTTCATTCGTACATTAGAGGTTCTCAGGTTTTAATTGGCTTGTATTGTGGGTTTAATGCCAGGTCAAAGATAGGATTGCACAAAATTTCAGTAGACCCATTGTAGAACCTTGAAAATCTTCTGAAAAGAATATGGAAAGACATTCTTGATGAAGTTATACTGAAGTATAAATGACTACTTGTATTCTTTGCAGATACATTCAATTGAAGAAGTAGCCTGCTGGAGGAAACTGGATTGTCTATCAAAGTGTCCCTGTTAGTAAATGTAAATTATAAGAATAAGAGAGTGAACTAATATTATTAGGTTTGAGGAACTAAGAGACAACAACATAGTAGAATTGGTTGGGATTTTGAAGTTTAAATAGAATTTGGAGAGGGAAAATGAAAGCGTGATTTCCAGTATCTTAAGTTGAAGTTCCTTAGCAATGCAAAATCCAGGAAACTGGGATGAGCAGAGCTCATCAATTTATTCCTGGTGAAAATCAAGTGACTATAATAGGATAGATAGCTATGACCCATATAGCAAATAAACCACAATGATTAGAAAAATTGCAATTGATATGGTAGGTGTTCTGAGAAAGTAAAGTTGTACCCCAGAGACTCCTATCTTCGGGGGTGCTGGACTTGGAGCACAGGAGCAACATAATGGAGGAAAAAAATGAAAGTGGTGCTTCCCTGAATCAAATAGAGCTCCACAGTGCAGTAGAACATGTGTGTTATGACTAGTGTGTTATGACTATGGGTATAGTAGTTTCAATAGCCTATAAGCTGACTATAATTGTGAAGAGGCTAGGTCAACTGGGACAAAGCCAGACAAAACTTCTGAGCCCATGGAAGAATAAGTTAAATTATCACTATTTATTATCCCCCTTATAAAAGGCTGACATCTTCGAGAGATAATGTAGAGGAAGCATGATGTCCTCCCTGAGATACTCTGCCCCAGTGTAGTGGTGCTCAAAACACAACAGGAGCCCTAATATTTTAAAGGGAAGATACTGAGGCAGGGAGGCAGGCTACCTTCTTGGTCACATGAAACCTTTAAATTCTGTATTTGAGACAAGGGTTATTCCATTCTCTAGTTGCTCAAATTCTACAAGAAAGTGATCAGGAGCTGGAGAAAGTTGGGATGGAATAGAAGCACATTGGAAGAGAGGACAGGACATTATCTAGCTAGTTGAACTTATTCAGGCAAAACAACAAAACTAAAAATAAATTTTTCTGCAAATAGAAACTGAAACATGAATATAAAATAACTTCTAAAAGTGGAAATGGTATTGTGTAGTCAGATGAACACAGAAAGTAAAACCAAACAACACCTAATAATAGAGGTCAAAACTCTCTTCATTCAAGATGATGCTCTAAATGACAGATTCTGTGAATCCAGAGATGTTAAGGAACCATCTGCTAGAACAGTACAATAGGCAATAGAAATTAGTGGCTTTTAGATGGGGAGAACGAAAAGCAGTTATTCATGCCAATGATAGTAATAAATGCAATTGGATTAGATTGTAATGAAAAGACATTTGTCAGTACAAATGGAATCCTGCCATTCTGAGATCATGAGGGATGGTGTCAATAACACAGGAAAAAATCCTTTGTGCCACCATGTTCTCATTAAAGGGTTTAACGACATATCTTCTGCTAAGTATTATTAATAAACATCTCATAGGTGAGGTAATAACTAAGTAAAATCTCACATTTCATGTACTACCCTTTCAAGAGTTTGAATTACATCATTGAGGGAGCATTTGTATTCCTGGCAGAAACTTGCTTATGATTTTGATACACACTAAAAATTTTAAATGTTTTTATATAATAGTTAGAAAGTAAATAAACTACCCACCCCCCCCCACACACACACACATAAAAAAACCCAACAACAAAAACAAACAAACAAACAAAACCAGAACAATTAGCTAGATGTAGGAGAGCTAAGACCTAGAAGAGGAACTGATTCAAAAGATAAATAGTGCAGAGGATGGGAAGAAAGGTAAGTAAATATTGCATGGTATTAAGAGTAAGGGTTGGTGAGGGTTTCTGTGCTACTGTGTATACTGACAGTGTGTAATAGCTGGTGGAAGTATTAATCATTAACTTATACTAGATTAAAATAAGCTAAAAGCTGAGAGGAAAAACATCAGGAGGAACTAAAGATCAGGAGAAAGGCTGAAGCTGAAAATCATTGCTATATTTTAAAATGTGATTTTAGAATAAAAACACTGGAGACCCAGGTAAGTGTTAGAGTCACTATCTGTTAAACTGGTACAGAGATGGACATGATTAATGAATTGCTACCTTGCTTCCTTTTGCAAAGGAAAACAATCTTCCTGCTTAAGATGATAAAAAGTGTCATCATGAAAGTGGAGCTGGATAAGAGAGGAAGTAATTAGAATTTGCTTCCAGATCATTGAAGAGGCACCTGCCCGCCTGCCACTCCAAGCACACATACACCTGCGTCAAGCAGTATCATGCTGCTATAAGTCATGAGGTGTGCCATGCTCCCTCACAAAGTTTTAATAAGCCAGAAAGCCAAGGCAAATCTTCACCAAGAACTTACCCTTTCATTTTTCAAATATAGATTTTGTTGAAGCATTGCCTCCCCCAAGAAAGATCATCATATTCATGTTACTTGAATTCTCTGGAAGTTCAGTATAGCACATGTATACCTATATTAGTATATGTACTCATTTTGTAATTTTTGCTTTACTAATACTGTATAGCTAACCCTTGATTCTTAAATGACCAGAATTTAAAATAATATATCTTATTTTTGTATCCTTAGTCAACAGAATAGCGCAGGGCACAATATACATATATATGCGTACATATACACACAATGTATGCATTTATACATACACACACGTACATATACATATACATGCACACATACACAAACATATAGTTCTAGTTTACTAGAGCTTCCATAACAAAATACCACATCCTGGGTGGCTTACAAAGCACCTGGATTCTTCTGAGGCCTTTCACATTAGCATGCAGATGGCCACCTTCTCACTGTGCCCTAACCTGGGCTTTCCTTGTGCATTCACATCCTGATGTGTCTCTGTGTGTCCTAATCTCCATTTCTTATAAGGACACAATCAAATTGGAATAGGCTCCACTTAAAGATTTCATTTTAACTTAACCACCTCTTTAAAGATACAGGACACATTTTGAGGTACTGGACTTGAATTTATGAACTTTGAAGACATAATTGAACACATGATATATAGATAGATACATACATAGAGAGAGATGGGCAGAAAAAATGAAATAAATTAATGAATTTTAATGTGTATAACTGTCATAAAAGTCAGCAATTCATAAAAATTGAAAACCAATGGGAGTTAGCTAACGGCCTGTAATGTGGCAATATGCCAGCCACGTTCTAGTCCTCAACATGCAGGACAAGGAAAATTGATTACCACAGCAAAAATAGAAGAACCAGCCCAATTAACCATTTCTGCCACTTCTTTTCTATATCTATTTACTCCCTTCACCTACTTATAGCTTCTTTACTTCTGTTTTTTTAAATGTTATTTTCTTTGTGCTGAACCCTTTTCCTCCTCAGTGAGGACAACCTTCAAAATTGCTTGAACATTCATTTTGTTTTTCCTAAAAAATATCCATGAACTCATCATCTCCTCTCACAATATCCCCATAGTCTGGGCTACATACCAACATGAGTTTTATCCATAACTAAATCTATTACATTATAATTATCTTCTTGCTCAAAACTCCTACTAGACTCAAGAGTAGGGGGGAAGCTAAATTTTTCTTGTTCACACATTTTCCCACCATTTAATAAAATGCATAAAGTATGGCAGTTATTCACTAAATATTCATCAAACAAATGTATATAATAATATAGATTAAAAAAAGGAAGGGTCAACACATGGAGCCAATAAATGTCCACTGACAACAAGCCATGATGAAATAATTTTCACAGGGTTACAAGACTTATAGAATTAAAGGGATGATTTTCGCAAATTTTAAGGCAAAACCTCTAATTACATGTTGTTAAAGGTGTAGAAACATTGGATAGTGGTGCAATTACCTGATTTCATAATAAATGTTTTTTAAAAAAATAATTGCAAAAAGGAGAGATCAACAGGATCATGTCAGTGTAAAGAGGGCCTCACTGGTTTAAAAGCCCAGAGTTTCCTTTATAAACTTGGTCTCTTGGCTGTTTCTATCAGTTAAAACACAGAAAATTCACTTATAGACAGATATAGTTAATCTATCAGATAAAGTCTTATAGTTAATAAGGATTTCAAGAGAATGAAATAGTTGGTACAGAGCAATAGTGGAATAATAACATTGTAACACTATGGGGCTACAGATGTAGTTCAGTGATAGAGTTATTGCTTAATATGAGCCAGTCTCTGGGTTTGATCCCTAGAAAAAGCAAAAAGAAGGAAAGGATAGAAGTGCCAAAGATTGAATTTAGTTATAAACATCAGTTACACAGACAAACACTCAAAGAATTCTGTTTTATTTGTTTGAAAACAACATAAGAAAACAATGTAAAATAACTGCCTATTTTACTCAAATCTAGACATAGATTTAATTCATGTTGGAAAATATTAATAATATTTTTAAATGTTTACATATTAGTACTGTGCAAGATGCTTTATAAATACCATATAATTTAATTTACCCAATAATTGTATATTATAAGTTCTGTAATTATTCCTACTGTAGCATTGAGAAAGCTGAGGTGTGAAAGTCAAATTTTCTGACTCAAAATCATACAGGTGATATGTTACAGAAATAATTTTGAATCCATTCTTTCATTTCCTGAACTCTAGATAGGAAGGAGGGGTGGGGGTAAAAGGGAGGAAGCAGGGAATTAGCAAGGATAGTGGAATGTGATGGACATCATTATTCAAAGTACATGTATGAAGAGTTGAATTGGGTGTCAACATACTTTATATACAACCAGAGATATGAAAATTGGTGGTATATATGTGCAATAAGAATTATATGGGCTGGGGATGTGGCTCAAGCAGTAACGTGCTCACCTGGCATGCGCAAGGTGCTGGGTTCAATCCTCAGCACCACATAAAAATAAAATAAAGATGTTGTGTCCACTGAAAACTGAAAAAATAAATATTAAAAAATTCTCTCTCTCTCTCTCTTCTATCTTTAAAAAAAGAATTATAATGCAAAAAAACAAAATACATGTATGAAGACATGAATATGTGTGAACATACTTTATATACAAAGATATGAAAAATTGTACTCTATATGTGTAATAAGAATTGTAATGCATTCCACTGTCATGCATTTTAAAAAAATAAAATCAATAATAAAAAAGAAAGTTTGTGTGTGTTTGAATTTTATTATCTGAAGTAGTCAAAGAATATATTTTGACTACTGGGTTCAGGTTAAATGATTTTAGCAAGAAATTGGAGGTCCCTAAAAATGATGTGCAATTCAGAGTTCAACATGTATTTACTGGGGATAAGAGGAATAGATTCTATAGTTTTCATTGAGCAAGGCAAACCTCCAAAATGTATTCTGGAGAAAAGAGTTTTGTCATATGACAAGAATAGACAAATAGCTCATTGTAAGTAAATAAATATATTATTACTAATAAACATGATTTCCATGAATCAACTCTAAAAAAATTAAAAAATAAAATGAAATAAAATTTTGTATACTTCACTATTTTAACTACAATTTAATTCATAATTTAAAATTCAGTATATTGCCTAGACTAAAGCTCTGGAATTCAAGGCAAGTTTTTCTTATAAGGACCTTTAACATTTCTCAGCTGGAATTTGGATGCTATAATTAGAAGAATGATGATAATAATATTTTCATTGTACAATTTATATCTGAAATATTTTAGCACACTCAGAAATATGTCCTTTGTTTTCCAAGAATGTAATTTTAATAGCAGAGGGGTGAGGGCTGGGAGACACTTTGGACTTCCAAATTTTGAATTCCCTAGTGATTACTGGTATGTGTTCTTAAAAATGCAAACTAAAATACTCCCATTCTGCTGTCTTGTTTTTGTTCACTTGTGTTTTGTTTTAGCTAAAGCAGTTAACCAGCTGCACCCTCATTGAGCCTGGAAGATACAGTTTTACATATGACAACACTTCTAACATATGTTTTTAAGAATAAGTTATTCCAGTCTTAAGAATAGTAGTTTTAAGATCCCTATAATTGTATAAAGTTTAAATAAATATTTTCTATATGCTATAATTCATCTTATTTAGTCATCTTATTTAGTCGTTTAATCATATGTTATAATTTCATCTTTATAGTCTCATGTTTTACCAAAGCAGGAAATTTCTGATTCAAGTCCAATAAAACTGAAACAGCATAAATTCTAAATAAAAATAGATCTGAGTAAAATCAACTGATTAATTAAATGTTTTATCTTATAATGTACCTTGATGCTAAATTATATAAACTTTCCTTATTTCCAAATTTTTCTTTAAATACAATTTTTCTGTAATCCATTATAATACTTTAACTTTGCATGATGTCTACAAACATCAGAGATAATCTCCTTTCTATCCCATATTCTTTTTTTTTTTGATGCCCTAGGATTCATTCCTGAGTATTTTCAAGATACCTAGAGAGTTAAATGAAATCTTTTTTTATCTAATATGGATTCAGCAGCAATGACTGACCTGGTGTTCTGAAAGTAATTAAGATGGATGGACCTAATAATATAACACTTTGATTATTTACTAACATCATTACCCCAAACACAACTAACATTCAAGTCAGTAAGTAAAATTATAATGATATTAGTAAAATAATTAAGAATTACAAAGAAGGCAAATGCAGTGCTCTGTTTATCTCTAAAATCTTTGGTCTAAATACTATATATTTTGTTAAAGAGATATGCAATGTATTCTCTCCTATAAACTCATTTACCTTATTTGGAGTTCAAATCATACTTTTGAAACTTGATTGCAATTACATATTTACCCCTTGTAACTACTTTCTTCTTCACAATATACTTATTCCTTTGCAAATAATCTACTAATAAGCATCACACAGTAAACATGTACAATTTTGTTTGCACATATTGGAAAGAATTTATGAATTTTAATTGATAGATCATGTTAGTCAAAAATCAGATTGCTGAAATAACTGGCATTTTGGGTACTAGAGATTTCATAAGGGAATAAATGACTCTACATACCTCTAAAACAAAATAAAGAATTTTAACTTGTAATTTAAGATAAATCCAGTCAATGTTCACAATTTTGTTAAATTGGTTACTTGGGGTGGGAAAATGTCAGCCATGCTGTTTGTATATTTTGAGTGCATGGTATCATAATTTGTCTCCTAATGAAGAACACTCAGTAAAGCCAGGAAACCAATTGACCCTTTAAATTTTAGTTTGTTATGTTAGCACAAAAATTCTGTTGATTTTGTGAATCTCAATCCTCTTAGATTTCATTGATGCTATTCTTATCATACTAATTCTAAGAAAGGCATGGAAGAAACATGAAGATGCTGAGTATATGCATCTAAATGCTTTTTCTCCAGCTTAGTAGTGGAGTATTGTCTAGGGTCAGTACATATTATGGTATGGAAGAGCATTCTTTGTATAATTAATTTTTATATAAGATCTATATTCTATGCTTTATGTTATATTTTTATTTGATGTGGTCTGGTTGCTGAACTGAGAGACACCTTTCTTGCCTTTAGGATGTTTCTGACCATAAATTCTTTCATTTTGATTTAAAATGTCTTTAAATGTATTTCTATAAAGGCTTTAAAGCTCTCCCTGAGGGATATAAGAACAGATTCCTCATGTCCCAGCTTGATTACTATAAAGGATCTCCAATCTTTGAAGTAAATTTAAGTTATGCTATACCTTACCAGTGAATTCATATTCTTCTAATTGTTATTTCATTAAAATCAGTATTTTTATTAGCTCAAAAGTGATTTGCTTCATTATGTATATACCTAGCACTATAATTACCAATTGATGAAGTTTCAAAGAAATTTAAGTATGGAATTTGCAAAGACAACCACATCATCTCAAGCCTATAACCCGCATAACTCTGCTATGCTCATGAATCACAGGAGCCACTTGGAGTAAGGGGAGGATGTGTTTGTTTACAGTGGGCAGTCATGAATACCTTGCTATGGCTGATTACCACTCTGACTACCAGAAAATGGAACTGTTATACACAACAGCATCTGCCGTGCTGGAGTACTGCAATGCCCAGATTGCCTATTACAGAATTCCGGAGACTATTTGCCAGCAATAGACTTCATTTTGCCAATGGGTAATTTGCAGTTTGCTGTGTCATCAGAATCTGAACATGTCACATCTTCTCCTCGTCACAGGCAATCCAATGGCAAAGTGCTATTGAAGCAGCTGTCAAGAATGCACAAAAACCACAGAGGAAGCACAAAGTGACAGCAGACTCTATGCAAATCAGCAGTGGACACAGAAAATACACTCACGGAAAATGTAATGTAAAGACTTATACTCTTCCTGACACTGTTTATGTGGAGACAATGCTGCTCAGCATCGATGAATACCACGGGTTAAGAAATCAAAGACTATGAAGAATGCAGAGGGTTTGTGAAAAGAAATATTAAGTCCTAGATTTGGAACACTGAAGGTTATTTTCTAAAATGCTACTGATGCACTGAACAGAACACATGAGATATACTTAGAGTAGTTGCTTTCGAAATGAATAGCAGAAAATATATATGCACATCTAAGATTTGTAATTGCATATCATTATAAGAAAATTCTATTAATTAGATTATATGGATAATACTGAATGTTTTTGAAATATCCTAGTAATTCCTATATAATTCTGAACTAAAACAAAATTTTTATTTCAAAAGCGGTATAAAAATATAATTTTATCATTAAATTTTTATTCTTTGAAATTTACCTTGGATTTTTCTTACAAATTATTGAATTATTATAAGTACCAGACAGCATCATTGCCAAACTGTAAAATTATAATTTCTTGCAATTCATAAAATTGCAAAAAACTAAGAAGTTGGATTCTTTCATAAGAATCCACTCCTCATGAAAAATCCCTTGATGACATCTTTGGCAAATGCTCACTGTCCATCTTCATAGATATTTAAGTAGTGTCAATATCATTACCTCTTGAGGTTACCTGTCATTTTTTTCAGTAGCACTTATAAGTAGCTAATATCATAACTTTTGCCCAAATTTGTGATATTGTGACTTTTTTTTTTAAACTGGTCTCAGAGCAAACTCTTGTGTTTCTTCAAGTCTTCATTCTCGTTTCTTGTCCTAACTTCACACTTCCCAACTGTGTCAGAATTAGTTGGATATTTTCTGAGAAGGGTCCCTACTTTAATTACTTTGACAGTTACTTCCATAGAAGATATTCAGAGGACTATGAGAATCTAAAATCAAAATTGCTCTTATTTTTAGATAAGGGAGCATGAGACACCCACACAAGCACACACACACAAACAGTTACAGTGTCCAGCGACAGTAGCCTCCCTCTGTCTTTTGGTACTGCCGTCTTCCTTCAGAGTTCTTTCCTCCCAGACCAAGAACTAGAAAAAGAGATGATGGAAAAGCACATCTCTTTATAACGGTGCTGGAATAGAAGTGACATACATCACTGCCACTCAAATTCTGTTGTTAAGAACAAGACCCGTGGCCCCATATAATTGCAAATTGTTCAGAAATACATCCCATGCTTTGATGGTAACTCCCCCAAATTGATCCTATGGTATAGAATCCTGATTCTGAATCTTTGGGGAACAATTGGCAAATATTTCTTCCACAACTAACAGAACTGCACAGTAGAAAACTCAAATTAAAGTTCTCTCAATTTCATTTTGCAGCTTCAATTTCCACCTTTTACATTGCCTAAGACCCATCAGCCACATTATTTATTTTTCTTTCCAAAAATACCGTTTATTGATATGGGTCTTCCACATTTTGGAAAGATTTTTTTCATCCTTCCAATTTCTCTGAATTACTGATAGCTTGTTAAAATGTCAAGTTTCAGGTCAAGCTGTTTGTATCCAGGAATTTGTTTAATAATTCAATTAGTATTAGGTCCTTTCAAATAATTCCATTACAGTTATTTTTGGTAGAATTATTTATATGCTTAACTCTCCAGTATTTGGTAAATAATTTTTAAAGGTTTTATATTTTTATTCTTTCTGTTGCTTTATATTACTTTTATCTTTTAAGAAATAAACTGAGACACAGAATAGCCATATACCTGTATAGGATCACATAGGTAATAAGTGATGAATTGAGATATGAGCAGTCAGTGTGACCTGAGAATCCACAGGCCTAAATACTAAGTAGATTATTGTGCAATGATTCTGTTTTTTCAATAGTTAATAATTCACTCTCTCTCATAATATTTCTTGTACAACCATATATCATTTTCATTTTTTATAATATCCCTCATTACTACTATTACTAAACATTTGCTATTTCCAGGGAGAAGCAGTTATTGAAACAATAGTTACTTTAGCTTTTAATTGTGAAATCAAGTTGAGATAAATTAATTCTTTTGTACTTTTTATTGCATATACTGTGCTAAATGTTCTCAGGGTCAATATAATATGGACTTTAAAGTTTGGGAGCTAAGAAATATAATGCCAATTGTGAAAATGATTGTCCAGATTCTAAGTTTTTTATCTTGTCAAATTACACTTTCACTAACAATCACCCATAGATTTGAAAATAATTCCATAAATAATTTTGGATTCTTTAATTTTTTTTCACTTTCTTGCCTGCAAGCAAGTAATATAAAGGGTAGTAGAGTTTGCTTAGTGATTAAGTCTGTCTGTAGATGACGATGATATTAGCTAACAACACTCTCTAGATCAGTATATCTGCATGTAAAAGCGTGTTCTTCCAGGTTGGCATTGACCGTTCTTTCCCAGGTGCTTTGTTCTCACATCAGGAACAAGATATAATATCCAATTCTAAGTATGAATATGTTCTATTTGTATGTGTGCACTAAAGGTAGAGGATATATATTAACACCATGAAGGTAAACTATTATCAGAAGAAAAATTACAAAGGAAATCAGAATGACTGTTCAGCAGTCATGACCCATCCCTTTTCTAGGACTACAGATCAAGTGTACTCTTTTTCTGAATGTGGACATCAAAATATACATATGGTATTTCTCTCTCTCCCTCTCTCTCTCTCTCTCTCTCACACACACACACATACGCACACACACACACTAATTTATACTGCTTTCTTATAAAAAGTCAGGAAACATGCTATAAAGTGAATCATCAAGTTTATTTATGTTTTGATAACTGTGTATATCGGTATATTAATGGGGTGTCTATGGAGTATGATTACTACAAGATATTTCTTGAAGCCATACTCAAAAATTTTAACCAGAACCTCAGAAATGAATCTGATTAAGATTGCTTGCACTGAAAAGGAAGGTATCAAGCTCTTTCTACCCATCATTGTAAAATGGATAAGAGGTTTCAATATTTTTTAAACTTTTAGTTTCAAATTGTTTATTAAGGGAGGGTAATCATAGACATAATGGTTTATACAATGTAATGGATTTTACTGCCTTCCAAGATGTATTTGTCCAATTCTGTCCTATTATATAACTTATATCCTACATGTACCATGTATTTATGATGTAAAGTTTGAGACAGTTGTTTATAACATGCTCTACAAAGAATGCTTAATTGTGTTTTCTATTTCCCATTGTATTTTAGCAGCCATACAGTTTATATGGTATACTGATCAACAACTGAATACTACATAAAATTTCAGATTTACTATGATCAAGGATCGTATGTATTGTTCCAAGAACTGTGGGATATTGAAGTGATCTTAAGCATGGTTTCTTCTCAAGATAAACAAATTTTTACTTAATTTTAATTCATATATTATAATTATACTTAATGATGGAGTTTGTTACATATTTATACACACACACACAATGTAACAATATAATTTGGCCAATATCATTCCCAGTATTTCCCCCTTTCCTTTCACTACTTCCTCCTGGGCTCCATTTATTCTATTCTACTGATCTCCTTTTGATTTTCATGAGATTATGAGATTCCAGATCCCACTTTTTTTTTTCTTCTTCTCTCTAGTTTCCACATATGCGAGAAAACACAAGATCCCTTTACTTTCTGAGCTTGGCTTTATTCACTTAAAATAATATTCTCAACTTGCTTTCATTTTCCAGCAAATGACATAATTTCTTTCATCTTTATGAATGAATAAAACTCCACTATGTCTAATATACACCACATTTTCTTTATTGATTCACCCATTGATGAACATCTAGGCTGGTTCCTTAGTTTGGCTATCGTGAATTGTGCTTATAAACATGTATGCATGTCTCACTATAGCATGATGACTTTAAATCTTTAGGATAAATACTGAAGAGTGGTATAGTGGGGTTTTAACGTGGATTCACTCCTCGTCTTTTGAAGAATTTCTATATTTATTTCCAAAACGCTTGTACTAATTTATAATCCCACCAACAGCATAAATATGCTCCTTTGTTTCCACATCCTTTTGAGCATTTATTATTGTTTGTATGCTTGCTGGTATGAGATGAAATCCCAGCATAGTTTTAATTTGCATCTCCAAAGTTGCTAGCAATATTGAAAATGGTTTCATGTATTTGTTAGTCATTTGTATTACTTATTTAGAGAAGTGTCTTTCATTCATTTGCCCATTTATTAGTTAGGTTATTTGTATTTTGAATGTGAATTTTTTTTGATCTCTATATATTCTGGATATTAACCTTCTGTCAGAAGAGTAGCTAACAAAAGATTTTTTTCCCATTCTGTAGGTTGTCTCCTCACATTCTTGTCTCCTTTGCTGGGCAGATTTTAAATTTGATGTCACACCATTGTTAACTCTTGGCATTATCTTTTGAATTTTAGGCATCCTATTGAAAAAGTCATTTTCTGTGATTACATGTTAGAGTGTTAACCCTATATTTTCTTCTAGCAGTTGAAAAATTTCTGGTATAATTTATAGGTCTTTGCTCAATTTTCATTTGAGTTTTTTGCAGGATGAGAGATAAGGGTCTAGTATCATTCTTCTACATATGGATAATCAGTTTTCCCAGCATCATTTCTTTAGAAGCCTGTCTTTTCTTCAATGTATGTTTTTTGGAACCTTTGTCAAGAATCAGAGGACTTGATGTGTGGCTTTGTCTCTGTGTTTTCTATTCTGTATATCATTGGTTTAGGGTCTCTTTTCATGCCAGTACCATGTGGATCTTGTTACCATTACTCTGCAGTGTAATTTAAAGTCAGGTATTGTGATGCAACTAGCATTGATTCTTGTTGTGGTTGTTTTTGTTTTGGCTTAGAATTGCTTTGACTATCTATTTTAGGGTTTTCATTTTTCCAAATATTTTTTATGACTTTTTTTCTAGTTCTATGAAGAATGCTACTGGTATTTCAATGTGGACTGCATTGAATCTGTATATTGCTTTTGGAGGTATGGCCATTTTAACAATATTCATTCTGCCTGTTCATGAACATTGGAGGTCTTTTCATAGTCTTCTTCAATTTCTTTCTTCAATGTTCTATACTTTTTATTGTAGAGGTCTTTCACCGTCTCGGTTATGTTGATTCCTGGGTCTGTCTTTCTTTTATTTTATTTTTTCCTCCTTCCTTTCTCTCTCTCTCTCTCTCTCTCTCTCTCTCTCTCTCTCTTTCTCTTTATAGTGGCTATTGTGAATGGGATTGTTTTCATAATTTCTTTTTTAGCAGATTCCTTATTGTTGTATAGGGAAGCTATTGATTTTGTAGATTGATTTTATAATTTACTAGTTTGCTAAATTCTTTTATTAGCTCTAGCAGTCTTTTGGGAGGAGATTTTTAGATCTTCCAAGTATAGGATCAATCATTTGAAAACAGTGATAATTTGACTTCTTCATTTCCTATTTTTATCATCTTTATTTCCTTCCTTGCTAAATTGCTTTGGCTTGAATTTCTAGTACTGTACTGAATATGAGTTTTGAGAGTAGACATCCTTGTCTTGTTCCACATTTTAAAGGAAATAATGTGGCTTTGGGTTTGACATATATAGTCTTTATGATGTTGAAGTAAGTTCTTTCTGTTCCTAGTTTCTTCAGTGTTTTTATCAAAAATGGGTGCTGAATTTTCTCAAAGGTTTTTTTCCTACATCATACTGAGATTACTAAATGATTTTTGTTAATAATTCCATTATGCAATGAGTTACATTGATTGATTTGGATATATTAAACAATCTTTGTATCCCAGGGATAAAAGTAAATTAGTTCTGTTTTATGATCTCCTTTGATATGTTGTTGATTATAATTTGTTAATATTTTTACTAAGGATTTTTGTCCTAGAGTGATCTAGATTGAGACCCCCCTTGTAGGTGTGGTATCCACAGTTTTGTTTTCATTCTTCATTTTTTCTGAAGGAGTAAATGTCTGAGTGAAATCTCAGGGCCCACCACTAGCCATTCCTAGTTGGGATCTGTTCATTAGTTTGTTTTTCGTCTCTTCTTTGTATTAAAGTATAGATGAAGCTTGAGTGTTTTTTGTGTTGTTAATTTGTTGTTGTGTTGTTAATTTAAAAGCATGTGTTGCCTTTTGGCTGGGTTTTGTTCAGCTGCAGAGTCTTTCCTCTGTGAATTTGTAGTAAGCCTATAGATTCCCAGCAACAACCAAAGCAAACAATATACAGCATTAAAAAAAAAAAATAAGTACCCTGTTCCTACTATGACATCTACAATACTAATTGTCATATAAACAGGAATGGTTGAGTCAGAATTTACCAACAGCAAAATCAACTAATTGTGACTTAGGTCTGGCATTACAGGAACATCAAATGTCAACTTTATCATTCACAGCACTAATCATCTCAATGACATAAATGATGAGACAGAAGTTATGTAAACCAAATAGTTCTAAAAATATTGCAAAAATAGCATTTGTTAGTAAAAAGGAAAATGTGATGGGAACGTAGAGGAAAGTTTATAATGTACAAAATGTGAACAGAGATAATGCAGATGGATGTAGTAATCATGGTTAAAAGGAAGGAAGGGAAAACGAAAGAAAGAAAGAACAAGATAATTCAGTTGTTAGCAGAATAAAGAAGAGAAACAAACGGACAAAACCACCAAATAAACACCCAAAACCCTAACCCTTAAATAATATAGTAGGGAAAAATAACAACCACAAAAATATGATAAAATAAGAATAAAAAGAGAAACATGTGCGTATATATAAGCCAATCAGGATAGCAAGAACACACACACACACACACACAAGAAGAAAAAATATTTCATAATAAAAATTGCAAGAGGGCTGGGGCTGTAGCTCAGTTGTGGAGCCCTTGCCTGGCATGTGTGAGGCACTAGGTTTGATCCTTAGCATCGCATAAAAATAAAATGAAATAAAGACATGCTGCCCATCTACAACTACAAAAAAATTAAAATAAAAATGAAAAAATTATCTCCACTGAGGTGGTTAAAGCAGTCAATGAGAACGGATGGTCACTGTCTATGCCCAATTGTCCTTTCTGTTTCTTCATGACTATGAAGAGGGGTGGGGGTGACAAAGGGCTGGGCTTTGTTAATCCCTTCCTCTTTTTGTATTGCTCACCAAGCTGCCAGCCAGAGTAGCCTGAAACTGAAACTGTCATGTATAACTGTATAAACAAACAAGTGGATAAATGAATAAATGAGCAAAACAACAGCAACCTAAATTTGGTTGAAAGAGGTCTCAGCTTCCCTTCTCAACATTATAAGATAAGATGGATTTGGACTGCTTTATATATAAAAATATATACTGTATATATGATATATTTAATATATATTGATATATATATTAAACTATATACATTATATTTTAGTTATAGTTGGACACAATACCTTTATTTTTTTTACTTATTTTTATGTGGTGCTGAAGATTGAACCCAGGGCCTTGCACGTGCTAGGTGAGCACTCATATCTCTGAGCCACAACCCCAGGCCATTGGGATTACTTGTCTGGGGGAGTTTTGTCTATGCCAATCAAATCAGTGCTCTCCCACAGTGGGGCTGCTTGGAGTTCTGATGGCTGGTGCTTAGGTGTGATCAGGCTTTAGCGGCTTTGCTGGATATCTCTGGAGAGATTAGATCCTCACCCCTAGGGCCAAGCAGATGCTAATCTGTGCTGGGAGTCTGGATCTCAAGGGCATCCCAAGAATTCTACTGACAGGTCAGGGAAGCCATTCTGCTGCCTACTAATACAGTCTTCCCAGGCTTAGTCCCAGAGTGTATTCACATCCACCTGTTAGTTTTCTGATCCTTTTCAGCTGATCACGTGAACTGCCAGACTCAAAGGGAAAGCAAACTGCATACCCCTTTGTTTTTCTGACTTGAAGCCCCCTAGGTTCCTTATGCCTAGTAGGCACTTGCTGGAACAGTATGGCAATGTTTGCTGTGGTCTCCTATATTCCCACAGCAGCAAGCTAGAGTAGGGTCTCCTTGAGATGGCTCCTACACCAGCTCTCCATTTACCAGCTGAAAAATACAGGGCACTTTTCTAACACTAGTTCACTCTGTAGCCACTGGATTAGCTAAGTTTAGGCTGCTTTTCTGATCTACAGGTTTTTCCACACTAAATCTGTAATTGTGTAACTCCTTCTATGTTATCCCTTTCTTCTTTGGTAAACCAGTGCTGCTGCTATTGCCACTAACGCCACAACTGGCTTCTCTCTAATGTACTTTTCCTTGTTCTTTGTTCAGGTGCACCCCAAATTCTGACTTTCAAAGACCGTCTGACTGTCCAGTTTTGCCAGTATTGAATTTTACTAAATTCCTTTCTTCGATGTCTTGCTGAGAATCAGTACTTCCACAGCTTGAATTCCTAGCCACAGAGCACTGGGAACACAGTCTTCATTCAATCCACAACCCTGAATCTCTCAACAATAAAGAACTTTAAAAAAATAAAAGAGAACAACAACAAATGGACTTGATTTCCGGTTTTAGGCACTACCACCTATAAATTTTGTACCAATTTATTCTCAACCCGTAGAGTAGATGTGTTTATTTATTCTGTAGAAATAAGATACTGATGATTATTAGCAAAGTCTTGTCAAATAAACTTTCTTTAATACAAGGTAAAATATAAAACATCCCCCAAAACACATAAACTGAACAGACACTTCACAGAAGAAGAAATACGATTGATCAACAATATATGAAAAAAAAATGTTTGACATCTTTAGCAATTACAGAAATGCAAATTAAAACTACTCTAAGATTTTATCTCATTCCAGTCAGAATGGTAATTATCAATAATACAAGCTATAATAAATGTTATTGATGATTTGGGGACAAAGGTACACTCATACATTGCTGGTGGAACTGCAAATTGGTACAACCACCCTGGAAAGCTGTATGGAGATTCCTCTGCAAAGTTGGAATAGAATCACCATTTGACCCAGCTATTCTTCTCCTTGGTTTATACCCCAAAGACTTAAAATCAGCATATTACAGTGACACAGCCACATCAATGTTTATAGCAGCTCCATTCACAATAGCTAAATTATGGAACCAACTTATGTGCCCGTCAACAGATGAATAGATAAAGAAACTGTGGTATGTGTACAAATGGAATATTACTGAGCCTTAAAGAAGAATGAAATTATGGGATTTGCAGGTAAATGGATGGAGCTAGAGATATCATGCTATGCAAAATAAGCCAATCCCGAAAAACCAAAGGTCAATGTTCTCTCTGATAAGTGGATGCTAATTCATAGGAAGGGGTGGTGGTGGCAGCGAAGAATTAAAGTATTTTGGATTAGGCAGAAGGAGTGAAAGGAGAAGGGATATTGTATAATGAATTGGGCATTACTACCCTATGTGCATACATGATTACATGACCGGTGTGATTCTACATCATGTACAACCAGAAGAATGAGAAGTTATACTCCATTTATGTATGATGTGTCAAAAAGCATTCTACTGTCATGTTTAACTGTTTAGAACAAATTTTAAAAAGTCATAAATTAGAATTATAGCCACAGGAAAAAACATACTTCTTAAAGCCAGGGAGTTGGACCTCTGTGACTCTCTTTATAGAGAAGTTAAATAAGCTCACTAGGGTTATCACCTTTGCAGTTGCACTTTTTAATTTAAGTTATGTTGAAATAATTATAAGAATTATTATGGAAATATTACACATATATGTATAGTTACCAAGTTTCTCCAATATTAACATGTTAGAAACTATGGTATTGACATTAATTCAGTTTGGTGATCTTATTAAGGTTTTCCCGGTTTCCCTTGTTATTATGTGTGTGCAGGCATATCTGTGTTTAGTTCTATAAAATTTTATTCCAGCTCTGGGTTTGTGTATCTCCCACCAAAGTCAAGATACTGAACAATTCCCATCACCACAAGCATCACTTGGGTCATCCTTTTATAATCATTCCCACTTCTTGCCCTTTGCCTAGCCACCATCATCTACTAATCTCTCATTTCTAAATCTTAGTCATTTAAAAAGTTTTATGTATAGGAAATCATACACAATGCAATCTTCTAATTTTTTTCACTCAGTCTAATTCTCTGCAGATCCAAATAAATTGCTGTATGTATCAATAGTTTGTTCCTACTTATTGCTAAGTAACATGAGATGGTATGTATACACAGAAGTTTAGCCAGCATTTCATCAGTTAAAGGACATCTGGACTGATTCCAGATTTGGGCTAATCTATTTAAAACTGCTATAAATATTAACATGCAGGTTTTGTGTGTACACTGATTTTCTCAAAAATAAATGCCAAGTATTCAATCATTGGTCAATGGATAATTGCATGTTTATTCCTATAAGAAATTGCCAAAATATTTTTATTGTGAAAATTTTATATTCCCATCAGTATTATGTAAGTAATGAATTTTCAGCATGTATTTGCCAGCATTCAGTATTATTACCTAAAAAAATTTGTGATAAATGTGTAATAATATCTCATTGTGTCGGCTGACATTTTTCTGGTGGCTAAAAGTGTTAAACATCTTCATGAGCTTATTTGACATTTGTATGTCCTCTTCAGTGAAATGTCTCTTTGTGTCATTTGCCCATTTTCTTATTAGATTTCTTTTTATTGCTAAAATTTGAGAGTTCCTTATATAACCTTAGACACATGGTTTTCTTTTTCCTTTTTGTCAGATACATGGTGTATTAAATTTTTCTTGATCTTATAGTGAATTATCACACAGTCAGTGGCTCAAAACAACACAGATTTATCATCTTGCATTTTTGAAGATGTCCAAAATGAGTCCTACTAGGCTAAGTTCAAAATGTCACCAAGGGTGGTCCTTTCTGGAGCCTACTTGGGGTGAAATCCATTCCTTGTCTCTTTTGGAATTTAGACACCAGCTGCAGTACCTTCCTTGTGGCTACCCTGCTCCAGCCCTACCTCCACCATCACCTTGTCTACCTCTTGCATTCCTCTTATAAAAAGCACTGATGTCAGGTGTGGTGTTGTACACCTGTAATCCCAAAGACTTTGAAGGCTGAGGCATTAGATTCCCAAGGTCAAGGCCAGCCTGGGCAACTTACTTATCCTCTGTTTCAAAATTAAAACTAAAAAGAGCTGGGATGTAGCTCAGTGGTAGGGGCTCTTGATTTGACACCCAGTACTGCAAAACAACAACAACAAAAAATCATTGATTACATTGCTCCTATAAGTTGTTCCCTCATAATCTATGAGCTTCAATTTAACCATTCATTTTGCTATATAAGGTAATATTATACTGTATCCTTCTACATATTTTTACTATCTTATAACAATGGCTAGAACTTCTAGCACTATGTTGATTAAAACTTGTGAGAGTGAAAAGTCTTATTTTGTTTCCAATCTGAGAGAGATAAAATGTTTTGCCATTAAGTGAGATGCTAGCTATAGGACATATTAAATAAATCAAGGTAAGGTCATTCCCCTCTATTTTGATTTATTGAATATTTTTATCATAAGTATATGTTAGATTTTATGAAACATTTTCATATCAGTAGTTATATGATTTTTCTTCTTTAGCATGTCCATAGGTGAATCAATTTTATTTTTAGTAGATTTTCTTTTTTAGAGAATTTTATGTTCACATCAAAATTGAGCAGATAGTACAGATTTCACATGCTCCCTGCTACCTTCACATAGTAGCCTTTCCCAAGTGCAACCTCCACAGAATGGTACATTTCTTTCAACCGACAAAGCCACACTGACTTCTTATTACCCAAAGTACATAGTTTACATTATAATTCACTCTCCATCCTCCTTAATCTCTGATAACCACTGAATCAATCAATATATCTATCTCTATATTTATTTTTGTCTTCCAATTTTGCCTTTTCTCATTTGGAAGGAATCATGTAGTATGCAGCCTTTTCAGATTGACTTCTTTCTCTTAGTAATAGGTATTTAAGAGTCTGCCATGTCTTTTTAAACTTTTTTAAATTTATAATTATTAGTTACACATGATAGTAGAATGTATTTTGACATTATACATATATAGAGTATAACATCTCATTTTTTGTTTGTACATGATATAGAATTACAGTGGTTGTAAAATCATACATGCACATAGTAGTAATGTCCAATTCACTCTACTGTCTTTTCTATTCCCATTATCCCTCCCTTCCCTTCATTCCCCTTTGTCTAATCCAAAGTACTTCTGTTCTTTCCTACCCCCACCCCTTATTGTGAGTTAGCATCCGCATATCAGAGAAAATATTCGGGTTTTGGTTTGGGGGATTGGCTTTTTTCACTTAGCACGATACTCTCCAATTCCATCCATTTACCTGCAAATGCCATAATTTCATTCTTCTTTATTGTTGAGTAATATTCCATTGTGTATATGTACCACATTTTCTTTATCCATTCATTTGTTGAGAGCACCTAGGTTGGTTCCATAATTTAGCTATTGTGAATTGAGCTGCTATATCTATGTGGCTGCATCACTGTAATATGCTGATTTAAAGTCTTTTGAGTCCCAACCAAGGAGTGGTATACCTGGATCAAATGGTGGTTCCATTCCATATCTTCTGAGGAATCTTCCTACTGCTTTCCACAGTGGTTGTACCAATTTGTAATCCCACCAGCAATGTATGAGTGTATCTTTGTCCCCACATCCTTGACAACATTTGTTGTTGCTTGTATTGCTGATAATTCCCATTATGAGTGAAGTGAAATGAAATATCCATGTAGTTTTAATTTGCATTATTTTAAGTGTTAGAGATGTTGAACGTTTTTCATATATTTGTTGACTGATTGAATTTTGCCTTCTGTGAGGGACCCGTTCAGTTCCTTTGCCCACTTATTAATTAAGTTATGTGTGTGTGTGTGTGTTTGTGTGTGTGTATGTTAAGTTTTTGAATTATTTATATATCCTGGGAACTAATGCATTATCTAAGGTGCAGGTGACAAAAGATTTTCTCCCTTCTATAGGCTCTCTCTCTTTACAGTCTTGATTGTTTTCTTTTCTGTGAAGAAGCTTTTTACTTTGATCTCATCCCACTTGTTGGTTCTTGATTTCATTTCTTGTGCTTTAGGAGCCTTGTTAAGGAAGTCAGTTCCCAAGCCAACAAGATGTAGATTTGGGGCTACTTTTTCTTCTAGTAGGTGGGTCTCTGGTCTAATGCCAAAGTCCCTGAACCACTTTGAGTTTTTTGCATGTGAGAGATAGGGGCTTAATTTCATTTTGCTCCATATGGATTTTTACTTTCCCCAGCACCATTTGTTGAAGAGGCTATCTTTTCTCCAATGTATGTTTTTGGCGCCTTTGTCTAGTATGAGATAATTGTATTTATGTGCATTTGTCTCTGTGTCCTCTATTCTGTACCATTGGTTTATGTGTCTGTTTTGGTGCCAATACGGTGCTGTTTTTGTTAATATAGCTCTATAGTACAAGTTAAGTTCTGGTATTGTGATGGCTTCTCCTTCAATTTTCTTGTGAAGGATTTCTTTGGGTATTATGAGTTTTTTTTTCCAAATGAATTTCAGGTCTGCATTTTCCATTTCTATGAAGAATGCCATTGGGATTTTAATAGGAATTACATAAAATCTGTATGGTGTTTTTGTAGTATGGCCATTTTGAAAATGTTAATCCTGCCTACCCAAGAACATGGGTGATATTTCCATCTTCTAAGGTCTTCTTCAATTTCTTTCTTTAGTGTTCTGTAGTTTTTATTGTAGAGGTCTTTCATCCTTTTTTGTTAGATTGATTCCCAAATATATTATTTTCTTTGAGGTTATTGTAAATGAGATAGTTTCCCTAACTTCTCTTTCAGTAGATTTATTACTGATATATAGGAATACATTTTACTTATGGATGTTAATTTTATATCCTGCTACTTTGCTGAATTCATTTATGAGTTTTAGAAGTTTTAGATGGAATTTTTGAGTCTTCTAAATATGGAATCGTTTAAGGATAGTTTGAGTTCAATAAAGATAGTTTAAGTTATTTTTTTCCTATTTGTATCCCTTTAAATTTTATTTTCTATGTGCTCTGCCTATGCTGAATAAAGAGGGTGAAAGAGAGCATTCTTGTCTTCTTCCAGTTCTCAGAGGAAATGCTTTCAATTTTTCTCCATTTAGAATGATGTTGTTTGGGGGCTTAACACAAATAGCTTTTACAATGTTGAGGTATGTTCCTACTATCCCTAGTTTCCCTAGTGTTTTGAAACTGAAGGGGTGCTCTACTTTGCCAAATGCTTTTTACTGCATCTAGTGAGATAATCATGATTTTTGTCCTTAAATCTATTGATGTAATGAATTACATTTGTTTATTTCCATATGTTGAACCAAACTTGCATCCCTTGGATGAATCCCACTTGATCGTGGTGCACTATATGATTTTATATTTGATTTGCCAGAATTTTATTGAGAATTTTTGCATCTATGTTCATCAGGGATATTCATGTAAGGTTTATTTACTTTATGTGTCTTTGTCTGGTTTTGTTTCCAGGTGATACTAGCTTAATAGAATGAGTTTGGAAGTGTTCCCTCCTTTTCTATCTTATTGAATAATTTGAGGAGTATTGGTGTTAATTCTTCTTCGAATGTCTTTTAGAACTTGGCTAAGAAAACTTCCGGTCCTGAGCTTTTCTTAGTTAGTAGGTTTTTGATGGCATCTTTTATTTCATTGCTTGAAATTGATCTGTTTAAATTACATATGTTCTCCTGACTCAATTTGAACAGGTCATGTATCAGTAAAATTGGTCAAGGTCTTCAAGATTTTCTATTTTATTGGTGTATAAATTTTCAAAAAAGTTTCTGATCATTGTTTGTATTTCAGTAGTGTCCATTGTGATATTTCCTTTTTCATCACAAATTTTAGTAATTTGAGTTTTCTTTCTCTTCATTAGCATGGCTAAGTGTTTATCAATTTTATTTATTTTTTCAAATAACCAACATTTTGTTCTGCCAATTTTTTCAATTATTTCTTTTTTTTCAATTTCATTGATTTTAGCTCTGCTTTTAATTATTTCCTCTCTTCTACTGCTTTTGGTGTTGATTTGTTCTTCTTTGCCTAGGTCTTTGAGATGTAATGTTAGATTATTTATTTGGTAATTTTCTATTGTTTTAATGAATTAACTCAGTGCAATGAACTTTTCTTTTAGCACTGCCTTCATAGTGTCCCAGATATTTTGATATATTTTGTCACTACTCTCATTTATTTCTAAGTACTTTTGTACTTAATCCCTGTTTTCTTCTATTATCCACTGGTCATTCAATAGCATATTACTTAGTCTCCAGATGTTAGAGTAGCTTCTATTTTTTATTTTATCATTGGTTTCTAAATTCATCCCATTATGATCTGATAGGATGCAAAGTATCATCTCTATGTGTGTGTGTGTGTGTGTGTGTGTGTGTGTGTGTGTTTGGCAAAGTATCATCTCTATGTGTGTGTGTGTGTGTGTGTGTTTGCTAAGAATTGCTTTGTGGCATAAGATATGGTCTATTTTAGAGAAGGATCCATGCACTGCTGGAAGAAAGTGTATTTAATCATTGATCAATAAAATATTCTATATATGTCTTTTAAGTCTAAATTATTTATTTTATTATTTAGTTCTATATTTGTCTTTGTTTAGATTTTATTTGGATGATCTATTCAGTGTTGAGCAAGATGTTTTAAGTTCACCCAGTATTATTGTGTTGTGGTCTACTTGATTCTTGAAACTGAGAAAATTTTGTTTGATATATGTAGATGCTCCATTGTTTGGGGCATATGTTTATAATTATTATATCTTGTTGATTTAAAATTTCCTTAAGCAGTGTGAAATGTCCTTCTTTATCACTTCTGATTAACTTTTTGTTTCCCCTCCACTTCTCCTGCATTGATAATAGGTGCATCTCAAAAGACAAACAACCTCAGTTATATTCCAGGAATGGATTGGTGATATGTAAGATGAGGCAACAAAAGACAGAGCTATTGAAATCCCAGGATGAATATTTCCAATAATCCAATCCTTAATAGGACATTAACAACAGAAAAATGAATAGACAAGTTATAGTGAATGTAAGAGATGCAAATTTGGATTGGCCCAGACACAAAGGGCAACTTCATAGAAATAGAAAGATGCAGAAATAGTTCAGAGGTCACAGGTAAACAATTAAAGCTCAGTAAATATTAGATATAGACATCATCAGTAATATTAGCAAAAATAATAGATGGAACTGATCTCTATTACTCTTACATATATACTTATTTCTTATTTCTCATTTTAAGTTTCTGGGGGTGGAGATGGTATTAGAATCAGATAAATGGGAAAAGGGAGAAGGAGAAATTTGTTTTTTGTCATTTACTGCCCTTTCAACTTTTATTTAGTGGCTAAATAAAAACAGGACTACTAAGGACATATTCTGGCTGGTAAGCTGGGAAGTTCTAATTACTCCAAAATACATTTCTCCTGTTCATTGTTCAATCGACACACCTTCTATATACAATTCAACAGCTTTCTACACCTGATATTTCTACAACTATAAATTCACCCAATAGCTTCCTATATGGAGACATCCAGAAATCACAACCAATTTCCATATTCCTAGATAGCATAGGGACACTACCATAATTTTTCAGATTTCATAGTATTTCCAATATTTTTCTATATTGTTATTTTATCTCATCATTAAACAAAACAAATCAACCACTATAAGCCCTCTCTGTTTGTTCCTCAGTGAGGTAAAAGGAAGAAAAAAGTGAGTGCATATGTGTGTATTTTTAGAAATTTTGTACACAATATCAGAAAATGGAAAACATAAATGGAGGCAAAAATAACCTTTTATCTCTGTACAGATAATAAGGTTATAACTGAGGTGTATGGCTTCCATTTTCTACTTGATAGAAAAGTTTGGGGCTTGACTAACCTTTACAATTGCAGATACAGGTGGAGGTCATGAACTTGAGATCTATTTTCCTATGAGTTATTTGACTTATTTTCCAATTTGTAGAAGACATCCCATTGGACATACTAGAGATAAGTATCAACTTTTGTTTAGATCTGGCCAGAAAACTAGGGTTACATTGATAAAATATGATAAAAGCTTTATTCTAAATCTATGTGGATAAGGGTAAGAGGTCCTCAGGGGAGAAAAAAAAAAACAACTGGAAAAATACTTCTATACGTGTCCGTTATACATACATAGGATAAAAAAAAATATATTTTTATTACATTTGGGATAGTAGTGAAACTTGTGAATAACCACCTAGTAATGAATGTTTAGTTTTCTTAGTGGGAGCTTTGAAGGTAGCATATTAGTGAAATCTAAGATTTCTGGGGTAGATAATTAAAATTACTGAAGTCAACAAAAATTAGGATGGATACAACTATTTATAGTAAGCTTCAATTTAAAATTGCTTCCAGAATCATTAACTAAGATTAAAATTAAGAGCTATGTTTATAAAATATAAACAAGTTTCTAAGTACAGAGGAGGCAGGTGAAGATACACAGAGCAGGTCATAATTAAAAATCAAATTATCAGAGACTTTACATTTTTTTAATTCAGGAGAGTCTTATAAAGTTGTTGAGTATAGAAATACATAACGGTAATGGTTTAAAATCATTAAGTATTTTATGCGCTATATACTTTTTGAATACTGAACATATTATTTTATTACATGTATTACTTTTCTCACAATAATACTATGGGGTGGATATGATTATAATTTCCATTTTACAGTAAAGGCAACAAATTAACATGAGTTTAGTTATCTTGCTCAATTTCTCAAGACTATTAAATTGTAAAGCTGGGATTTTACCCAAAGAGTTTAACTGCAGGAAACATTATGAAAAGGTGAATATATTTCTCAAAGAACTAAATCTATAAATAACTTTTTCTTCCCTTTTCCTACCAAAATATCATTTGTACATTAGTCCTCTGAATTATAGCTTATTGAGTCTGATCAACTTCCCTAACTTAAATGTAAAATTTATAAAGCAAGGGGTTGAATTTTTAATATGCTAACACCACAGTATTCAAATCACACTAACATTGTTTACTAAATATTCACTATAAGGAAATGAAGGAAGCAAAAAAAAAGGTGGAAAAGAGATGAGGAGTGGGAATAAAAGGGAATGAGAGTTGTGTAAAGTCTAGATATTCTGGACTTTCACTGAATAAGGGCTTTGTGGACAAGGGTTAGAGATTTTAGAAAGAAATAAGAGTGGCAAGAGCACTAATATTGCTTTTGGAGACCTTCTGTTATTTCGTCCAGTGGGGATAAATTTTTTTTACACAATGAACAATAATCTAAACCTGTAGGTCAGAGTAAAACAAATTGCTCTACAGTATTAAATGATTCAAATGGGGGTTAAATATGCCTTTGAATTATTTATATATATCACAACCAAGTAAGATTTATTCTAGGAGGCAAGAATAGTTTATCATTACAGAATCAAACAATATAATTAACAGTCTAAAAATTAATGTGATTATTAAAATAGATGCAGAAAAGTGTTTCACAAAATTTAGTGTGTATATGTGTGTGTGTGTAATCCTGTTTAACAATTTTTATTTTTAAATGGAAAGAAACATCTTATTTTTTATTATTGCATTATAACCATACATCATAGTGAGATTCATTATGCCATATTTGTATAAGCACATAATATAATTGGATCGATCTCTTTCCCCAGTACCTTCCCTGTCTCCTCCTACTTCCCCTGATCCACTTGTTCTACTCTACTGATTTCCTATGTATTATTATTGCTATTATTATAGTTATTTTAATCAGTGCATTATGATTATATATACGTAGAATTTATTGTAGTGTATATGTATATAGACATAGCATCATTTGGTTGATTTCATTCCTCAGGCTTCCTCATGCCCCCTCCCCTTTCTCCCTCTGTCTCAATTCCCTTCTTCTACTCTATTGGTATTGGTCTCCCTTCTATTTTTATGATATTCTTTTCTTTTAATTCAAAAAGAAATATCTTAACCCAATAAGATATGTCTATATTAAACCTTTAACTTAGTTTTTAATAATTAAAATGTTTGCCCTAAAATGAAAAAGAAGTCAAGGTTGTACACTCTTGGCACTCGCCAGTAAAATAAATCAAGAAAACAAATGAAAGTTCTCAAAATTGTAAACAAAGAAACAAGACTTTCTTCCTTCAGAGATAACATGATCATATATGTAGAAAGTTGAAGTGAATTTGCAAACAAGTTACTAAAATCAGTAATAAGTAAACTTTACAAAGTGGAAGGACTCAAAGTAAATATACAAAAATCAATCATGTTGCATGCTGGTATAGACAGATAAAAGATAGATGCCCTGTATTAATACTACTATTCTTATAATGAACAATTGGGAATTTAAATAAAATAGAGTTAAGTAAATGCTTAAGGTAAGAGCTGTAACACTAAAACTATAATCCATAAAAATTGCTTAGTGAGTGAATTTGAAATCTCATAATGAAAAATAAAAAGTAGTTCAGTTGATGCATGTGTTAATATGCTTTCTTAATCATTATAAACTATCAATCTATATCAAAACATCACACAATGACCCATAAATATATTCAACTATATTTTAACTAAAAATACAATATAAGAAATAATTAGAGTTCACCAAAACTTTATTCACAATTACTCTCTTATGCTCTTTGAAAAATAGGTTTATTTGTATTAATTCACAACTAGAAAGAAATGTTTGTCCAAAGGTGAATGGATGAACTAAGTGGGAAGTATCTGTGCCATAGAATACTCACAATAAAAATAATTACTGTTATACACATAACAACACAAAGGGATTTCATAATTGTTCTGAGTAAAAGAAACTGAGGGTGGGAAAGCACAGCACTTACTCTTTAAGTCTATTTACATAAAATTTGAAAAGCTGCAAATAAATCTTTGTCAACAGTCATGAGGATCAAAATTTGCCCATGGTATGGGTGATAGTGATGGTAGAAGATTTGGGATGGGATGAAAGGAAGAATCATAAGGGACATGAACAGATAGGAAGAAAATAACTGCAGTGGATGAGAAACATCAGGTCAAGCAACATCACAGAAATGAGGAAAAAAGAGTTTCAAAGAAGGAAGTTGTGGCCAGTAGCATCAAGGATAAGATATTTCTAGCAAAAACTGAAACAAAATATTCACTAGATTTGATAATCTTATGACTCTAAAGAGGAATTATAATATTCAATAATAAGTAAGTTGAGGAACGGAGGAGTAAATGTGATATGAGAAGTGACAGGAAAAGGGTGATAGCCAATTCGAAATTCTGAATTGCCAGTATTCAACGGTTCACCGAGATTACTATCATCACCATTACCATCACTATTAATCATATTATATCACTTTTTAGTCTAAATTTTCCCCCTAAGCTTTATTCTTTGATTCTTTTATTATTTTTTTATTTCTTACATACACGACAATAGTGGAATGCATTACAATCATAATTATCCATTCAAAACACCATTTTTTGTAATTCTGTATATAAAGTATGTTCACGGCAAATTATGCCATTATACATGAGCTCTATTATTATTATTATTATTATTATTATTGCATTAAAATTCTTAATACACCTTTATACCACAATTTATCATATCTCTGATTGTATATAATCAGTACCAAATTCACATCTTCCTACATGTATTTTGTATAATGATGAAGGACTTCTTCCAGCATCCATGCTAAAGAAACTTTTTCAAATGGTTTCTGTGCAGTTGGTTTCCTTATGACAATATGAAATAATATTTGTGTTCTTTTCTTCATCCTTCACAATTAAGCAAGAATCATGAACAGAGAAAAGGGACTAAAATTTTTAAGATTTCAGATATCCATACAATCAAATCACATGCTTAAAATATCTATACCTAGGAGAGAAACCTTTTTTTTTTGCTGAAGTTAAAGATTTCCATTTTAATGATGACAAAATATTCACAGAAAAGTAAATTTTAAGTTATAGGTTTAAAATTACATCTTCTTCATCTCTTCCCCACTCATGTAGTAGCCTAAGTAGGTAGCATAAGCCAAGTAAGTTGAATGGTGCATAAATCGATCTGCTCAGATCATTATCCAGAATTATCAGACAAATAAAATAGTTACATGATAAATTAAAGATCATAAGTACATGCTCTCCAGAATGGACTCACTGATATTGGTATAGAAAGAACCAGATTAACAATTACATTTCTCAGTACATTTAAACATGTCATTTTTGACTGGGAATTTGTTTTGCAGTTTGAACTTGAGTCTGAGTCATTGCTTTGGACCTAAAAAAAACTTTATCCTGCTTCCTTAAATATGCCCATTGAGTTAAGGAAATTATAACCTTTAGGTAAACTGTTAAACAGGAACATTCTTTTGGAGTGGCTATATTCATTGTTTTATTGAGAGAAAAGAACATAAAATGTATGTACAGTTTATATGAAGTTAAGAAATAGGGCAATAAAAATTTAATCACAGTACATAATCAAAACATCCCCAATAGGTCCTATAAATATTGAGAATATCACAAATGACAAAAGGTTCTAAAGTAAAAGAATCAAATAGAGCTGGGCGTGGTGGTGCACACCTGTAATCCCAGCAGCTCTGTAGGCTGAGACGGGAGTATCATGAGTTCAAAGCCAGCCTCAGCAAAACAAGGTGCTAAGCAACCCTGTCTCTAAATAAAATACAAAAGAGGGCTGGGGATGTGTCTTAGTGGTTGAGTGCTCTGAGTGCAATTCCTGGTACCTCTTACCAAAAAAAGAATCAAATAGAGACTCTCACAATCTAAATTTATATGGCAACCTCATTGCTAGGTTTCCTATGTCCACATTTTCCCAGCTAAAATATTTTATATCTGGAATCATGTATATAATTTATGTGTATATTTATATGTATATATTTAAAAACACATTTTAAATCCCTCTGATTTATATACAAATATATATGTATATGTATATACATGTGTGTATGTACCCACTCCTTTCTTACATAAGGAAGAGAGAGAATTTTAAAATGGTAGAAAATAAACTGTGACATTAAAAGGAAAAGGGTATAAGTAGAGAGTTGATTTTATCTCCTTAACTCCCCTGTCACTCCAAGAATCTATTTGATTCTTTTACTTTAGAACCTTTGTCATAAATTAGTGGTTGTTAGAGCCTTGGAGTGACAGGGGAGCTAAGGAGATAAAATCACAGTTATGTGGGATAAATAAGTTTTGGAGATTTTATGTATAGCATGTTAACTATAGTTAATAATACTTTATTACATACTTGAAATTTACTAAGACAGTAGGTCTTAAATGTCTTTACAAGAAAGAAGTAACTATGTGAGATGATGGATATGTTAATTAACTGATAATGATTTAGCTATATACCTAAGGTAATGATGTTCATCTCATTCCACCATCTTTCCTACCTCCATATCTCCTTCCTTCTCCTTCTCACCTTCTTCCTATCCAAAGTTCCTCCATTCCTCCTTGCTCTGCCCCGACACCCATTATGGATCAGCATGCACTTATCAGAGAAAACATTTGGCCTTTGGTTTTATGGAATTGGCTTTCTTCACTTAGCATGATATTCTCCAACTCCATCCATTTACTCCAAATGCCATGATTATATTCTCTTTTAATGCTGAGTAATATTCCATTGTGTGTGTGTGTGTGTGTGTGTGATATATGTATACATATATATCACAGTTTCTTTATCCGTTCATCTATTGAAGGACATCTAGGTTGGTTCTACAGTTTAGCTATTGTGAATTGTGCTGCTATAAACATTGATGTGGCCGTGTCCCTGTAGTACGCTGTTTTTAAGTCCTTTGGGTATAGACCAAGGAGTGGGATAGCTGGGTCAAACGGTGGTTTCATTTCAAGTTTTCTAAGGAATCTCCATATTGATTTCCAGATTGGTTACCTCAATTTGCAGGCCCACCAGCAGTATATGAGTGTGCCTTTCCCCCATATCCTCACTAACACTTATTATTGATTGTATTCTCAATAAATGCCAATCTGACTGAAGTGAGATAAAATCTTAAGAGTAGATTTAATTTGTATTTCTCTAATTACTAGAGATGTTGTTTGGTCTGATTTCCACCCTCAGGATTGTGAAGATTATTATGGTGGGAGGGTTGGTTTGGGGGACAGAAATTCTGGAGTTGTGGTATAGCACTTGCAAGTCCCCGATGGAAGACTGCACCCCAAGAATCTTCTTTGGGACCCACTCATGTGATATGGGTGGGCACCTGGTCTTATCTCTTTATATTGCCTGTAGACCTCACAATTCCTGGTCTGTACTTTAGCCTCTAAACTGTATCTCACTCATCCCCTCCCTTTCTATGTCTATTTCAGAAATCTCTCCCTCTCTCTCTCCGGACATCTTGTGGGCTGGGCTCTGGGGTCTGCACACCTCTCACCTGTCACAGAGAGCTGTTCTGCACTGGGCAGGTTACAACCAGGCTTTGCGAGATATGGACCTGCCATGTAGCTACCAGCACTGTGCCATGTTAGTGACTGAGGAGGAAAAGGGGGAGTTGGGGACTATAGGTACCTTGATATTTATTCTAGGCCCTAGCCAGTGTCCCAAGCTGGGAGTTTCCCCAACTAAAGATGGTGATGGATGACCCAAGTTGGCAACAAAGTTGTCCCAAGATAGAGGTAGCCTCTTTCAGAGATGGGATGTCAGGTTGGCCTGGCAGTGACATTGGGTGGTATGTTTGGAGATGCAGCTCTGTGATGTGTAGTGTTGTGGTTGGCGGCTGTCTCAATACTCTGTCCAGTGTTTCCAGGTATGGGCAAGTATGTCAGTGGTTCCAGTGTCCCAAGATGGAGGTGACGGGGGAGCCCCATGCTGGTAGATGGAGGTCCACACAGGAGCAGCCACCAGTGGTCCTGCAAGGGAGTGGCAGTCAGGGGTCCTGGGCATACAAAGAGGCCAGGGAATCTGTGTGAATACAGCAGCTGGGATTCCTGCAAGGGTGCAGCTGTTGGAGGTCCTCTAAAAACTCACAGAGAAACAGTATTCCCACTCCTTGAATCCAAGGTCACAGAGCAACAAGGAATGCAGCCTCCCTCTAGCCTGCCATCTTGGATCCTCAAAAGGTTTGCCGTTTTAAAACTCCAAATCAAATGGAAAAATGAATTCTCAAAACTAACCTGGATGTGGAAAATCTACACATGAAGAAATTGTTCCAAATGAATAACTGCATTTATGATACAGTTAGTTCATTTTGCATCACTAATGGAATCTATGCTACAGGAAAAGATCTCAGTAAAAAATCATAAACACTTTAGTAATCATATTGTCATCAGAGTGTTAGCAATAATATTGTAAAATAGTTGTATACGCATTCTAGAACCAACAAAATGAGGAATTGTGTTAATGTCATTAACAAATGATATTTTTATCATGGCTAAAAGGAGATAAATTGAGAGTCAATAAAAGAAATGTACTGATAAAAGTAAACATTTGAGGGACTGGGGATGTGGCTCAAGCGGTAGCACGCTCGCCTGGCATGCGTGTGACCCGGGTTCGATCCTCAGCACCACATACAAACAAAGATGTTGTGTCCGCTGAAAACTAAAGAAAAATAAATATTAAAATTCTCTCTCTCTCTCTCTTTAAACAAAAAAGTAAACATTTGAAAATATAAGTATAAACACAAGATGTATCTTATGTTTAAAAAATCCTAGAACTATCAATGAAAAAGCCTAGAAAAAATAACCAACTTAGTAGAAATGAGCAAATCATAGAGTTCATATTATGTTTTTCTTAAATGTCATTTCCTTTGACAGTATCCAGTAATTTTTAAAGAAATATTTGTGACCTGAGTGTGAAATATATGATTCTGAAATTTTGGATTATACCAGAAACTAAAGAGCTCAGAAAGACTATTAAATCATGGCAAAAAAGACTCAGAAAAAAAAGTTCAGGCAAAGGTGAGACTCTTGAATTTTCATAAGAATTAAAATAACTGAATCATAAAATATATTTAAATTTATCCATTCATTTTAATATCAAAAATACATTGATTACTTTTAGACACTGTTACATATCACATCATCTATTTTGAAAATTGTTAAGGAAAGGGAAAAAAATTCAAACATTCATCTTATCTCTGTACAAACTAGCAAGAATAAGAAAATGCTTGAAAAAGTAATTTCATCTTTATAAAAATAATTCATGGCATACATAAAGAAAAAATGATAGTATTTGAATATTAAATTTTATAACCATATTAAATAAATTATATTAATGTATTCAGACAATATCATCTGAGACCGATGATATCAAAATCAAAGAATCAGCAAAGATTATGTGACTCCTGAACAAAGTCTACACATCATGAATATGAGAAAGAAGACAAGAATAATCTGATCAAGTCTCTAGATTTAGAGCAATTTATATATAACTCCATGAAAAAGAAACATTTTCTGTACCCCATGTGAATATGTTCAGCAAACTCTAGATGCTTATTTAAAGTACTATGTTTTATTCAACAACCAATAGAACAAGAAGAGGAAAAGCAAGGACAGGGGAGGAGAGTGAAAAGAGGAGAGAAGAGAGGAAGAAACAGAAAAAGGAGAGAGAAAACAGGAAGTAGAGAAGGGTTGGATATAGGTTTTTTTAAACTCTTAGAGAAATATGAATGAATGACAGTGCATTGACTTACTCTAAATTCTATTTTAAAAAGAAGTCTATTTTTCAATTGACAGGAAAAAGTGAATATTGGCTGGATAGTTGACCACAGTAAGAAATCAGCATTTATTTAAAAAATCTTATAATGTCTTTTTAATTATTTATAAAGTATTTTTATTTTTCATAGATGTACCATAAAATAAATACAGGTGAAATTATATGAAATCTGGAATTTGCTTCAAATTAATTAAGGATTTGGGTAAATCAATAAGGCATTGACAAAACAGACTGTTTTATTAATTGTTGAAGCCAGAAATGGGTATGTTGGCATTTATGATACTACTATCTCTGTTTTTCTGTGCACCTGAGAATTTCCATAATAAAATGGCATATAATTTTTAAAACAAAAAAACCCCATAATGTAAAATGTTGTTCTCAGTGAATCTCCTTTAATCAACAACATCATTAATGTATGGTAAACTTTTGAGTCTTTCCTATTGTATTTATGCATCTGTGTATGCCCATGTGTGTGTGTGTGTGTATGTGTGTAAAGACAGAGAGAAAGTCATATACATGTGTGTTAATAGTAAAGTGTGACATTTGAAATTGAATATATGGCTTTTTTAGGATATTCTTAATAAAAATATGTCATAGAAGGGGAAGACAGGAAAACATAACTGCCATTTAATGACCTAGTCTCTTCTATGTTTCCCCATCTCTATCAAACAATATATAACCCCAGGGAGCATAACATAAGAACAAAGCAAAAAGAACAAACTAAGAAATATCAAACAATATAGAAACTTGTTTTAATTAGGCAATAAACTCATGAGAAGACTTTGTGCCTTACAAGTCTGTCAGTCATATATTTTAATTCCAAACACAAATGATAGTCAAAATAAGGCAGACACAATTAGTTATCCAAATTGAACACAAAATTATATTTTACTGTTGAAATGTAAATCTCATTCATTTAACTGTATCTGTGATAAGAATTACCTTTACTAATCAATTTGTGCCCTACACATTGAGGCAAACATATAGTTTTTATATAAAAATGTTTATATAAACATATTTATATAAACATTTAAAATACACCAAGAAAAGTATAGTTTGCTTAAAAACTACACTGGTAAATTCATAATAGAATTTGTAATATTTTAATACTTTTTGTATACTGAGGATACCACCAGGGTGGGGGGTATTTGTAATATTTTAATTCTTCCAAACCTGTTTGATTCTACCAATGGAAATAAGATACCATAATTGAAAAAGTAGTGGGCATCGTCAGTAATTGTTGATGTTTAAAAGTACTAAGACAAACTTTTCAGAAGCTAGAAAGTTAACAACCCCAGTGACTAAACAACGCTTCATCTTGTCTTTAGGTGGCTTTTAGTTGTTGGCTTTCAGTAAACCTGAAGGAACTTTCATTAATAATAATAATTGTTGATATAGACCACTATATGATTTTATTTGTATACTGAGGAAATAAAAAATACTGTTATCAAAATATGACTTTTGGGGGCTGGGGTTGTGGCTCAGTGGTAGAGCATGCGCCTTGCACATATGAGACACTAGGTTCAATCCTCAGCACCACATAAAAATAAATAAAGGTATTGTGTCCATTTACAACTAGAAAAATATTTTTTAAAAATGACTTTTCCTTTCCAATCTACATCTTACAAGAAATAGTATTTTTAAATCTTATATTCACATAAAAAAAACACAAACTCAGACTCCACTTTGTTTCATTCCAGCAAAAATACTCATTTATGTATGAATAAAACCATATTTTTAAAGAGATGGGATCTTGCTATGTTGCCCAGGCTGGCCCCTATCCCCTGAGTTCAAGCAAGTCTCCTGTCTTAGCCTCCTATGTGGCTAGACTACAAGAAGTACACACCACTATGCATGGGCTACATAAAGCATTTTTAAAAGTACCACAATAAGATACACAATTCAACATACTTCTATTTTTTAATAAGTACTTTTCAAAATTGTTAATATAATTTTGATCAATTGTTTACTAAAATAGCCACAATGGTCTTAATCCTGTTGACATTATCAAAACTCAGAGACTTAACAAACATACACACTTATAAACTATGGAGTAGAGTTATCTGTGATTAATAAATCTTTCTGCCAAAAATCTGTTAATCAAGATAAAATTATGTGGAAAATGTGGAATGGAATTATAAGTAGGAAAAATATGTTTACAATATTTTACTATTTTGTAATTTTAATGAACTGAAGTATAAATAAATCAAATGCTATGATTCTATATTTTTTATTTGTTCTAATTAGTTATACGTGACAGAAGAATGCATGTTAACAAATTGTACACAAATGGAGCACAACTTCTCATTCCTCTGGCTATACATGATGCAGAGTCACACTGGTAGTGTAGTCATACAGGTATATAGAGTAATAATGTCTGTCTCATTCCACCATTCTTCATATCCCCATATTCCCTTCCCTCCCCTCACTCCCCTCTGCCCAATCCAAAGTTCCTTCATTCTTCCCTACCACTCCCCCATTATGGATCACCATCCACTTATCAGAGAAACCATCCAGCCTTTGTTTTAGAGGTTTTTGGCTTATTCCTCTAAGCATGATAATCTCTGGTTCCATCCATTTACCTGCAAATGCCATGATTTCATTCTTGTTTAACACTGAGTAGTATTCCAGTGTGTATATATACCACATTTTCTTCATCCATTCTTCAGTTGAAGGGCAACTAAGTTGGTTCCATAGTTTAGCTACTTTGAATTGAGCTGCTATAAACATTGATATAGCTGCATCACTATAGTGTGCAGATTTTTAAGTCTTTGGTTTTCAACCAAGGAGTAGGATAGCTGGGTCAAATGTCGATTCCATTCCAAGGCTTCTGAGGAATCTTCATATTGCTTTCCATAGTGGTTGCACCAATTTTTAGTCCCAGCAGCAATGTATGAGTGTACCATTTCCCCCACATCCTCGCCAACACTTACTGTTGCTTGTATTCTTGATAACTGCCATTCTGACTAGAGTGAGATAAAATCTTAAAGTAGTTTTGATTCGCATTTCTCTAATTGCTGGGGGGGTGAACATTTTTTTTATGTTTGTTGATTGATTGTATTTCCTCTTCTGTGAAGTGTCTGTTCAGTTCCTTAACCTGTCTATTGATTGAGTTATTAGTTTTTTTGGTGTTAAGTTTTTTGAATTCTTTATATATCCTGGAGATTAGTGCTCTATCTCAGGTGCAGGTGGCAGAGATTTTCTTCCATTCTGTGGGCACTCTTTTCACATTATTGATAATTTCTTTTGCTGAGAAGAAACATTTCAGTTTGAATACATCCCAATTATTGATTCTTGATTTTACTTCTTGCACTTTAGGAGTCTTGTTAAGGAAGTCGGGTCCTAAACCGACCTGATGAAGATTTGGGCCTACGTTTTACTTCTATTAAGCGCAGGGTCTCTGTTCTAGAGTGCCTAAGTCTTTCATCCACTTTCAGTTAATTTTTGTGCAGGATGAGAGATAGAGGTTTAATTTTATTTTGCTACATATGGTTTTAATATTACATTCAGTTGTATACATTTGGACAGTGATATAAATTAAAAGTGTCAATATTCATGCAAAAATTTCATCATTTGTACAATTAAATTTACGAAAAACTTAGATGTGAATTTAAAAATGTTGTACAGATCTTAGAAAAAATTTAATATTCTTAAAAGAAAAGCTTTTGACATATTAAATTTGACAGAATTTATTTTAACAAAGAACAATTCATGAATCAGGAAGTACTCAGCACCAAGAGAGATTCTGTGAGCTCCACTCAGCAACATGTGTGAACAATATGAACAAACAAACAAAAGAAATTGAGGTTCAGAAACAGCTGGATTGGTTGTACCTGTGCATTTGTCTTATTTGGGCCTGATGTGATGAGACACGATAAGATCAAGTGGCAGCCTGTGACTGGCTAAAGCTCAGCTTCTATGATTGACTGAGATTTCAATTATTTTTTATGAGAATAAACTCTAAAATTTTGATGCAGTTGTTTGCCTATCAAATTAGATTAAAGGTTGCTGCCTCTGGAGGCAACTTTAGACCATATTTTTTATTATTATTATTATTATTATTATTATTATTATTAGGTACCAGAAATTTAACCCAGAGGTGCTTAACCACTGAGTCAAATCCTCAGCCCTTTTTATTTTTCATTTTGTGACAGGGTCTCACTAACGTGCGAGGACCTTGCTAAGTTGCTGAGGCTGGCCTTGAACTTAGAATCCTCCTACCTCAGGCTCCTAAGCCACTGGGTTTACAGGCATGTTCCACCAAGCCCAGATTAATTTAATAAAGGGTATTAGAATTAAAAATGATGGAAAGCTACTACTACATAACTCAAATCCACACTAAGTTAGTAGAGTGGATAAAACTTTTTCAGAATTTAGAGTTTAAAAATTTCCCAACAACATAAAATTTTACTAGAAGTATTTGCACTTGTCACTCCAATGAATGTCTCAGTTCTTCAGAAACACTCAGTCCTCTTGATTATTTTCTTGGGAGAAATTCTGTTGCTATTTTTCAATGAAACAGAGATTGAACCCTTGGGTGCTTTACCAATAAGCTGCATACCCAGCCCATTTTTACTTTTTTATTTTGAGACAGAGTCTTGCTAAGTTTCTGAGGCTGGCCTTCATCTTAAAATCCTCTTGCCTCAGCTTCCTGAGTCACTATAATTACAGATGTGAGTCACCATGCCTGAGAAACAGATATCTTTTTCAATCAATATAAAAAACAAAACAGGGCAGGGGTTGTAGCTAAGTGGTAGAGCACTTGCCTCATGCATGTGAAGCACTAGGTTCTGTCCTCAGCACCACATAAAAATGAATAAATACAATAAAGATATTGTGTCCATCTACAACTAAAAAATTATTAAACAAAACAAAACCAACAAGCAAAAAACACCCAAAAAAGTAAAAACTTCCTACAAGAACAAAATAACATCTTCGGTATTGCCAAAACTGTGTAGAGAGATTCGATTAAGATCCTTTGAGATGATTCCATCAGGACTTCCTCCCTTGCTACATTTTCTAACCCTCCTCTGTGGCCTTCTCTTGCAATATCATCTGTTCTCTTAAATTACTGACTTCTTACCACTTCAGGAAAACCTTGACCATGCTTATAAAAACTTCCCTAAGCAACAGAGATTTCCCACTCAGTTAAGTTTCATGTTACGAGAATAATCAGATTTTTTCTCTTGTTTTTTACTTGAGGTTAAAAATCTATCACAAGTGACGGTTTCTCTACTATTTCCCAAATTAACTTCGTTTAACCCTAATAATTGACATTTGGATTCATCAAGGTCATTATTAACCCAGCCACTTAAAAGCCCAAATCAAAATCACTGGATCATCATAGATCCGGTGTTCACAGCAAGGCCCAACTATTTGGTAATTGAGACAAGAGAAATTTTTTCAGTTGAAAGTCTTTACTTACATGCATCTAATAGTATATTTATCAAGATTTACTCATTCCATCTTTTTTGCATTATCTACAATATATGCAAAATACATGCCCAAGCAATATCTATGTTTTATTATTGAACAAAAGGTTGTTCAATCAGAGTCAGATCAGAGAAGGTGATGTATGTTACAGTGGAAAGCAAATAAAAGTTTTCCAACAGAGGGATCTGAAAAGTTGTTGGCAATGCAGGCAGGTAGTGCGTGAGCAAAAATGTTCAAGGAAATATTTTATTTTTATTTATGTTGGCTATGAAATAAATATTGCATAGTTGAATCAGTGGATTTTATGTGTCAGGCACTATTTCCTGCTGCACCCAATCACTGCAGAGCTATCAAAAGTGTGCATTTGAAGAGGCTACCCTCTCTGAACGGAAGAGGAAAAAAAAAGCAGGAAGGTTGACAAAATGAATCCTGATGAGTGTCTCTCCCCTGTTCTAAAGCTACTTGAGTTTATTCCAATTTTAGCAAATGCAAACTCTGAATGAAAAGTAGCTGAAGGCAATAGCTTCAAAGGAAAGTAGGCAGAGATGAGGAAAGGCTTGCACTTTTCTTAGCAGATGACATTACACAGATGTAATGTATATCCAAAGAATAAATGAGAGAATGACTTTGTTGTAGATTGGACCCCCTCCTCCCTGTACTCAATAGCAAAATACAAAAAATGTGATGAGAGGAGCCTGTTCAACTAAGTGTCTGGACCCACCTGCATGTTATGGCCACCCTGGTGCAGATGAGGAGCAGAAACAGGCAAATGAGAAAGCCCCGGCACGCACAGCACATCAGGAGAGCACAGGCAGCCAGGAAACAGTAATTTATCATATGCTCTGAATGGAATTTGATGGAGTTACATGGCAGAGAATGGCTTATGATAAGGCCAGGGAAGGCGGAGCACATACACCTGAGATTGGGCCAAGAGCTTCAAACTGCTTTCCTGGGCATCTCTTTGTGTTCTCAGTTCTCTCTGCCTCATTCCTGAGAGCAGAGCTCTGGAGACCCAGACATTGGCTTTTGGCTGTTTATTAATTGCTGTATATATTTGCTGCTGTTATGTGACTCAAGAGCCTTATGTTATAAATAATTAAATCCGTGGCTCTCTGTGGGCATAAACTGATATAATAATAGCAGTTTCTTCAGCGTGTCCCTAAACACTGTATGGCTGCTGAAATTAGACCCACCTCCCTCACGCATGCACAAACCCGCACAAACATTCTCACTAACTCAGCTTGCTCATTTTGAATCACCTCAATTGTTACTGAATATTGCTAAGAAATTATCACTGAGTTTTGTGTTCTGAAGAATTTCTCTTGCCTTATGTAAATCAATGGATGTGTAACGGATGTAATTCTGCAATCTGTATGTGGGGTAAAAATGGGAGTTCATAACCCACTTGAATCAAAGTGTGAAATATGATATATCAAGAAATTTGTAATGTTTTGAACAACCAACAATAAAAAATTTTAAAAAAAGAATTTCTCTTAATGCTGTAAGTAAATAAAAAGAATATATGCTTAATTTTTTAGTGTGAGAACCTTTAATAATATGGCCTAATAATGAATATACTTCTTGATCTCAGAAAATAGATATCAGAAAAACACTTTAACCTAAATGGACTAAGTAGACAACTTTGAGAGCGGAATGTTTTCACAACCAGGCAGTGATGTTTCCGTTTGCCCCGCATTTAGGTCCATCAGGTATTCATAGGCGTGAACAAGTGTCCATGTATTATTTTTCTCTCCTGTGCCTCAACTTATTCATGGCCTCAGCCTGTTGAAAGGAGTGAATTTCTAATGGTGAAATTATAGGCATTTTGACAGGCCAATGGAGAGAGATTTTGAGGATGGTGAGATTCCCAGCATCCCTCAAATTCAAATGACAACAAACAGTAGGGTTTAATTTCTTCAGTCCAGGTTTTAGCAGGATTCTTGTCAGTCACAGACATTCACAGAACACCTGCCCTATGTACAATATTTCTCTTCACATACTAATTCCCTGTCCGACATTTGACAGTTTTCATAAAGAAAGATGGAGAGCAGAATATTTGCTCTGTTGGATGGAAACTTGATTCATAGCAATTTGCTTATTTAGAATGAAATCCCACAAAGACAAAACTGTTCATTCCTATGGGTTTTCTTTCTTCCACTTTCTTTCTTTCCTTCTTTCTTCCATTCTTCTTTTTCTTTTTTTTTTTGGGGGGGGAGGAATAATGCTTGCATCTTAATTTATTATAGTTTATTAATTTCCATAAGGGAAGATACTTATTTTTAAGTGTATTTGAGAAGGCTTTTAATTCATATCTCTTGAGGCAATTTTGAGGCCCAGTAAAGTTCAGGTATTGTTTTGTCTCTCACAGAAAGGGTCTTGCTAGAGGGAAATCTGTGGATTGGCTACATTCTTCAAAAATACGTTTCTTACTATAATTCATATTAACCCTAGTTGCAAAGCTGGACATGTTCCAAAATGATAAAAAAAAAAAAGTGGAGCAAGAACCCATAGAATTAAGTACCAGAATATTTTATTTGATTTGCTGAGTCAGTATCTTATTACATAAAATGAGAAAAGTAAGTCTGACCTTGTTTAGATACCATAAAGTTAAAGAACTGAAATAATACTTTTAATCTTTAGGATAACATACAACAAAAGATCTGAAACAATCTTTTAAAATGTTTATTCCTTAATTATAGATGGACACAGTATCTTTATTATTATTAATACTTTTTTATGTGGTTCTGGGGATCGAACGCAATGCTTCACTCATGGTAGGCAAGTGCTCTACCTCTGAGCCACAACCCCAGTCCTGAAGCAATCTTTTAAACATCCATCTTTTAACTGTGCTTTCATGGAAGCCTCAATGTTGGTTTCTTATGAAGTTAAGGACTCTAAGTCATTTGTAGCATAACACATTAAAAGAAAAACATGAAGTGTAGTTGACATACGATAATTAAACTGTACAATTTGATAAGGCGTGTGCCTTTGTCCCCTGAGTTTGCCTCATGCCTTTGCTTCTTAAACTTTCTACTATCCCATGAAAACAGCAAATCTGCTATATGTCCTTGAACTTTCTAGATTCCAGAATAAATGAAGTTATTTAGTACATACTCTTTTGGGGATTTCAGAATAATTATTAGAATAATCTAATGCCTCATTTCTTTTTAATCCTGTGTGATGACCAGCATATACAACCTGATCTGTTAATTCATTCACTGTTGATGTGCAAGGAGTTACTTTTCATTTTACAAAGTTTCCAATTTGTAAAGCTGCTACCAGCAATTGTGTGCAAGTTTTTTTTCTCCGTTTTCTTCAGTAAATATATAGAGATTGAATAAATATATCTTTGATTTTTTTCTTTAACTAACTCCTAAGGACTAAATGCTGCCCCCCATATGTTGAAGACTGAATATACGATTGATAATGTTGGGAGATGGGGCTTTTGAGAAATGATCAGATCTTTTGTTTATAAACCATCCAGCCAATGGTACTTTTTTGTACAGCTGAAACTAATTTCCAACGTGGTTGCACTATTTTACATTCTTACCAGACAAATTAAAGAATTCTGGTACCTCCATCTTCTAACACTTGATCTGATCAGTCTTTCTAAATTTTTAGTCATTCCAATTGCTGCACAGTCGCATCTCATTGTGGTTTTAGTCTGTTTTATTTCCCCTGTGCTACTGTGTCTGTAAGCTGAACTTTGGAGTATGAGTAACAAGAAAAATATTCTCATTTCCAGACCCCTGCATCACCTCAAGGAACTCAGAAACAAAATAATTATTTGCAGTTTCCTTTCCTTTAACTTAATTGCACTTATTTATTTATTTATTATTAACTATTATAATGATTTTATGTAATTTTTAAAAGCTACATTAAAAAAATGAAAAAAAATATTCATTTCTTTACCTATTAGTTTTACTGTTCACATTTTGGTCTATTTTATTCAATTTTCTTCATTATAATAATATTGCTAACATTTATTAAAGACACATATGGCTCAGACTTAAAATATATAGTCTTATATGTCCTGTGTAAATTTCTCATAATTATATTAAAAATAGATATTATTTTTCTCTTTATTAAATATCTTTGAAGAAGCAACAGGTTTACAAAAAGGCTAATCATAAAGTAATCAACTAGGTCAGGTACAATGTCACACATCTGTGATCGTAGTGGTTTGGAGCCTGAGATAGAAGGATGGCAAGTACAAAGTTAGTCTCAGGAATTGAGTGAGGCCCTAAGTAACTTAGCAAGACTCTGTCTCAACATAAGAAATAAAAATGGCTGTGGATGTGGCTCAGTGGTTAAGCATGCCCAGGTTCAATCCTTGGTATCAATCAATCAATCACTAACAAACTTATCAGCTAACAGATTCCAGACTTGATTCAATACATTATAACTCCAAAGTATATTTTTAATTGTTAAGGTCTGTAAACAAGTCAAGGTGGCGCCTGGCATTTTGCCAGGGGGAGTGGTTTGTGAAGTAACACCAGCGAGCCATTAAGTGTGGAGATTCCTTATTGGTTGATTGCTGTATCTAGTTTATGTTAATTAAGATAAGCTGTGTGGAATGTATAAATACCTCTGTTGTCCTACAATAAATGGCTCCCACTCCTGCTGTATCAATCTATACAAGTTGCTCCTCACCCCCTGGTTATTTTGTTGCAGTCGGACTGGGCATTTAATTTCCTCAAAGTACTTTCTTAACTATCTTACTTTCTAAATTAGTCCAATTATAAAGAAAACAACAGACTGAATTTTAATAATGTTGAAAGAAATCCATTGTTTCATGTCAGGAAATACTCAGAATACCCAGCATGGCACAGGGAACCACGATGACAGATACATAGCTGTCTTGACTGCTATGGAATACCTGGGGACCTTGGTCAAATTATTTAATTTTCTTGATTTTATTTAACATCTCTCACCTCCCTCAGATAAAGTTGTACTGGAAAAACTCTAACACAACTTGCACTTCTGAAATGTTTTACTCCACTTGGAGTGGAAAAGCAAGGAAATGAATTGATTGACCTCCCAATCCTCAATTCTCAGGCAGTGTCATTCGAAGCTGACAGAGATAAATCACTGTAAGATATAGGAAGTTGGTCTGCCTGGTCAAAATATGACAGAAGCACATCAGATCCTCAAGTGTCAGGTAACACATTTAGAGAAACGAACAATTCTGTTGAAGCAACTGAGATTCAAAACACCAAGATTGCTTTGGTTTCTTTTTGTTTGTTGTAGCTAGAGACAATGAGATAAAGCTATAGATGTTCTAGAAAAGTCAGCCCAAACTGTAGAGATTCTCTGTGAATTTATATGAATATTTAAATGTAATATTCAATATCAAAACCAAAAGCCAAACATTTCCGTATTTGAAATTTAAAGTCATTTAAAATAATAGATATGGGTGAAAAAACCTGTTTATTAAATCCTTGGATGCTATAACATAATATTGATTTTTGGAAAAACAAAAATAAGACCTACTATCTATTACAATGTGTGAAGCTCATCATTGCCTAATGTGGTATGGAGTAGAGAGCACGTATAAAATATACTCAAGACAATTTTGGAGAAACAGTTCAACATTTTGTACCATAACTATATATTAAATGAATATAAGAATTTAGCAACATTTTGTTAATTTTGTGATATACATTGAGCAATAGCTTGGGTTTTATTCAAAATCATTAATGTTAGCAGTGGAAAGAACTTTATATTTATAGTGTAATTTTCTCATTTTATATTTGAAGAAACTGAAAGTTGATCAAAGTTTATCTAATTGTGAAAGAAAGCCAGCAGTTTGAAGAACCAGTTCTTAGGGGTATTCTCAGGCACAGCTACATGAGAAAAGATTGCCTATAATAAACAAAGCCCCATGATTAAAGGCAGGAATATTGTTGAATTCCCTAAACTGTGCATCCATTCCATACAAGGGATTACCAACAAGCAATGAAAAGAAACAAACTATCAATCCATGCAACAATTTACTACCCAGTTATACTGAGTGAAAAATAACAATTCCAAAGAGATTATATGTTCCATGGTTTTATTGACAGAATATTATTATAGAAAACAGATTCAGGGTTACTAGGTTTTAAGGGGAATGGGAAGGAAGCAGAAGGGAAGTTACTAAAGGGCTCCTTCTGATGGTAGAAATGGTCTGTGTGTTCACTGCAACTGAATGAGCTACATGAGAAATGAGTTTTGTGACTCTTGACATGGTACCTAGATTATCTGAGAATCAATTTCAGATGTAAACAGTAAATATAAATGTGAATAACAAGAACCTTGAGGAATACTTTAATCTACCGTATTTCATCAAATATGATGTTACTTATTCTAATAATCACATTTATTTTCTATATCACTAAGACAAAAATAAACCATAATTATTTATTTGACTTAGAATTTGTTTTTACATACATATTTGTTTTTACCTATATAATTACTTAAATATTGAAACAAAAATATGAAAATAATACATTGGTTTAATGTGTCCACAAAATTTACCATATTAAGAGTCTATTTTAATTCAGGGTTAAGCTTAAATTGGTCTATCTTAGTATTTTTATTCTTTTGCTCTTTTTAAAAAAATTGTAGTAATCTACTCCGTGGAGTCAAAAACTTCAGTGTTGTGACATTTCCTAGGAAAGTGATCTATTCTTTTTTCTAACATTGTCTCCCACATTATTAGCAGTCATTCTGTAGCTGTTGATGCTAGCAATTTGTATCTATTCAAACACAAAATTTCAACCTTTTCTCTCAATTTTTAATCACGATTAATGGAATACAAGCAACTTTTATTCAAAGTCAGTAGAAAGCTTCTGACAATTTGACCAGTTTGATGTTCAATATCTTAACAATGGTCTTGCCTCATGAAAAAAAAAAAATCTATCTTATCTACCCTGGTTTCTTTGACAGTTCCTTCTGTGGAGTTTAAAAAAAAAAAATTAAATTAAACTTTTTATTTTAACATGTATGCAAATTTGTATATAGGTGTAAGAAATTCAGAGAAACACACAACCATTTTATGTTGCTCAAATAATAACACCTTTCAAAAATTGCAATGTCACAAGCAGGATGTTTACATTAAGCTCCAGTGAACACGCAGAACCTTCCTACCATGGCAAGGAGCCCTTTAATAGCCACATCCACCTCCCTTCTGCTTCCTTCCCATTCCCCTTAAAACCTAATAAGCCTAAATCTATTTTCCATAATACTGTTTCATCAATAAAATCATGGAGCACATGCTCTTTGGAATTGTCATTTTTCACTCAGTATAACCGGGCAATAAATTGTTGCATGCATTGATAGTTTGTTTCTTTCCATTGGCAGTAATCTCTTGTATGAATTAGATGAACAGTTTAGGGAATCTAACAATATTCCTGCCTTTAATCTTGGGGCTTTGTTTATGATAGGCACTATCTTCTTAGAAACAATACATAAAAGGGATTGTTGCAGTTATGAGGATATTCTTTCAAATCATGAGAGCAATTGTTTGTAGCTTTTCAAGAAATTATGGATTCTGATCATTTGTCTGATAATTTTTTCATTCACTAATATCAAGCTTAGAGTTCATGTCCATGTTTAAATGCATACAATATTTTGTTTCTGCACCCTTTTACATATATAATTCTCTGCAGTACATTGATCCAATAAAATATGTTGAACTTAGTTAAAATAATAATTAAGTTTAATTTATGTAGACCAAATAGGTTAAGAAAAGTAAGAGCAATGACCAAGTATGAACATTATAGATGGTGTCAAATAGGTTGTTATTGGTGTTTTGCCTATGTAGATTAGAAGATACCATGTATTTTAGGAAGAATTTGTTTCAACAGGTCTTAAAATATGAAAAATGGCTATCATAAATTTAATAGAAAAGGAACATTAAATATTTAACAATGCTCAACTTATCAAAGTTCCATACGTGGTAATCTTAGCTGTTATTATTATACCATTGTTCATATGATTATCTAATGGGGCATTTTGACATTTCTTGCTATTTTTTCATACACACCAATAGCTTATTCCTAGGACAATGATGTTGTATACTGAATGGATTCTTTGGGAAGCCTAGCTACCCTTTCTCTTTCTTGCCTATAAATTAGATCTTGATTATTCTCAGAATTGAACTTTCTTTATAGTTCTTATTATATACAACAACAATTTACTGTTCCCTCTGGATATTTATGGAATTCAGAGCTCACATTACAGAAACATTTATAAACACATTTTTGAGATGAGGAATATTCTCATTTTGACCTGGTGATTAAAGAATTTTTTATCCATTTGTGAGTTTTTGAAATATTAATGAGGGTAAAGCTTCTTATTGCTTAATCAATTTTAGATCCTGTGACTTTCATAGTCTTGCATGTTTTCAAGTACTTGAATAGTCCTGAATAATTTCCATACCCATGTCTGATGTAGTTATTTAACATGAAGCTGTTTCCTCTTCATATTTCTTCTCTGCTAATTTCTATTTATTTTTGCAATCCAGCTATTAATGGAAACTGTTAAATATTTGAAGTACATAAACAGCAATCAAATTGGTACTTATTTTATTGTGTATGTAGGCCAGAAGTGGAGAAAAGGGACTCAATAATTAGAGTACATAGGCATTAACACTTTTTAATAATAAGCTACAAGGAAATAGGGATCTATAATGTCTCAAAGGAAACACTCCCTGCTTTGGAAATGGGGATCACATAGGTAACACACTCTGGTGAGTCTGGAGACACAATTTTAGAGCAATGGCTTTATAAATCCAGTCCCGACTCATGAAATTTCAAGAGTGAGATTTGCTACAGAGAAAGAAATGGAAGTAGAATTTGCGCAAAAATAAGCACATAGCTAAATTGTTTTGAATATTTAGATCTTTAATATATCACCTCTATAAGTCATAGGTTTTCACTTTCTTCTTTTGAGATAACTACTCCCACAATTATTATACCTGTTTTGTCCAGTGGGAAAGTTATTCCCCACATTTTTATAATCTATGAAACTGTTGTGTAGTCAAGAGGTTTTATTTTAATATATACAAATGAACTCACATTTTTTCCCTCAGTTTCAAATTAGGTATGTAAGTAGAAAAAATCATAAACTCAACTCACAGACATGAAATTTGGGACAACTTTTTCTGAAAAAACGTTTTTCAACCTTGAGCAAGTCACTACACTTCCAATAGCCTCTGCTTTCTCACCTAAAAATAGCGTCTATTATAAGGGGTTTTTAGGATGATTAAATAAAGAACACACAAGAAAGTATCTGGCACACAATAAGCATTCAATTATGGGTTTTTGCAGATTTATGTTTCAATTATTTAAATATGTTAAAAATATCAGGTCTGCCCAAGTTAATCTTTGAATATAACATAATCCTATAAAAAATCCAAGTGGTTTTATGTTTCCTTGAAAGTGGCAAATTATTCTAAAATTTATTTCAAAAAGGTAATGACTCAAGAATAGCCAAGGAAATCTCATAAAAGAAAAACATTGGAGGACATACAACACCACATAAAAAGACTTATATAAAGCTATAGTATTTGAGGGCACTAAAACTGGCCAATGACTAATAGTTCAAACAGATGCCAAATAAATAGTCTTCTCATATACTGGAAAGGCACCAAAACACGATAGTGAGAGAGAACTAGTCTTATTGATATGTAAAACTAGGTTAAATAGTCATTTTATTTATTTAGTGAAAAATATATCTTGATCCTTATAACATTTCATATTGCAAAAGTAAAATTATTATGAATGACAATTATAAATATGAAAAGTAAAGATATAAGAAAAGAGAAAAAAATTACAAAAGTTTTAGACTACTCTGAAAGAGAAGATTCAAATAAATAACATTAGAAAATGAAGGCAAAAACACTGTTAAGTAATATAATAGAAATACAAAGGATAATAAGAAAAACCATATAGGAACAAATTGGATAACCTGGAATAAATAGATAAATTCCTATACTCATAAAATCTACCAAGATTGAGTCATAAAGAAATAGAATATCTGAACAGAACAGTAAGAAGTAAGGAGGTGAATCAGTAATACAAAATCTCTCATCCAAGAAAATCACAGGACCTGATGGAAACTGCTGACTTCTCACAAACATTTGAGGAAAAATTAATATCAATCATTCTCAAACTCTTCCAAAATACAAAGAAGGGGGAATGTTTCCAAACTCATTTTATGATAACAGTATTACTAGTAAATGAACTCAGTAAATTTTCAGAATATAAAATCAATATAAAATATCAGTAATATGTATATACACTAACAATGAGCTTTCTGAAAAAGAAATCAAGAAAATAACTCCATTTACACTAACAACAAAAAGAGTTAAATATTTACAAATGAATTTAACCAAGGAAGTAAAAGACTTGTACACTGAAAACTCTAAAATATTGGTGAAAAATATTGAAGAAGACTCAAATAAATGAAAAGGTAACATTGTCTATGGACTGAAAAAACAATATTGCTAAAATATCTGTGTGATTTTTTTTCAATACTATAATAAAATGCTGGATGTAAGTAGGCTATTTTACAAAGAAAATAAGGTTATTGAGACTCACAGTTCTGAAAAGTTAAGGTTTAAGCAATATGCACAATGTCTGGTAAAGCCCCCCTCTAGAACGGTAACACATCCTAGCAAGAGTACATGTGTGTTTCTACATGTATGGTCTCTCTCCCTCTACTTACAAATCTACTAGAATTTAAAGGCTTTACCCTTGTTATCTAATCTAACTTATTTCTCGAAGCCTCACCTCTAAACACCTTAGTCAGCCCAATTAAGTTCTCACCTACATAAAATCATTAACTTAAGGCTTTGGAGATGAAGCTTCTGCAAGAAATTAGAGAGAAATTATATTCAAGCCACAACAATGTTTATGCTACCTAAAGTGATCTACAAGCACAATGCAATTCCTACCAAAATATCAATGTCTTTCTTCACAGAGAGAGAAAAATGATGTTAAAATTCTTAATAAAAGCAAAAGAGCATGAATAACCCAATAATTCTTGAGAAAACAAAAACAAAACTGGAGACATTTTATACTCCCATATTTCAAAATATGCTACAAATTTTCATCAAAATAGAAGACAACGTGGGTGGACTAGATGAAGGGGATTGAGGAGAAGAGAGGAGAGACAGATAAGGGAAGAACAGTGGAATGAATCTGACCTAACTTTCCTATGTACATACATGAATATACCACAGTGAATCTTAGCACCATGTACATCCACAAACTAAAGAAGAAAAAAGAACTATAGGTAGATAACAGAAAATCAGTAGAATAGAGGGAAGGGAACAAGAGGAGGAAAGAGGGGAAGGAAAGCAGAAGTACTGAGGTCTGAATTAGAGAAAATTATATTCTATGATTTTGAAATATGTAAAAATGAATTCTAATGTTATGTAAAACTAAAAAGAACCAATAAATAAAAGAGAAAAACAAGAATTTAAAAAGCTACACTAAAACAGGATGATACTGACATGAAAGCAGGTATGTAGGCCAATGGAAAAGAAAGGAGGTCCCAGAAATAAATCCATGCTTTTGTGTTCAGCTGATTTTCAACAAAGACACCAAGAACACACAACAGGGAAAGGATGATCTCTTCAATAGATGCTGTTCGGATAAATGGATTTCCACATGTAGAAGAAGAAATTTAAATGCATGTCTCATGTACAAAAAAACCAAAGTAGACTAAAGAGTTAAATGTAAGATCTGAAACTGTAAAACTGCTAGAAGAAAATATGGAGGGGAAAGTTTCACAGCATTCATCAGAGCAATATTTCTTTGAATACTGACACAGGCAAGAAAAGAAAAAAATATACAAATGGAATTACATCACACCGAAAAGCTAAAAGCTTCTGTACATCTAAGGAAGCAATCAACACAGTGAAGACACAACCTGCAAAATGGAAGAAGATATTTGAAAGCCATATATCTAAAATAAGTTAGCATCTATATAAGAAAGTTAAACAACTCAACAACAAGGAAAAACTATGAAAATGGGCAAAGGACCTAAATAAACATTTCTCAAAAGACATAAAATTAGCTAACAAATATCTGAATAATGTTCACTATCACTAAACATCAGTGGGAAAAAGCAAATGAAAACCACAATACCATAGCATCTCACATATAATAAAAAAGACAATAAGTGTTGACAAAGATATGAAGAAAAGAGAACCATGCATATGGTTGGTGAGAGAGTAAATTAGTATGAAAAGCAGTATGGGAAAAATAGAAATACCACATGATACAGTAATCACACTGTGGGTATATTCCAAAGGTATTGAAATCAAAATGTCAAAGAGATGTCTGCACTCCCATACTCATTATAGCACTAAACATAATAGCCAGTATTGTAATCAACCTGTGTCCTTTGATGGACACATGATAGAATACTATTCAGCCTTAACAAAGAAGGAAATTCTGTCATTTACAACAATATAGATGAATCTGGAGGACATTATATTAAGTGAAATAAGTCAGGTATAAGAAGAAAAATAGTACATGGACTCACTTACATATGTAATCTAATAATGGTTATCTCATAGAAGATGGTGGTTTATATCAGGGGTTGTTTGGGAGATGTTGATCAAAGGATATAAAATTTCAGTTAGATAGGAGTACTAAGCTCAAGAAATCTATTGTAAAACATGATAAATATAGTTAATAATAATCTATCGCATTGAACATTGCTAAGAGAGTACATTGCAATGTTCTCAACATTAAAAATAATAAATAAATGAGGCAAAGTATATGTTAACTGTCTCAGTTTAGCAATTCTGCAATCTTGATGGTTAATCTGGATTGTCAACTTGATTGACTAGGAGATGTCTGAGATTCAGAGACCTCTGGGTGTGACCGGGTATTTCCAGAAGTAATTGGCATGTGAAAAAATATGCTGAGAGGGGAGTCCCACCCTGAATGAGGGTGGCACAGTCCAATAAGTTGGGGTCTGTATGGAACAAAAGGTGAAAGAAGGAGGAAGTCCATGCAGATGCAAACCCTGGTTTGTAGCTGGTGCTTCTAATGCCACAGTGATTGCCCAAGGACACTAGACTCCAGCTTCCTCACTCTTCCAAAGTAGACTCTGACTAGCAATTCTGCAAGGAGTTTCCAGGCCTTCAGTCCTGGACTGGGGTTGCATCCCTGGTCCTTCTTTTGAGGTTTCAGCCTCTTGGACTGAGCAGCTACTTGTTCCTCAGTGATCCAATCTGCAGATGGCCATTGTCGGCCTATCCAGCTTCTGACCCTATAAGCCAATTCAGTAAGTTCCCTTTTTATAGTTACACACACACACACACACACACACACACACACACACACACACCCTATTGGTTATGTTCTTCTAGAGAGCCTAATACAACAATATATGCATATTTTAAAATATCGTGTTATACATAATGAAAGATAGGAAATTATGTAGATAAAATCATAGAGAACGAGTATAAGATTCAAAAGGGGATTTGAACTTAAGCAAGGTGCTCAATTACCCTTTTTGATAACTTTCATGGCTAAGAGATAAAAACTCATTCTTAGGACCCATGAAACATTAAGATCTTGGTAAACGAACCTTGCTTTCTTCCAGGAGCTTGAAGCAACTCAGGGTAGCAAGGCTGGGAGGTGGCAACTCAGTTTAGCAATTCTAGGTGTTACTCCTCCTTCCCCTTCCTGGGACTTATGATTTTTCATTTGGTTTTTAATTCTTTGATGACTGCCTACATTGTTTAGTGACCTCTCTTTCCCTTCATATTGCTAAGCCTGTGATATGGTCCTGAAATAAGTGTGGTCCTTAGTCCTCTAAGGATGACAGTGGTTTGGCTAGGACATTCTTCCATTCTATATCTGACTGATCCAGCTCTTAACCTTTACTAATTGCTGACTGGCTGCTCCATTATTTTTAAACAACACTTTGGTACATAAAATTGACAGACAAATCCAATCAAATTCAGGTCCTTTTGAAGGAATAGTTCCCAAAGTCAGTGTTTGACATTTGTTCTGTCCCCAGGAGGACTCCTCCAATCTGTATTTTATCCCCAAGTTCTCTTCAGTAGCCTAGCTACACCATAGTCTAGGCTGTATTTTGATCAAATCTGTGGATTCTTCCAACTGCCTTTCATCACAACCTCTCCTGTTCCCTAAAGTGCCCTTAGGTTTGAATGTCTCTGCACTCTCTTGCAACTGAACACAGTCCTTTGAGAGAAGAGATTAGCAGTTATTCATATTATAGACAACTTCCCCTCTCCCCTGCCAACCCCAAGAAAAATCTTTAATGGAGGGCTCTGAGGCTCAGAATGGGGTTCAGATGGTGGCAAACTTCTTTTCAGTTATGTGACTGCTCTAAGAGCCAAACACTCAATGGATGATATAGGCACAGTGGCATGCAGTCCTCTGCTGGCATGAAACCCGCTGCTTCAACAGCCAAGATAAGGATGATGAGGGCCCAGTATTTTCTCTGATTGACAGCTGGGCAGAAGGAAGCCTCCAGCTGTTGACTTTACTCACCTAGAAGTGAGCCTCACAGGCAGGGAAGATAAAAAATGTTGAGGTATTGCTCCTTCCAAGAATTCCCCAACTGGGGCTGTGTTAGAAGGAGCTCTGTGTTTTTGTTATTTGTTTTTTTTTTTTTATTTGTTGTATTTAGATACATGTGACAGTAGGGTGTATTTTGACATACTTTACATACATGGGTGCAACTCATTAAAATTTTGATTCCATTCTTGTAGTTGAACATAATGTGGAGTTACACTAGTTGTATATTCATATATGAGCATAGAAAAGTTATGTTTGATTCATTCCATGATTTCCTATCCCCATCTCTCTCCCTTCCCTTCATTCCCCTTTGTCTAATCCAATAAACTTCTATTCGTCCCCTCCTCACCCTCCCTCATTATGGGTTAGCATCCACATATCAGAGAGAACAGACTGAAGCTTTCTGGATCAAGTCTCTCACTGAGCTGAGAGAGGCAAGGAGGAAACAGTTTTGGTTCAAATACAACAGACTTTTGTCTTTCTTAAGAATTTTTATAATTATTTTTAAAGTAGTGTTTCTTCATTTCCCATTTATCTTTTGCCAATTACTTCTATTTCCAGAGGCTTTGAATGGTTGTTTTAAAATAATTTTCTCCCGTTTCACTTGGGAGCTGATCCATGGAGCTCATCACATGGTGAGACCAGAAATCCATCTTCCTAAATAATAATTTTAGAACTAAAAATTAAGTAACTAAAATTTAGTAATACTTATACTGGAGTGGGAGAAATTAATTTTAAACAATTCAAAGTAATGCACTAAAAGAAAAATAGAGTAGGCGTATTAGTAGGTTTATCTTGATATAATAACTTTTCTCAAAGTTTCCTGTTTCTAAAGGATGGTTTCTCATGATGACTATCTGAAAATGAGCATATCTATATTAAAGGAAAACAGTGTAAAACAGCATGAAGACATTTGAAAAGTTTATCAACAAACATGTTTATTTAGGGAATTTGTCACTCATTTATTTACCCTGAGTTCTATTTCATGAAGTTTCGATTTTTCACTTTTAAATTTAACTTATAGGTGACGAATCCAAGTGGGTTATTTTTGAAATTTATTTATTTAATGTTAGTTTGGTCTCCAAAAATTAAAATAATGACAATAATAAATAATTGTAAAAGGAATCTGAATTTTTCTTCATTTTAAAAATATTTTAAAGCCTCAGTAATATTTCACTGTGTGTGTGTATGTGTATATGTATATCTCACATTTTCTTTGTCCACTCATATGCTGAAGGACACCTAGGTTGGTTCCATAGTTTAGCTGTTGTGAATTGAGCTGCTATAAATGTTAATGTGGCTGCATCACTGTACTATGCTGATTTTAAGTCCTTTGGGTATAAATCAAAGAGTGGGATAACTGGGTCAAATGGTGGCTCCATTCCAAATTTTCTGAGAAATCTCCATACAGCTTTCCATAATAGTTGCACCAATTTGCAGTTCCACCAGCATGGTATGAGTGTAATTTTGTCCCCATATCTTTGCCAACATTTATTGTTGTTTGTATTCTTGATAATTGCCATTCTGATAGGAGGAAGCTGAAATCTTAGAGTAGTTTCGATTTGCATTTCTCTAATTGCTAGAGATGTTGAACATTTTTTTCATATATTTGTTGATCAAATGTATTTCTTCTTCTGTGAAGTGTCTGTTCAGTACTTAGTCCATTTATTGATTGGGTTATTTGTTTTTTTGGTGTTAAGTTTTTTGAGTTCTAGATGAATGGATAAAGAAAATGTGGTATATATATACACAATGGAATATTACTCAACCTCAAAGAAGAATGAAATGAAGGCATTTGTCAATGAATGGAAGAAGCTGGAGAATAGCATGCTAAGAGAAATAAGCCAATCCCTGAAACCAAATGCCAAATGTTTTCTTTGATATGTGGATGCTAATTCACAATAAGAGGGAAGGGAGATGCAAGGGAAGAATAGAGTTATTTTAGATTAGCTAGAGGGGACTGAAGGGAGGGGTGGGGTATGGGAGTAGGAAAGATAGTAGAATGAATCGGGCATTATAACCCTTTGTACATATATGAGTATATGACTGGTGTGATTCTACATTGAGTACAACAAGAAGAATGAGCAGTTATACTACATTTATGGATGCTGTGTCAAAGTACATTCTACTGTTAGGTATAACTGATTCAACAAATTTCAAAAAATTTTTTAAAATTACTTTTTTGCCTATATACCTAGGAATAAACAGACTTAGTTGTTAATAATCCTAAATATATTAATCTTTAGAAAAAATGTCTAGTTAGATTTCCTTCATTGACTCTATTACAGTATTCTCAATTATAGTTTTGTTCTTTTCTATTTTTAATAGAATATTTTATGTCATTGGATGATTTAAGTAGTTAGTAAGACTGTTTAGATTATGGCAAACAAAGAGTAATTTTAAAGCAATAATCAACAGTTCTTGATAAACGTGTATTTACATAAGCATGGCAAGTCATGAAATCATGAGGAACTCAGAACAAAGGGACTATGTTAAGGTTGCCTAATTGATTAACTTCCTCGTCCCTCCCTCCTTCTTACATCTCTCCCTTTCTTTCTTCCTTTTTTTCTTTTCTTCTGCTCCATTTCTCCATTATATTCCTTCCTCTTTTTCTTCTTTTTCCCCTGAATTTATATATTATGGGTCAGGAATGTTCACTAAGTATTTTTCTCAAAGGAATCTTGTGACATTTATCTATAGGATATATTTCAATCAAAACAAAGTAACAAACAACAACCTTCCATCTTCCAAAAAAAATAAATTATTGTGTATTTCAAAAGATTTTTTATGATGCCCAAAGAGCTTTGTCATGTTTTGAACAACCAATAAAAAAAAAGAAAAAAAAAACGATAAGGCAATAGAGAGAGCTTATTTTCCTTGATGAAATTAATTTTATTGATTAAATTGAAGTCATGCCCAAAATAATTTTTAAAAAGTTCAACAGAAATGAATCAAAGGTACTGAGAAGATTCTTCCAAAACCCTGAATCTATTAAAATGTAATCCTATTGAAGACAGTTTTGGACTTTAGTTGCTGTTATTGTTGTTTGTGAGAACCACATCTGTCTATGGGGCTCTTGGGATCTTGCTCTGGGACACTCGTACACACATATATGCATACATATATTTGTAAATTTACATATAACTTAACTAAGCTTTTTTAAAATTTCTCCCTTAGTTCTGATATAGCCAAATTGTATAAACTTTCTCTCTACAGATGGTAATGTTTGTTGCATTGAAAATTTTATAGATTGAACTGCTGGCACACTAGCCCCACCTTGGATTGTCTTGGATTTTGTTTATTTGTTCAACATGAGAGGTCCTTTGCTCAGAGGTAGTCTTAAAAAGTATTGAAATTATTAAGACATAGAGTCACCATCATGGAGATCAGGAGAGGTATGACAGAACTGGTACACAGATTGCCACAGTGTGGAGGATTGTTAGGAGTATTAGGTGACTAGTAAAAAGGGATGAAGAAACTCTGGGGGAACTGGGACAAGCAGTGAACATGTTCAAGCTGGATGCCAGGAACCCAGAATTTCACTAGGTATTAACAATAATATTAGCTAAAACTGTGTCGCTTTAATATGTGATATGTGCAACTTCATGTTCTTTACATGTGTGAAATCGTTTATTTTTTATTACATTTATTTAATGTAATACATACTACTGCAATTGTCAATTTGTACATGAGAAAAACGAGATTCAAAATGTTTCTTCTCCCTTTCAGAGAAGAAAGAGGTTTGAACTCCTAGATGGAAGAAAATATTGAGAAGGTTAAGGTACATATAACTATATTTAGTCAAAGGTATCGTCAAGGGGCGCTGGGGATGTGGCTCAAGTGGTAGTGCGCTCGCCTGGCATGCACCACATACAAACCAAGATGTTGTGTCCGCTGAAAACTAAAAAATAAATATTAAAATTCTCTCCCTCTCTCTCTCTCAAGAAAAAAAAAGGTATCGTGAAGTACTCATTTAAAGTCATTAAGTAATATAAGTATCTTAATTTGCAAAATTAATTTCTAAAATGAAGAAAATTTCATATTTTCAAAAGCCAGAAGCAGTGGCACAGGCCCATAATCCCAGTGGCTCTGAAGTTTTGATCTTGAATTCAAAACCAGCTTCAGCAAAAGCAAGGTGCTAAGCAATTCATTGAAACCCTGTTTCTAAATAAAATACAAAATAGGGCTGGGGATGTGGCTCAGTGGTCAAGTGCTATTGACTACAGTCCCTGGTATCCCCCCCCCCCCCC
>NW_026000057.1:34160751-34227305 GCF_001458135.2 Marmota marmota marmota
CCCCCCCCCCCGCCAAAAAAAAAGTTTATGAGATGCATTATCTGTTTGGTAATATTTAATGTGAAGATCATATTAAATATTTGTTCATGGCATTCAAAAGTTGCCTTATAATTAATGATGTGCAGATCAAGAAATTTACCAAAAGAACCAAGAATAACAAATGTGAACTCTTCCAAAACAGAGGATAAGTGTATAACTACATGCTACAGTAGATGCTTTTTCAAGGCTAAGACTTAAGAAATGAATATTGAACCTCTTATGCTTAATAATTCTAAAAAATTTGCATGTATCCAACACATCAGAAGTTATCACTAATGTAAGTTCAGTTGGGGCCATTTCTCCATTATTTAGTAAGAAAGGAAATTTTCTCATAAAATGATTAGGCATCTCTTCCCATATCATGCACCCAAATGGTTGCTACTCTAAAATGAAATTCAAGACTATTTACTCCCTGAAGCCAGTGCACACAAGTGAGATATCCCACCCTAGGGTTTCTGTTTCCTGCAAATCAGATGGGTAGAAAATGCTTACTGATTTCTGAAATAACTTCACAGCTGGAGCAACATCACAGATCATGAATTTTGCTGAGAAACCTACCAGCACCTCACCCATGAAGATGATCATTACTCTAGCATTTATTAAGCAGTGAGTTATTTTCTCCTTTGTAGAATTATATCATTTTTTATGATGTTAGCAACTTGTCTTTCAATACTCTACAAGAGAAAATAAATGAATATCAACTGCATATTAAATATGCATTTTTAAAACCATATGATAGTGGTTTCCCTTGCAAGAGATGCAACACTAGCACTGAAATGTCATGTGCTGGTAGCATTTTTCAGTGTATGTGAATGTGTGACCATAAGTATAGTTTCCCAAATATTAAAAATATGTCAGAAATCATCCACTTTCCTCTGAATTCATGGACTTAGGTCTCCTAATACTAATCTCATCATTTTGTCTGAAAACAGATAACTTTCTGTGCACAAAAGGGAGACATACATGAGGTGTTCCGAAGATGATGCAAGCTGAATTCTCAAACAGAAGAATCATTGCCATACCAGGCTGCAACGACAGAGGAAACTGCCTGATTAGAAGTCCACATAAATGGGGAAGAAACAAAGCATCGAAGCTGTATACAGACCAAACATAATAGCAAGAATTAACACTGATCAAATGCGCAGCGTGTGGCAGGTGTATCACATTTATTTCCTTCAAACTGTACAATAGCCCCACACTGTATGCGATAGCATTTTCAATGTACAGATGTGGAAAAGGAGGTTCAAAGACAAGGACCGTGCTCAGGAACACACAATGGCAGTGGAGGCACCAGAATTCTGTATAAGAAAGTATGAAAAGCATCAAGCTCATTGGGAGACAGGACTTGAAGCTGCATTTCATATAACTCTAGATAATATTAAAGAACAAGGACCGGGCAAATGCAATTATCTGAGGGGTCAAGCTAAAGCCACCCTGTGCCCTCTTGAGGCTGCTGTCAAGGTAAGTCAGAACAGCGCTGGGACTCACACCCAATTCTCTCTGACTCCAGTAATGTGATGTTCACAGTATCACACTGCCTCTTACATCGTCAGATTCAACATCACACAAAGCTGAACTTGGGGTGATTTCTAAAGAGCAAAACTAAGGTATAAAAGCCTCTTCCTAAAAAAGGAAAGTAGCTGTCAAATCATTTCTTTAGTCTGGAAACTCTCTATTGCTCTGTCCAAAACTGAGGGCCATCGCCAATCCTCTGCTTCTCTATGGCCTCCTGGACCTGCCCTCATGGCTCAGAGCTGCTGGTCACACTGGGCACACGGTACTACAGGAAGCACACATTCAGTGCAGCAGCTCTGTGGCCTGCTGTGGATATAACCCCAAGCCTCCCGTGGGTCTTATCCAATGGAATTTGCACAGCTGTATGTCCCAAATTTCTTTCATTAGCAGAGTGGCAATAGTGGCATGAACGGCTTCATCCTCGGCTTCAGAGAGATGTGATAAGCAGTCTGAGCAAACCACAAAGTGGAAAAAAAATATTTTCATGTACTACTATGATGATTTTGGGGTAATCTCTATATAAGTTTGCCAAATGAAATACAGGATACACAGTTAAATTTGGATTTTCATAAGCAGTGGATAAATTTTAGTATGACTACAAATATATAAGTATTAGTGTAAGAGTAGATATTAGCATAATACATAAGTATCTCCATGGAATATTTTAAATATACTTATATTCAAATTTAGTGTTATTTACCTAAAACTCACCTTTGACTGGTAATCTTGTTTACTAATTTTCTCAATCTGGCATACATACCTTGTGCCAACCATAAAACCCTTTCTCTGAACTCAAGGAATTCAGTCAGGGGAATTTAGATATATACCCCTCAATTAAAAAAGAAATGATAAGTTTTTCTTAGTGGTATCATAAAGTGCTTTGGAATCTCAGATAAAGAAGTGCTTGATTGAGAATTGGAGGATTTAAGATGCAGTCTTTATACCAATGGCCTTCTCTTTTACAACTGAAATCAAGTCATTCTAATGACACAAGGAACTTGCTACAGAGTTGGGAAATACAGCAAAAACACAGTCCAAAGTAGCAAATCGTGCAAGATAACACTGCAAGCAGAATACCATAAGAGAATGCATGATGAGTTGCTAAATAGCTTATACATTGCTTTATGGGAGAGAGCTTCATATGTTTCTTTTTACACTGCTCAAAGAGGGGAGATTTGACTGAAATAATCAGGGAAGAGGCTCTCCCTGTAACTCTGGTTAGAATCAAGACTTTTCTTTTGTTTCCAAAGTACTTTATACATACTCTTATAGTGTTCTTCACCTCTCTTGCTAATATTTTTGTGTCCTCCTTAGATTATAAACTCCTAAGTGGGGGCAGGTTCTCTGTATAATTTTTATACCTTTATTTTTATTTATTTTTATGTGGTGCTGAGGATCAAACCCAGGGCCTTGCACATGCTAGGCGAACGCTCTACCTCTGAGCCACAACCCCAGCCCTGTATAATTTTTTAAATATTCTTCTTTATGTTTTAAATTCCAATTTAATGGTGTAATATAGGTGCTCAACAAATAGTAAACTGTTGGAATTAACATGAAAGAAAATGCACCTTCAGGGAAATACACTAGAGTATGGAAATTGAAATAATCATAATGTGCATGCTTTGTATGCATGTTTATGTGCCCACATATATGATTTCTGACATTATGTGGTGACCACAGAGACTTGCAGCTATGGAGAATTTATTGTAATGGCAGTAATGATGATAATGAAGACACAAAATTTAAATAATGGAAGAAGAATTCACAATCCAGAAATATAGCAGAGAAGAGTTCCCACTTACGTTACACCATTTAGCTCTAAGTTTTTTTTATCATTTTAATCCCTCCCCTTCGAATTTTTATCATTCTAATCACTTTATCTCACACGTTACCTCACTTACTGAATAAATTATCACCCCTTAATCCTGCCATTTTAAATTCCTTTTGTTCTCTCTACTTCACTTTTCTCCAACATAAAATGAAATATTATATATGCACACACATACACAGAGAGCCCCATGGAAACCAGGGGAATTAATTTATATTAATTGATTATGGTTGGAAAGAAACAGATTTTCTATGCTCCTTTCTCTCATACTTCCTAATTTCATCTACTTTGCACTATTGGCCTTCTCCAGTTCAAATGTCGTATACTCTCTACCAATTATTTTTTTTTTGTTTTATTTATATTAAGACAAAATACTGTGTGTATTTTGGGGGTTTATGTTAGAGAGGTGCTTAATTATATAACATGCAGTAAAGTCTTTAAAATATATTTTGGTGTAGACACACAAATGTCTGTATGTACATAGAAACGTATGTATTTATACATATACACGTATACCTATGTATATCCATATACACATACGTGTGTGTGTGTGTATAAGGGACAGTAATTTAAGCATGCAGCATGGGTGATATTTTAAACAGTGCATACACATAATTTTGCTGGAAATCAAAGTTTGAAAGTAAGAAGATGTGGATTCATCCATGTTTTACAAAATGCCAGGTACACCATGGGTGCTTAATAAATGTTAAATAATAGTAATCTGCTCCTAACCATTTATGCTTTATCTGCAATTAAGCAATGGGGTGCCCAATTATGTATCAACCAGTTTTTATTAGGTTATATTTTTCTAGGCAGCAGGTAGAGGATTTACCACATGTTCTGCATCACAGATCTTCCCCAGAGTGAAGTTTAAATTAGATGAAATTCTGACCCACGCCCTGCGGGGAGATTGTCAAGGCTAAAAGTAGCATTTAGCCTGGCTGCCTTTGCTTGCGTTCTCTCGTTCTCTACCTCAATCTCATCACTTCTTTTGAAATAAATAAAGGCTTTTGCATTTTGAACAAATTATTCTTTCACTGGAAAATGGTAAAAAAAAAAAAAATCCCTATGCCAGTGTTAAGTTTTCTTATCCGCAACTCCTTGGTGGAAGTTCCTTTCTTTGTGTATCTGCTGACTGTATTTGGTTGATACATATTTTTAAGATTGGACACAAGTGTATGTTATATTTTAATTGTCAACAATAAAGGATAGGCCCTTTATAAAGAAAAGTGACAGAGAGTAATTATTTTATTAGAAAGAGATGTGGAAGAAACATGACGCACTGAAACAAATTAGGCATGAAAGCTTGGAGTAAAACTTAAGTGCCATCTAGTCCTACTCTCTAAAGAAACCCTGTCTACTTGGCTTCGGTCACAAGGTACTTGAAATTTTCTGAAACTCATAAAGATGAGGAAGTCATCTCCACAGAAGTCATCACTTCTATTTTTATTTGTAAGATTGTCTAATTATTATGGTTATAGTTCTCACTCATTAGCATTCCCTCTAGAACCACTAAAAAAAAGCCGTCTAAAATCTGTCATTAGGTAGTTCACTTGTTATAGTGGTTCTTGTAGCCGCCTGCTTTATATTTGCTTGGTCACCAATGATTCTCACAATGCTAAAGCCAATGACAAATGTTGAATTCTCATCTACTCAACCTGTTGACAGCATTTGACATAACTGAGCTTCCCCTTCTTCTTCTAGTATTTTGTTTCTCTACCTGAGGTAGCACATGCTCCTAGGTTTCTTCCTACCTCACTAGCTACTCTTCTTCATAGTCCTTTGCAAAGTCTGCCTCTTCTTTCCAGTTTTCTCACACATTTCATCTACTTAAACTTCACTCTGGGGAAGATCTGTGATGCAGAATGTTCATTCCTTAGACTTCTTTTCTGACTGTTCTTACACTCTTGGTGATTTTTTTTCACATATCATTGCTTTATAAATCCTGTCACTCACGAGTGATCACCATATTAGTTTATCTACTCCCAATAACTTTTCTTAAATCCTGATTATGTACTTAAGTATCTATTAAAATCTCATACACAATATATCCCAAACTGAAATATTTTTTCTCCCCATCTCTTAGAACTGCTTGTCTTCTAATGTTATATAGATAAATGGTACCACCACAATTAAACTGACTGCTCAGGATAAAATCTCCCAATCCTTTGAATCAATTTTTGTTTGTTTTATTCTATTGCTAACAGGAACAATCATCAACAAGTCACATAGACTTTACCTTCAAAATCTATCCCCACTGTAACCATTTCTCTTTTATTTTCTACTACCATCTTGGTCCAAGCTGATGTTATTTACTTGATTATATTGTTGTGATAGCCTCCTACGGTGGACTATCTTCTGTGTTAGACACAATAAGTTGTTTACTAAATATACATTCTCCACTTCCTTGTTACTAAGTCCAGACTCAATGCTCATCTCTCCAGCCTCCTTTACAACTACAGGGAGCCACGTAATGTAGTTCTGGTCAATAAAATTTGAGAAGAAGGGGACTCATAGGAAATATTCATTGAAGCAAATATTCTCTATGCATTATTCTCTGGTTCATTATATTTCTTTTTTCATATCTTTCTTTTATTTCTGCTTAGAAAGGAGAGGTAAAGTTGAAGAAAGAGGAGCGATCTTGTGACAATGAGGTGGTGTCCTCAGATGTCTAAGCTGCTATAATAAACACCATGGATCAGATTGCTGAAACAAAATTTGTTTCTAGGTTCTGGAGGCTGGGAAGGCCAAAACCAAGGAGCCAGTAAATTTGGTATCTGGTGTGGTCACCCTTCCTGGGTAGTTGGCTGCTTTCTTCTCACTGTGTCTTCACGTGGCAGAAGGGATAGAGTTCCCTGGGCCTTGTTTTAGAAGAGTACTGAGTCCATTCACAAAGGCTGCACCCTCATAGTCTAACCACTTTCCAAAGTTCCTACCATCTAATTCTATCACATTGGGAGTTGAGATTGTAACATGAACTTTGGGGAAGACACATTCAGTCCATAACAGAAGGCAAGATGAGGATGAAAGTCAAACATTAATGATGCCAGAGTAGGAGGATAGAAGTTTGGGACATTGGTGATAAATTAAAATCAATGTATCAGTCTTCAGCAATAAAAGGCTGCTTTTCAGATTTCACCCCCATCTACAAAAATCATACTGTAAAAAGTCCTGACTTTCAGATTCCTGTGACTTTCAGATATCTTGCAGTTAAGTGCAAGATAATTATAGTACAAATATTCTTAATTGATCTCTTTACTAATTTTGGTGATTCAAAACATGTAAGTATTATTATTTACATGCACACACACATACAAACCCATCTTATGGAATTAAAAGATATTTAAAATGAAACATATTTTAACTAACCTAAGCAGACCTATATGATCCTTTCACTAGTTAACCAGTATTTCCTTAATACTATATTTTCAAAGTGCATCATCATTACGCAAATTTTAGGTCTTGGGTAACTGGTTTGCTTTCAGATAGTGCATGATACAATGTACTAAATTACTTTGGTTTATTTAATTTGTCTAATTTGGAATTTTAGCTAAATTATGCACAATAAATAATTGTGCATATCTATAGAGAATTTACAAGGTTTCTTCCTCAGCTTTACATTATTTCATAGTTTCCTCTTATTCCTTTTCTTACATATACATTTTATTATACTAATTACTGTAATCTCTTAGATTGTTTTAATGATATATACATATCTTTATATATATAAATTATATATATATATATATATATATATATATATATTTATATATACGTATCTTTATATATATATAGATAGGTAGATATATAGATAGATAGATAAAGAAGGAGAGAGGGAGGGAGGAAAGAAAGGAAGGAAAATGTACAAAATTACACACTTCCCAGGACATCATAAAATAAGGCTTGTTAACAAAGATTCTGAGAGTGCTGTCAGCATGCAGCCTTCTGCTCTTAGTGCCATAAAGTTTTTCTCAGGAGCAGAGAGCTTCAATGCCCAAGGTCTTGTTTTTCCTGGGTTGGAACATATCCAAGGATTAAATGATATAGAAATCTAAATGCCTGGCCATGTCAAGCAAATTAAGGGTAATTCTGAATATCCATTCTAATTCCAGAGATTCCATGGAGTCAGCCAAAACTGTCATTGGTCCTACTCTAGTAGATTGGCTTTATCTTCTGCCCAAGATTGGATTTATCTTCATTCTATTCCCTTCCACAGGCATTGCCCTATGATTATTTCTTGATACATATCCTACACTCTAACCTTTGCCTTACTATCTAATACCAGAGAATACAACCTGCAACACTTGGTACTAGTATATCTTGGAAATAAAGTGTTAAAATAAAGTTTAGAAGATGGGTTACTATTCACTCAGTACCTGACTGGCATCAGGAACAGCATCACTAATCATAGATGGAGCACAAGTAGCCCCCAGCACAACGTGACTGTCTAATTGTTGAACCCTTCACTGGTGGTGAATTTCAATGATATACTGGTGGAAAGAAACACACTACCTGCAGGATTAGGCATTGGAATTGAGTAGCTATTGCTAAGCTGGATTGATTTCTATAAAAATGCGGTGAAAAGCTGAGAATTATTAATACTAAAGAAAATCTCTTTAATAACTATATTTAAAAGGCTCTAAATTTCTACAGAAAAGGAGAGAAAGCTGGAAACAAAAACAAGGATTTAGTCATCACTAAACCTAAGAAACAAAACCAGAGCAAAACAAACAAACAAACAAAAACCAAAAAAGGAAAACTCACAAAAACTACATGAAACAATGATATTCAAAACTAGACTTCCAAAAATTATGGAAATCCCTGAAATTAGGGAAACATAAGAGGATAGCCATATATTATTGTACACCACTGATTGGAGCACTTTTGGCATCTAATAATGGTTTAAGGGGATGAAGACAGAATCTATCAGCCTATACAACTTTAGGCAACAGCTAAAATTTAAGGGAGACTGAGGCTGCTAACATTTACAAGATAGAGAAAATATGGCCCATAATGACAAGAAAACTTTCGCAGTCTGGCTGGGCACAAATAACCGGGAGGTCACGAACCACTTGTAGGTTCAAACAGGAACTACTTTATTGCCCGAACTCCATGGGAACTCCACAGGAACTCCACGAGAACTCAAAAGTAGCGGGCACTGGAGGCAGCAGGAGACGCCTTATTGCCCGACAGCAGAGGTTTATATACACAACTGAATACACAGCTTGTTTCAATTTAGCATCATCCAGTTACAGCAATCAGTCACTATCTTAATAATTATACACAGCTTAATTTAATTATCATCATCTTAATGGCTCGCTGGCATTACTTCTCAACCACTCCTTCTGGCAAAATGCCAGGCGCCATCTTGACTTGGTTGTAGCTCTCAACAAAAACTCATTTAAGAAAAATAAATTTCAAAATCCCCAAATTAATGCAGATTTTAGAAATAAAATAGTTCACTATAGAAATTATTAAGACTATATTTAATATGTTGAAACATTTAGGTATAGACATGGAAAATATAAAATGATTCACCTTTGATAGAAATGGAAATTATTGTGAGATTAAAATATTAATTCATAGGTCTAATGGCAGTTTAGACAATGAAGGTAAATATATAGTAATAGAAATGATCCAAAATGAAACTGTAAAGAATAAGATAATTTTTAATTTTTTATTAGTACATTATAGTTTACAAAATAGTAGGGTTCATTGTGATATTCATAAATGCATAAAACGTATTCTGCTTCATTTGTTTCCTCCTATTCTTGAACCCCTTTCTCTACTGATCTTCCTTCTATTTATTTACTTTTTAAAAATTGGGTCATTATAATTATGCATGAAGTGGGATTCATTGTGGTGTACTTTTACATGCAGGTATCATATTCTGTTGTTCCTTCCTTTTTCCACCACTTTTCCTTCACTCAGATCCTTTCCTCTCCTCCACTGTTCTCCCTTATATTTTTTATAAATATTTTTTAGTTGTAAATGGACCTTTATTTTATTTATTTATATGCCGTGCTGAGAATTGAACCCAGTGCCTCACACAGGCTAGGCAAGTGCTGTACTACTAAGCCTCAATCCCAGGCCACACCTTTATATTTTCATGAGATCACTTTTTTTTAGTTCTTATTTAAACTATAGCTTTCACATATGAACATGGCCCAGCTATTCCACTCTTTGGAATTTGGTCAAAAGAGCTGAAATTGGCATACTAGAGCTATACCTGAATTCCAATGTTTATAGCAGCACAATTCACAATACTCAAGTTATAGAGCCAGCCTAGGTGTCCATCAGCACAAGAAAGGATAAATAAAATGTAGTATATATGCACACAGTGGATTCATCCATAAAGAAGAATGAAATTATGTCATTTGAGGGTAAACAAATGGAACTGGAGAATATTATGCTAAATGAAATAAGCCAGAGGCATACAATCAAGAGTAGAATGTTTTCTCTCATATGCAAAAGAAGAAGAAAAATTTTAAGAAGGAATAGAGTATGAGTGTGTCATGTCATAATTTCTAGAGACCTTATGCATGGGAAATTGGAGTACCCAAAGAAATATGTGAACAGAAAAAAAGTAGCTGAAGAAATACAGACTGCAATTTATCTAAGTGTTTTGAAACTTTAATTCTTATTAATTCAAATTCCATAGACACAAAACAAAAATATAAAGAAAAGTATATCTGAGTATATCATAATCAAATTGGTTAAAACCAGTGTTAAAAAATGCCCTAAGATCAGTCACTGAAAAAAAGAAATTATTCATCCAGAGATACAAAGGTACGATTTACAACATATTTGTTGTAAGAAACAATGGGGAAAAAAGATAGTTTGAGTTGAGTGTTGTCTTTAAAGTATTGCAAAGAAAAATATAAATGTCAACCTAAAAAATACATTTTAAAAATTTCAAAACATAAAAAATTAATAGCTTTTTAGACATACAAAATTGGCAAAATTTATCACCATTAAACGTACATTAGAAGAAATATTAAAGAAAGTCCAGAAAGAAGATCATACTATATGAAAATAGATGTGGCACAAGAAAAAAAGATTTCCATTAATAATAACTCTCAGTAAATACATGTTATTTTATTGCATAATCCATTTAACATAATTTACTATTAAAGCAAAAATAATAACAATTTGTAATAGTGTTAAAACATACAAAATTAGAATGGCCACAATAATAACATTTTAATGTTATGAGAGGAGAAAAGGAGAAAAACTCTTGAGTTTCTTAAATTGTAATTAAACTGGCATTATCAATTGAGGATAGATTTTGATAAATTTCATAAGTAAGCAAGAATCCTAAAAGCAATCACTAAATTAAAAAAAAATATTTAAATATATTAAATCATCAAAGGGGATAAAATGTAATAATAAAAAAAAAAAAACTCAACCCCTCACAGAAAAGAAAGGGAAAGAAAGAGGAAAGGGAAAATTAAGAAGAGATGGAACAAATAAAAATAGCAACATACAAACAAAACCAGGGAACAAAACTATGGATAAATCATATCATAAGGAAACAAAACTAAAGAAAAATATAATGGTAGCTAAATGCAAAAATTCTAAACAAATTTTTAACAAAAATTCAAAAATATATACAAATTATAATGCATCATGTTTAGTTGGATTTTATGCCAGGAATACAAAGTCATTTTAACATCTGTTATGGTTTGGATTTGATGTGTTCCCCAAACACATCAAGCTCCTGTGTGAGAAAAATGCAAGAAGTTTCAGAGGAGAAATGATTGAGTTGTGAGGATCTTAACCCAATCCATGATTTAATCCCCTGATAGGGATTAACTGAGTGTAACTGATGAGGTAGGGTGTGGCTGGAGGAGGTGGGAATTCGTCATGGTTTTGGTGTATATGTTTGTATCTGGAGAATAGAGTCTCTGCTTCTTGATCACTGTGATGCTTCTCTCTGCCACATTCTCCGCCATAATGTTCAGCCTTGTCTTCAGCCCTAAGAAATAGAGCCAGCCTTCTATGGACTAAGACCCCTGAAACTGTGAGCTGTCAAACAAACTTCTTCTCTATAATTGTTCTGGTCAGATCCTTTAATCGTAGCAGCAAAAAAACTGACTAAAACAACATCTGAAAAGCAAACAACAAAATCACTGTATTAATAGACTAAAGGTAGAAAATGTATCTGATCACAGAAAATGGACTTGACAATATCCAACATCTGCTCCTAAAAAAATTGTCTAAATAGGAAAAGAAAGGAACTCAATCAACTTGACAAGTGGTTATCTATGAAAAATCTAGAGCTAAATGGTATTAATGGTGACAAAGTGCAAGCTTTCCTCTAAAAATCAGAAACATTACAGCTATATTTGTTTTTTTTTCTCTCTTTTATTCAACACTCACTTGGAGGCTGTAGACAGAAATAATGAAAGAAAAATAAATAAACAGAGTAAAGAAAGTACATGCATTACATGTACCAAAAATAAAAAGAAAAATGCTATTTACAGATAACACATTTGTCTACTTGGAAAATTCAATAGAATATGCAAAATCTACTTGATCCAATAAACAAGTTTATCAAGATGGAAGATTCAAATCTGATACAAAAAATCAATTATATGTAAACAATACTACTTGCAATAGGTTCAAAAGTATTAATTACTTAGAGATAAAATTGGTAAGAGGTGTACAAGACCTTTGTACCAACATATACAATATCAATGAGGGAGTTTTTGAAAATTAGTTGTTAAAATAATAAATCTGAGTATTTTTTTTTTTACTATTTAAATTTAACATTCATGGAAAAGCCACTACAATTAAGACAGTGTGGAATTGTAAGGGTAGATGCATAAGTCTGTCTATTTATTCATCCATTCATCCAAATAGAACATTAATGGATGCTTAAAAACAAGAAAAACTATGTATGATCAATTAATTTTTAACAAAAAAAAGTTGCCATGGAAAATGGAGGAAGAATAGACTCTTCAACAAATGGTACGGGGACAACCTGATGTCTCTTTAATAAATAACAATTACTTTTTCAGACCTCTTCTCATGATACGTACATGTTAAGGTTTGGATATGTTGTGTCCTCCAAAAGCTCAAGTGTGAGACAAGGAATTTTCAGAGGTGAAATGATTAAATTATGGGAGCTGTAACCTAATTGGTGGATTAATGCAATGGAATAATAATTTGAATGGATTGGTGGGTGAAGACTGTAGGTAAGTAAGGCACAGCTGGAGGAAGTAGATCAGTAGGCATATGCCCTTGGGGATTATATTATCCCTGGCTCCTAGCACTTGAGTTCTCTCTGCTTCTTAGCTCATGTGAATTGAGCAGCTGTCCTCTGCCACACCCTTCTGCCACAATGTTACTTGGGCCCAGAGCAATGGAGTTGTTCAACCATGGAGTGAATCTCTAAAACCATGAGCCAAAAATAAACTTTTCCTGTTCTAAGTTATTCTTGTCAGGTGTTTTACTCACAATGATAAAAAGCTGACTAAAACAACACATACAAATTAAAAGAAAATTAATCACTGATTGATATATAAAAACTATACTACAAAACATAGAAAGCAAATATAAGAGAAAATGTTTATATATTTAATGTAATCAAACATTTCTTAGGAAATAAACATGCAAGCCATGAAACAAGAAAGATTAATTAGAATTTAAAAATTTACTTCTTAAAGAGACATTATTAATAATATGAAAAAGCAAGAGAGTTTGGCATAAGATATATTTGGCAGAGTATTTATACATAAAACACATAATGAGAAGACAAACAAAAATAAAAGTGCAAAGATTCTAACAAAGAATCTTATACAAAATAAGATATATGAAGGTCATATAAAAACAGCTATCAATATCTTTAGTCATTAGGGAAATAAAAATTAAAACCACAATGGAATGTTGCTTCACATACCTTGATGAAAATTTTAGAACTTCAAGATTTGGAAAGAAAGCTAAGGATCTTGAACTCATGAGTTGCTAGTGGGAATTTAAAATTTTACTATAATTTTATCTAAAAATGAAATAAAATTGTACTGTGATCTTGGAAAACAATTGGGCAGTTTCTATAAAGTTAATTCTATACTTACCACACAAGAGAGAAATTCATCTCTTGAACATTTATGAAAGAAATTAGAATATATGCCCATACAAAAACTAGTATGTGAATGCTCATAACAGCTTTATTCATAATAGTTAAAAAGTGGAAGCTTCCCAGATATCTCTCAATAGACAAATGAAAAGTCAAATTATGGTGTATGCATATCATGGGATAATATTCAGTAATTAAAAGAAACATCTTAGTAACACTGGAAATAACCTGGATAGAGCCAAAAAGGCATTATATTGAGTGGGAGAAACAGATATGAAATACATTCTAGGAGAAGTTGATCTAGTCTAAGTAATAGAAGCCAAGCAGTTGGAGCCTGGCTTATGTTTGCAACTGTGGAAAGCACTGACCAGAAAGCACTTTAAAAGACCTTTTGTCAAATATAAAATCAGTGCATTAATTGAATGACAATTATACTTCAATAAATGATGCAAAGATGGTTGCGGCATCATAAACAAGAAAAAAATATATATGATCAATTAATTTTTAACAATGTTGTCATGAAAATTGGAGAAAAAGTAGAGTTTTCAACAAATGGTGCTGTTTAATTCACCAGTCTGGTCTTTGCAAAAGCCAATCTTCATGGAAAATAAGAGTAGAATATTGCATACTCAACCAAAATTAGCCCTAATTGCAACCACTAAACCAGATATGCTAGAGCATATAACCAAGCTCTGAGCAGTGCCCAGTAGGAAGTCAAGAACTGATCATCCAAAGTTTGATTCTGTCAAACATAGCACATTAGGAGAGGCAAGCACCAACAGGACCAGAGGGTACATGCAAGATTCATGCAAGATGTGCAGGTGGCACAAATCCCTGTATCATCTACCATGATTTTACTAGTACCTAACCTTTTACTAAATCCATGACTATACTGGGCATGATTTATGAGTGCTAATAAAGAAAGGAAAAGTTATAGTTTGTTTTATGGTTCCAGTCTTTGAGAATAGCAATGGATCATTTGGAACAACATGCTAACCATATTATGCTTCTTCTTCCCTAGAAGGAAGAAGTAATTGTTTCAAACAGGAATAAACCCTTTTTCTAGAAATTAGTTTTCCCTTTTTATCTTTAAGGTCTCAATAAACTCCATGGCCTTAGGGTTTGCAAAGTCTTTGATCTATATATAGGATCTCATATAAACATATATGATAAATAGCAGATTCCCTATAATAAGGCATGGAATTGGGCCTGTGGTTGTAGGATCTACTGGTCATATCAATACTGACTTAACTGGCAACTTTACCCTGATAGAATTTTGAAATATTTTTTCTATGATGAGCAAAAGTATCAGCTCAGAGGGTGTGTAAGAATGGAGAAATCATCTTTCAGTATGCAATACACAATTTTAGTAAAAGTTTTTATACCTATGCCCTCAATAGATAAAAACATATATGTATATAAGAATCTGATTGTGGAATTCAGATTAGCTCTGCTTATTATCACACCTAGACATCACCCTTGGATTTAGGACTTTATGTTCCTCTTATCTGGGCTATGCATGCTTGAAGATCCTGGATACCAAAAGAGAACAATTTCCACAATGGGACACAGCAAAAGAGCTGAGCCACTGAATTATAAATAAAAACTTGTGAGTTCTTTGGGATCATTATGAAAAGCAAGAAGGCAAAATAAAATAGTCCATCCTGATAATCAGGATAAGCCTCTGGAGGCCAAAAGGAATATGCTTAGCATCTGAATATTCCACTCAGACACCCCTTAAAACCTACTTGTACATTTATGCATTAAATAGCTAAATGCACAACCCTAACCTGAGAAAGTTCAAGTGATCAGAGAGCCTGGGCTCCTTAAAGATGAGGGTCAGGAAAGACACTGAGATAAACAGAGGACCTCAATGAAGATAAAGCAAATTTAGAATGGACAGTGAAAGAAGAAGGGCTCCTGGAGTTTCTTGGAGCTGCAGCAATGGTGGCTGCAGTTCACCTCATTAACCTTCCTAGGTTAAACCTCCCCTCAATTCTTGGAGAAACTTTTCTCATATTATTTCTGAAGAAATAAATGCAAGCAGCATAAAGTGGCCACTGTTTATGGTATGATTTATGGCAATCCAGATTCTATTCCAGAAAAGGGCATGAACATGTATGGTCTTCTCTATGCAAAAATGTTTAGTGAGCATCTATGTGTAACAGCCTGTATGTAACAGCAACCATCAGATGTGTGGGGATTTTGTGGCCAAAAACCAAAGAAGCAAAAAATAAAATCCCTTCTCTTATGGGTATATATTGCATTTAACTCAAAATGCATTAAGTATACAAGAAAATGCCTCATACATAAATACATGGCTACATTTCAGAGTTACTAGTTTGATCTTAGACTTGAATAAATAGAGCATAGGAGTCATGGACAGGGAGATAATCCTCAAAAGGGATCTGCCTCTTAAGAGTCCTTCCATTTGTTACCATTATTGCTTAGCAGTTCTATTGGCATGGAATGGACAAGGGCCTGGTACTTTTTTGAATATCACCAACATATAAGTCACCATATTGGAAAATTATAATCAGTATCAACAAGGCTCTTCTCGTGTTTCCACACTGTTAAACATGCCACCTTCTCATAACCAGTATTTTGTAAGAATTTCATTATCATGACGTAAAATTCATAGTTAATACAACATACCTACACAAGTAGTATTAAATTTCAGTATAAAGTCTGTGAACTTGGAACACTTCTGGAGTATTTGAAATTTTTAAGAAGCCAGTATGGACATATAATCAGAAAAAAGAGAGAGAGAGAGAGAGAGAGAGAGAGAGAGAGAGAGAGAGATTGATTTTGAAATACAGATCATTTATGGCTTTCTGTACCATAGTTGGGGGTTTGTAGGTTTTATTTTAAAAAAACGATATAAAGCAGGTTATAGGCAAGAACACAAATATTCATTTTTTTACAAATATTCATTTCTTTAAAAAGCATTAAATGACAGTCATGTGTATACTTAAATCTAGCAGGGGAAAAAAAAACAAGAAAAAAAAAATCCCTTCTTCGTGAAGCTTACATTTAATAAGATAAGAAGTATAAATAGTAATCATGTTTTTCTTTCTATTAAAATATAAGCTTTGTGAGGGAAGGGTTTTTTCCTTTTTAAAAAATAAGAATATGCAGCTGTAATAGGCAATTTCTTGCATTATAAGACTTAATATGTTGCACATTAAAACCGTTTTGTTAAAGTTTGATGCAAAGGCTGATCCAAATCTCTTAAAAAAAAAAATTAAAGACCTTACAGAGGAAGGAAGGTTGGTCTGTAAAATTATAGTCTTTGCTGGGACAGCTAGTTCTGAGGCCATAATTGGTACTTACTATCCACCTCCCTCTACCAGGAGATAAGATTTCCCAAACACTCCAACCAGCTCTTCAGCTTGTCTAAGTTGCTTATGAGGTGTGATAAGCCAGATCTTCATCCCTGAAGGTCTGCTTTCTGAGTTGTCTTGCCTTTATCAGGCAAGGGTTGCTAAAATCTCCTCTCCTACATTAATCCCTGACACAAAAGCCAGAAGAGGGACTCCAGAGAGTCTCACAGTGCAGACAAACTCTCTGTGATTTTCATGACTCTGAGGAGCTGGTTTTATGGTGAGTAGGATCAGTCGTGCTGGGGAATCCAGAGAGGAGGCAAGACCTGGAGCTTAGGTTCAGTGGAACCTCACAGTAGCTCTGGTGAGAAAGTAACCCAATTCAGGAACCAACAAAGCTTGACGGAAAATCTCCTAATTACTAAATCGTATAATATTATAACTTGTCTTAACCTATAGGTCCTTTGTGGGAAATAATTCTAATTCTTTTGAACAATAAACTCTGTAAGACTATCCAAATTTTACTATAGTATGAGCACTTTATTGCATCCTGTGTTAAACATTACTTGACTCACACCATTAATATCTTTGCTGAAACATTCATTTTATTAGTATATATTGCAGTACTTTCACATATTTTTAAAAGATATAAATATATAGATAGCTATTAAAATATGAAAAATGAAAATACCTATTAAAATCTATTTATAAAGTTTAATTTTATTTTTGCCAACACTACTTTAAACTTCTAACCAGGTTTTATTTTTATTAATGTCCCTACGTATTTTAAAATAAAAATAGTCTAGTTTTACATAGATTAGAATAGCATAATACATATTAAAATCATAAGCATAATTATTCATTCATTTTTTAAAAATGTGTGTACCATATCAGTTATAAAATCAGGTGCTGATAGTATACACAAAAATTGGGCATAATTATGATATTATGAAGACCCTCTTTTCTAAATTTTCTATGACTGAATATATAAATTTTATGGGGTTTATTTTTGAAAATCAGGAGGTACCAAGATCTGTCAGAACAAATATTGTGCAGCAGGGAATAAGTAAAATTTGGAGCCATGCAAAATTTCAGTAATGAGAGCTGAAACCTGGCTCGTTTCCATTTTTATTAGGGATCTGAATTTAGCTTATGCTCACTTAGAAGTTCATTACCTTTCCAGACAAACCTAATCTACATTTTTAGGTCATTCTCCACCTTTCCATTCGTTCTTGCTAAGATCTAATGGAATATTGGCTCAGGAAAATGCTATTTTCCCATTCTTATGCAATTAACATCCTTGATTCAGCACATATGTTATAGGCTTAAAGGCTTTAAAATGATAGAAGAAGAAATTGGGCAGGCACCTTTCCTCTTGATTGATGTGAGCTTGAGTAAAATATGCATCTGTAACGTTTAGAACTTTGTCAGAAAAACAAACAAGAAAACAAGAGTACACAAAAGCATTTAATTAATTCATTGATTCAACAGAGATACACAGAGAGGGTGCTTTTTTCAAGAGGTTCATAGTATGAAATTTGTAACAAAGTATTTTCATCATTTCCATGATTCATACTTGAATTTTTTTAAAAAAAACTAGTTGAATATTACAAACTTCAAAACCCTTCATTTTGCCCCTAACAAAAATGTTTTGTAAAGTTTTGTAAATTGAGAAATAACTCAAGCCCCATGCTCTCTCCCTATATTTGGCTAGTTCCTTAATAAATCAAAAATTTCAAAACTCTGTTCCTAAACTCTCTATTATCTACTTATAAAATCCCTGTTTAATTTACATTTTAAGGTCAATTTCAACGTTCATCTTCCCAAGCAGAATAATACTTTAAATTTTAAAGTGAGCCCAAAATTTCCCCAAATTATTATGTTGTAAAAAAAAAAAAAAGCTAAACTCCTTTCATAAGCCTTTGATATTATGGGATGCTTTATTATTTATTTTGAAAATAAAGTCTTATAAACTGCAAATAACTTAGCTAAAAAGTTGTTCAACAAATGACAGTGATTCTAAAGACCATCTACCAAAGGAATACATTTTTAAAAATAAATTTAAGGTGAATTTATCTCTTACTCCTTTTATTCTAGAGACATGATCTAAAAACTTGAAGAGTTAATACCCTTTTTAGAAAGTGAAGCAAATGCAACATGTAATCAACTGCAGAAATCACAGATACACACCTCCAGGACAAATGAAAAGTTAATTTGACAAAGGGATGGATACCTGTGGCCTTGAATAAAGTTCTCAGCAATAAAACAGAGACAAAAACAGAGCTTGTCCAAGCACATTAGAAGCAAAGGTAAAGCACACTGGATAATACATGAGACAAGCTGCCAAACATGACTTTGGTGATTGCTATAGTGTGAATGATTTTCTCCCCTCTAAATATTCATGTTGAAACTTTATCCCCAAGGCAACTGTGTTAGGAGGTATGGTCTAAAGGGAGTGTTGAAGTCATGAGGGCTCTGCCCTATAAGGATAAGATGAAGGCACTTTCTTCCTTTATGTCCTTCTGCCTTCCACTAAGTGAGAATAGTGTTACTCCTTCCAGAGGATGCGGCACTGAAGGTATGAGCTTGTAAGCAAAGACCAGGCCTTCACCAAGCACTAAACCTGCTAGCATCCTTATCTTGTACTCCCAGCTTCCAAATCTGTGAAAGCATAAATATCTATTCTTTCTAAACAACCTCATCTGAGGTGTTTGGTTATAACAGCACAAAATAGACCATGACTGTGATTTTTAAAACTTATTAATATTGAAGATATTTTTTGAAGAGGAGAATCAGTTTGTTTAATAATATGTAAAAGAGGATAACCATTTGTAAATGAAGATCTGATTATTGTAGTCCGTGAATTTTTATATCTCTATGTAAATATCCCTGAAAACTTAATAGGCTCAAGTTGTCCTTCAAAATTTTTGTTTATGTTTTTTCAGTAGTTCAGTAGGAGAGGGTTCCTGACAAATGTCCCATTGTGATAGCAAATACATGCAAGTAATGTTAATTATGTATGCCTGTCTATGTTAATTATTATTATTATTTGTGTATATATTAAACAATATGCATATGCTATTATTTGTGAACATGCTAACAAATGCTTGGTATTTATGCCTATTACAATAAATAGTAATTGATCAGGCACTATTGCTATTTGTGGTATCATCTGTGTACCAGGAAATTTGCTTGGTTCTGGGGACATAGTGGTAAACTGCCATACTGAAAGTCAATGTTCATTGTTCTATTATAAATCTTTATATGCAACTATTTTGTTATTCACAATAAATATTAATACAATTAAAACTTATTGCATTTTCATAGGTTTCTTTCTTTCTCATACCTCCCCAAGATTATGAATTCATTGAAACCAAAGACCACATTTGATATTTTACATTTGACAGAGTGCCCTGCACATAGGTAATATTCTATAATTCCTGAATTAAATAATAGTAATGTTCAGCCTATTTCAAAAGACATACAATTCAAATAAAACAAGACCCATGTCAAAATGTATTATTCAATGACAGAACCTAGGACAATGAATGCTAAACTTCAGAAGAAATAAGAAACATGTATTTTACAAAATCTGAGCATGGTATATTCTTCTTTTTATTTTCTTTTTCTAATTGCTTTTTTAATAAATAAATGACAGTGGAATGCATTACAATTCTTATAACACATATACAGCACAATTTTTTATATCTCTGGTTGTATATAAAGTATGTTGACACCAATTCGTGTCTTCATACGTGTACTTTGGATAATGATGTCTATCACATTCCACCATCCTTGCTCACTCTCTGCCCCCTCCCTTTCCCTCTCACCCCTCTGCCCTATCTAGAGTTTGTCTATTCCTCCCATGCTCCCCCCTCCCTAACACACTATCAATCAGCCTCCTTATATCAGAGAAAACATCCGGCATTTATTTTTTGGAGATTGGCTAACTTCACTTAGCATTATCTTCTCCAGTGCCATCCATTTACCTACAAATGCCATGATTTTATTCTCTTTTATTGCTGAGTAATATTCCATTATGTATATATGCCACATTTTTTTATCCATTCATCTACTGAAGGGCATCTACGTTGGTTCCACAGTTTAGCTATTGTGAATTGTGCTGCTATAAACATTGATGTGGCTGTGTCCCTGTAGTATGCTGTTTTTAAATCCTTTGGGTTTAGACTGAGGAGAGGGATAACTGGGTCAAATGGTTGTTCCATTCCCAGATTTCCAAGGAATCTCCATACTGTTTTCCAAATTAGCTGCACCAATTGGCAGTCCCACCAGCAATGTATGAGTGTACCTTTTTCCCCACATCCTCACCAACACTTATTGTTGTTGGTCTTCACAATAGCTGCCATTCTGACTGGGTGATGAAGAGACCAGGAACTGGGAAATCTCCAGGCAAGAGAGGCAAATAATACCAGGCATTCAAGTCAGGTAAGTGGTCCCCAAAAGAGATCTGTGAAGTGCAATTTCCCTTCAGGGACTGGTGGGTGGCACTCCCCACTTCCAGACGCCCTACACTGGGACCCATCTTCCCACCCTGGTTAAGTACACCATCCTGAGGGCAAGAGACACCAGCTTAAAATAGACAACCCCACCTAATGTGTGAGAAGAGAAACAGAAAAGATACAGATCTCTAAAACTAGTAACAACCCTTGTTTCTTCTTTCGAGTATTTTTTCTCTTTCTCTTCTACTCCTCTATCCTCTGGCTCTCATATCCTTAATATATGTGAAAACAAGAACTTTGCATGAAATAGGATTTTGAGAACTGAGTCTTCTGAATAATACAATATAGAGGTGTTGTATATGCCCTTTCCCCCTCTTTTTTCTTCTTTCATTTTTCTTTCTCCCTCCAAATTTTACTATTTTAACATCCTGTATTTTTCTAAATACATGTGTATTTGTTTTATGTACTCTACTGTCTTCCCAAGTACTTGTCTACCCTAAATTACTTCCTGTCTATTCTCTTGCTACTAACCCTGTTCATTAGATTTCTCCTTCACACTTCCTATATCCTCACATCCTACCTCCTCAGCATATCACCCTATACCCCACCCCCAGTTCATTGTCCACTGTCAGAAACTGTAAACCTTTTTGCAAAACTTCTGATTATATTTTAGATAATAATTGAATCCATTTCTGTACATTGAGACTAAACTGTAAACGTCTTAATAACAACAATTTGTTTATACATATATTCTTCTAAATAAAGGGAGCCCTAGAAGAGTACTAAATAAAAATTCAGAAGCTATAATACATTTTTAAATGCGATTTTTAAGATTGCCAATTCTAAAAAGTATATATTAGCTAGTGCTCTTCAGTAATTACTAATTACTACTCAGCAATAATAAAAAAAAATCTGAATGTAGATTATATATTGTTTGACCTGTCAAATTAGCAAAGTTCACAATGATATTATGTAACTCTGGCAAGGGTATTCTTCATGATTGGCACTTTCTTCTCTACTAAATAAATAGCTGTGTAGATTTTCACAGAGTTTTTGGAAAGCAATTTGGCCATATATGCTAACTTTTAAAATCTTCTTCTATTTTGACTCACAAATTCCAATTTTAAGAGAAACATATGAATTCATATTTAGAGATACAGTACACACTGTTTATACATTTATATTATTCCTATTAATTGTGAAACTGGATTTCATATCCAAATAGAGAAGAATATGTAAATATATTTCAGTAAATCCATTTGAAAATACTGCAGATATTAAAAACATATTTTGGAGAATATTTAAACATGGAAAATTTTCATGGCATGTTAAGAAAAAAAATAACCAGGGTATAAACCTAAAAATAGTCTGATGAACAAACATTCTACTATAGACACTAGTCTGGAGAAAGATCATAAGAACAGTTTAAATAGCTGGATGATATTGCCTTTGCCAGATATAATTTTAATTTTTAAAGATAGAGTTTATAGTTTTTATTCAACCTGGTCCCTAAATTCAATGACAATAGGCTACAAATTTAATCATACAGTTACTCAATGATTTACAGAAAATATAATTATTTTACTTGTTATCTATGAGTTTCCTTCCAAGACTCCCTTATCCCTGGTTAGCCTGGAGTGATCATTAAATTAAATGTCTGAACTAAAACTGAGAGTTAAAGGATGATTAGGTGATGTCTTGGATGGATATTTTTTCTATTTCTGCCATAAAACATGCCTAGCTGATTAGAAGGAAACCCTTATATAGGTTTGTAGCACAAGGCAGAAGCAGCCCCTTCTCAAAGACCTTGTACTGTTCCTTGAGTACATGTTGACAGGAGACAATGGTCTCTGCTCAGGAGACAGTCTCCTGTTACTGAAGTCTGTGGCTCTGTAACATGTTTTGGTGTCTCTTGGTTTGAGCAGTGTTTTTCTGGTCCTCCTGAGCTTTACCATTGACTCCAGAAGGTAGCATTATGGATTTCTCTGGGAAGTGTTTCTCCCATTTCCCCCTTGGTTTTTGTAGTTCTTTTCAGTGGTTGCTTCTGTTACTTTATTCCATTATTTTACATTTGAAAAGTTAGTCAAACTGAGCCATCTCTGGATCCCATATGTGACATGTGGCCATATATCATAATGGATTAGGAGAACTCACTTCCTTAGCTTAGTGCTGGGGATTGAACTCAGAGAAACTCTACATTGAGCTACACCCCCAGCCCTTTTCATTTTTAAAATACAATACAAGTTCTCATTAACTGGTTCAGACAGGATTCAAAACTTCTCAATCTCTCATGTAGCTGGGATTATAGGCATTCACCACCAAGCCCAGCAACTTTTGAGATTTATTCAAATTTATTTCAAAGTGCCACAATTCTAGCTAATATTGTCCCCGGACTGTCAAGAGGTATGTGGAATTTTCTTTTACTTCTTTTGCACTTCTTTTGTTTTTATTCCTAATATTGCCTTAATGCCCTACTAAGGAATCTTTTAACTTCATAAATAAAAATTCTAAAAAAAAAAAATCCACCAAGCTGTTGCTGGCATAATAAAGAAGTATGTAAAATAAAATTTAGATCTATTGTAATAAAAATATAAACAGTGGTTGCTTCTGTGGAGGAAGAGGAATAACTGAAATACAATAGAAAGAAATAGTAATTTAATAGAAATATAATATGAATATTACACATTTTGTGGTGATATCCACAGGGTATGATGGTTTGTCAAAATTCATCAATTTGTGCACTTAAAATGTTATGCCACAACAGAAATACATATAAGAAAAAGAACTTAAAATCTGCTTTAAGGAAAGCACCACCTTTCTCTCCAACATTGTCTTGATGAATAATTTTATATTACATGTTAGAGGCTGAATAATGTAATTATATTCACACCTGAATACAGCCATCACCATGGTCTCTTTTTCAAACTTTTTACCACTTCAAAAAGAAATCCGAATCCATTAAGCAATTACTTCTCTTTTCCTTCTTTGCCTTGGTCCTTGGTAACCTCTACTTTGTTTTTTTATCTCTATGAGGTTGCCCATTATGGATATTTTACTTAAGCAGAATTATACTTTTTTTTTGTTCTTTTCTAATTTTGCACAATGTTTTCAATTTTCATCCATGTCACAGCATATATCAGACTTCATTCCTTTTTGAAAGACTATGTTATAAGAGTGAATTTTGGATTCACAGTAAACTTGAGCAAAAGACATGGACCATATGTCCCCAACTACAGCAAACTTTCAGCTTCCCTCACTATCAACACCCTGCTCAGGAATACATCACTATCACCCAAAGTCCACAGTTTATATTAGAGTTCACCCTAGGTTCTATATATTCTGTAGGTTTGAACAAATGTAAAATGACATGTATCCTCTATTGTTGTATCATACATAGTAGTTTTATTGCCCTCAAAATTCTCAGTGCTCTGCCTCTTTATCCTTCCTCCCACTCTAACCTTTGAAAACACATGATCGTTTTACTGTCTCCATAGCTTTTTATTTCCTAGAATATCATATAGTTGGAATCTTAGACTCTGTAGCTTTTTTATGTACATTTTTTATTTATATATGACAGCAGAATGCATTATATTTCTTGGTACATATATATAGAGCACAGTTTTTTATATCTCTGGTTGTATACACAGTATATTCACACCAATTTGTGTCTTTATACATGTACTTAGGATAATAATGATCATCACATTCCACCATCATTAATTATCCCATGCCCTTTCCCTTCCCCTCCAACCCCTCTGTCCTATCTACAGTTTGCCTATTCCTCCCATGCTCCCTCTCCCTATATAACTATGAATCAGCCTCCTTATATCAAAGAAAACATTGGGCATTTGTTTTTTGGGGATTGGCTAACTTCACTTAGCATTATCTTCTCCAATGCCATCCATTTACCTGAAAATGTCATGATTTTATTCTCTTTTATTGCTGAGTAATATTCCATTATGTATATATGCCACATTTTTTTTATCCATTCATCTATTGAAGGACATCTAGATTGGTTCCACAGTTTAGCTATTGTGAATTGTGCTGCTATAAACATTGATGTGGCTGTGTCCCTGTAGTATGCTGTTTTTAAGTCCTAGATATAGACCGACCGAGGAGAGGGAAAGTTGGGTCAAATGATGATTCTACTCCCAATTTTCCAAGAAATCTCCATACTGCTTTCCATATTGGCTGTACCAATTGCAGTCCCACCAGCAGTGTATGAGTGTGCCTTTTCCCCCACATCCTCGCCAGCACTTATTGTTGTTTAGATGCATAATAGCTGACACTCTGACTGGAGTGAGATGGTTTTAATTTGCATTTCTCTAATTGCTAGTAAGGGTGCCAAGGACATGCATTGGAGAAAAGATAGCCTCGTCAACAAATGGTGCTGGGAAAACTGGAAATCCATATAAAACAACATAAGATTAAATCCTTATCTCTCATTATGCACAAAACTCAACTCAAAATGGATCAAGGACTTAGGAATACCAACCAGAGTCCCTGCATCTAATAAAAGAAAAACTAAGCCCTAATCTTCATTATGTGGGATTAGGCCCCAACTTCCTTAATAAGACTCTTGGGGCACAGGAATTAAAATCAAGATTCAATAAAATGGGATGGACTCAAACTAAAAAGCTTCCTCTCAGCAAAAGAAACAATCTGTGAGGTAAATAGAGAGCCTACATCTTGGGAGCAAATCTTTACCCCTCACACATCAGATAGAGGAGTAATCACTAGGGTATCTAAAGAACTCAAAAAGCTGAACACCAAAAAACCCAAAAAACCTAATCAATAAATGGACCCAGGACCTGAAGAGACATTTCTTAGAAGATGATATACAATCAATTAACAAGTACATAAAAAATGTGTAGCCTTTTTTGATTGGCTCTTTTTACAAAGTAACATGTATTTAAGGTTCCTTCATGTCTTTTAGTGGCTTGACAGTGCATTTCTTTGTATCTCACTGAATAATATCCAGTTTCATAGATATATCACCATTTATTTATCTGAAGAACATCTTGGTTGCTTCTAACTTTTGGCAATTCTGAATAAACCTGCTGTAAACATATGTATGAGCATTTTTTATGTGAGCGTGACTTTTAATTAATTCAGTAAATATCAAGGATTGTGATGAGTGGCTGAATTGTATGAAAAGAGTATATTTAGTTTTGTATGAAACTGCCAAACTGGACCATTTTGTATTGCCTATAGCAGTGAATGCAGGTTCTGTTTTGTTCCACATTCTCTCCAGCATTTGATATTTTCATTAGTTTGAATATTTGCCATTCTAATCCATGTGTAGTAGTATCACTTTGTTTTAACTTGTAATTATCTAATGATATATGATGCTGAATATCTTTCATATGCTTATTTGCTATCTGTATATCTTCTTTGATGAGATGTGTGTTTAGGTCTTTTGCCCATTTTTAAATCAATTTGTTTGTGTTTATAATGTTAAATTTTAAGAGTTCTTGTAGTTTGGAAAATAGACTTTTATCAGATAAATTTTATCATATATATTCTCTCACAGACTCTGAATATACATGGGAAAAGGGATTGAAATGCTAAAAATAAGAATCATTGATAACATTGATAATATGAAAGGATTAAACATGATTCCTAGTTCTAATCATGCCTCCATGAAACTTACATGTTCTAGAAGAGAAATAAAGAGTCTTGAAATTTTTATAGTAGTACACATACACTAACCTGAGAGACTGGAGAAGGCTTTCCTGGCAAATAACATTTAAACAGAAGTACGTAGAATACACAGACACACCTTACGAAAGGAAAACCCAACAACCTGAAGACAGTATGACTCTCAACCATGAAACAGTTTATACAAAGGCCCTGAGACAAGAGAACAAGCATAGTGTCTTTGTAGTCACAGAACCAGTGAGGTATGGTGTAGCTGGACATTGACACATATAAGAAGCAAATAGTTGAAACTGTACATGGTACTGTAACTCATGGTAAGTATTTATATCTTTATTTTAATTAGGTTGAATGGGATTGAGAAGTTGACATTATGATATCCTGGACAGAGTTTTTTAGATATAGTAATAAGAATTAATGAACAGATGGTCAAGACTGCGAAGAGGAAGAGTAATATTGATTTGTTGCAAAAAGAAAAAAGGAATGGAAGAAGGAGAAAATGTAGATAAGAGATGATACAAGCTTTCACCTCAGAGAGAAAAGAAAGGATCGAAAGTGTTATTGTTTAGATATGAAGTGTACCCAAAGTGTATGTGTGAGACAATTCAAGAAGTTTCAGAGGTGAAATGATTAGATTATGGGGGTTTTGACCTAATCCATGAATTAATTCATTAATAGGAGTTAACTGGGTGGTAACTATAAGCAACTAGTGTGTGGCTGGAGGAGATAGTCACTGGGGGTGTGCCTTTGAGGTTTATATTTTGTTCCTGGGGAGAGGAAATTACTCTCCTCTTCATGGTGGACATGTCCAGAGACATTTTCCTCCACCACACTTCCACTATGATGCCATGCCACACCTCAGACACAGAGCAGTGGAGCTGCGACCTCTGAATCCATGAGGACCAAATAAACTTTCCCACCTCTAAAATTATCCCTGTCAGGTCTTAGGGTCACAGTGGTGAAAAAGCTGACTAAAACAGAAATACATAGAAGTATTCAGAAAAACATTAGGAGTAATGTTTGACAGGACATGGGAGCTGAACGCACATCTGAAAAGAGGAAAATCAAGGACTACTCCATATTTTTGCTGAGTTCTAGGAAAGAATTAAAAAAAAACAGAGCTTTCTCTGTTTAAAAGAAACTACTCTCAAATTTCATGTGTTATCCTTACTTTCTCAGACTAGAAAGAAAAGAGGATAGGGGAATTGATTGAAGTGACAGGTATCATATTACTATTGGAATATCTCCTCCATGTCTCCTCTATTCTTTTTTTCCTTTGGAATAGTGCTCTCATGGCACAGGGGAGTGTGCTAGGTTAGTTCTGTTTGGTTATACTGCCAGTGCCTCAGTTATTTCCAGGAGTAAAAAAAAAAAAAAACAAAAAAAACCACCTTGGATTATTTCTAATATACATTTTAGTTCCCATACAAGTAGAATTCTTTATTTTCAACAAATTTAAGTGATTTCTGCTTTAAAAATAACTTACACATACAATACAATGGTCTTTCCCAATACAACTACTTAAGAATAAGTTGCTGATCTGATAATCCATCACCCAAATTCCTTAAGGGTTTATTTTTCATGAACAAGAACATTCTCCTGTATAATTAAAACAAATCCATCAAAATCAGAAAATTTGCCTTACTTTCTGGCATAATAAAATGTTCTAGGCTTATCTACTTTTTTTTTTCTATAAGCCTCAAAAATCAGCTAACTCCACTTATCCCTGATTTTTCATAAGAAAGAATGCTATATTGAAATTAATATCTGGGAAATATGTATATCCTAAGATCTCAAAGTAGAGAGAATTGGAGAAATAAACATGTGTACACACACACACACAAATATGTACACACATTTACTTATGTTTTATCTTCATCTCTTTATATATCCATTCAACCATATGTCCATCCACAATATAGTAATTGATCCCCCAATACTTCCATTTCCAGTCTAAGAGCACAGGGAAACTTTTATCATTTTAGTATTTGTTCTGATAGTAAGAAAACTCATTCCATTTTCATTTATTTATTTGGACAATCCTCTTATATATAACTAAATCCCTTGTTTGCCACTGCCCCCTTGCCTGGATCCTCACAGTGCTTGGGATCTGGTATTCTTCTTTTGCACCTCTCCACCACCACCCTCACCTATTGCATTGGCCAACCTAATGGTTTTAGGATTGAATTGTTTTGATAGTGAATGGAATAGAAAAGGAGAAGAAGAAGAAGAAAAGACAGGGGAAGGGAGAAGATATATGAGTATAAGTTATTATCACCAGTTTGTATCCTAGGCATACACTTCAATGATTAAAATCCATTGGTGGATAGTGCCAAACTACAGCCCAGGGCTAAATCTCCATTACCCAAATGTGTGATTTAAAGGTAATTATGAAAACATTTAGTTTCTTACTATATGCTTTTAATTAAGGCCAAACTATATTAGCAAAAATGATGGCCATGCTTCCTTTGCTACTTGAAGGCTGAGATATTGAGGAAGTCATAGTACTAATTCTATCATTTCTCCATCTTCATTCTTGTAGTATTATATGTTTTTGACCTGTAATCAAATGTTCTGTTTCCAGACACTAATGTGGAGATACTAATGGATATAAGCAGAGAGGTAGTAGTGGTATGTATGTATATATCCACGCATTTGAAAGTGTGTATGAGAGACAGAGTTTAGGGGACCCATTGCAATTTGAGAAATAGTGTTCTTTGTATGATATACTAAGGGTAAGTTTATAAATATCTCTGTACCTGAACATACTACCCTTCCTGGTAGAAATGCTTGACTTCCCTTGAGACTAAAAGTCCTTTATTCTCAGACCATGAATTGTGGTGCATCTCACTGTGAGTTTATATATATCTAGTAGATTGAAGAAAGTATTGTCTACCTTTGCCATAGTGAATGTTTCAGAGATGGACACAAGAGCTGAGCAACAGCAGTAAGAATCTAAGACTTAATTTCTGGACTTTTGCTGAAGTCCAGGGAGAAATTATTTTTTTCTATCTTACCGAGTATGTTGAGAAGTATAATGTAAGGCAACAATTTTGTCATCATGACAAAATTTTATGAACACAGTCAACAGACAGTGCAGACTGACAACACAATTTAAAACTTACAAAGACCCGTGTGTGTGTGTGTGCATGAGAAGAAAAGGATACAATATATTACTTTATACTGTGGTTCTCAGCATTTAAAGAGTCTCTGGAATCCAATATTTTCCACATGTAGCAATCAAAAGAATTTGCTTTCAAGAAAAATAAAAAAATAGAATTACTAATACCATTTTCCCCTAAGGCCATTATTATCATTAAAGACATGTCTCAATATGGACTTGTGTGTGATTAAAATTAGAAAAACGACAAGTTGGTGAGAACTCTGTAGGCCTACGCTGTCGCTAAGCTACATGAAGTAATTTTGTTGATTTAGCCATTCCCATAGCTCACTCCCACCTTTTTTAAAGTCTCCATTGAAACATCAGCTTTAAGGAGCTCTCTCCTCACAACCTTTCACTCTGTTTTGTTTTGTTACAGCATTTATTACCATCTAGAATATTACACCAGTAGTTACTTTCAGTTTTCTCTTTCTTCCTACTTAGAAAGTAAATTCTAAAAAATCAGAATAATTTATTTCGTTTTGTATTCCACTGGCATTTGGAAAATACAAGATTTATTTGGGAGTAAGAATCAAGAGCTCTGGTGTGGACAGGTCCAGTTCAAGATTGCTCTTCCAAACATAAACATGTTGGAGGAAGACCTAACTTCATTTTGTTCCTCTGGCTCCATCTTGTCATCTTGCATTTTTACTTCCCCCACCCCTCCCCTGGGTTTCCCTGAGCCAATTCTCCTTCAGTTGCCTTAGATCCCAGAAATACAGGTATGATGGAAAAACACTTTATGGTAGAGGACTAAAACTAGCCCCAAGCAATGGCAACCTTGATGCCAGCAAAGCTGCACAGAGTTGATCTTGACGCTGTGACCTGGGATAATGATCATCCAGACCACCACAGGGCCACGGTGGCATTCTACGTGAGCTCTTCAGACTCTCAACCCTTGCCTTCAATCCCCTTTTCTATAAAACCCTCAGAGCTCTGTCAGCCCAACAGAGACAGATTCTAGAGCAGTAGGCCTTTCCATTCTTCTCTATGTAGCCACAGAGAATGAAGCTCTTTTCCTGTCTACTTCATAGGTTTATTGTGAGAATTAAATGGAACAATTCATGTAATCTAACAGAGAAGTACCCTCAAGTGCCCAATACATACACATTATTACTGAAGCAGGAGAGGTAAATGGTGAGAAATGTGAATATTTCTGATATGTTTTAGGTGTTTACATTTTTAAGAGGTACAAAAGAGCTAGCAAAAGAGATTGAAAACAAGCATCCAGTAAGGTAAGAAAATCAAGAAAGTTATAACCCAGCATGTTAAGACCAGAAACTGGTTCCCGATAGTGGGATTAGCTGTATCAGATGATTAGTTGTTGATTTGTTTTGTTTTACAAATAGAGGAATGAAATCAAAATTATTTGTAGAGACCATTTATACTGACAGGAATATTTTTATGAAGTTGTAGAACAAAAATGAAATTACAGTAAATTCAAGAACTAATAAAGAAGGAGGGATTAGAGACTGATTATTACTAATAATAATTCCCTTAAAAATTCACTATAGAAGGGAGGAGTAGTGGATAGGAAATTTTGCATTTAAGACCTTTATTTTATTATTTTAAGATGGAAAATAATTTATGCAAGTATGATATTTGGGAAGTTTCATGATACTTGGAAGTTCCATTCCAAGTTTCATACTTAGAAGGTCTGATGATTCCACAACAGAGAAACAGGGAGACATTTTTCTGAAGAACCCTTAAAAACATGAAATTAACATCCTTAAAAACATGAAAGGGACTTTAGCACCAAAAAAGAATGTGGCCTCATTCACAAAGACAAATCATCAATGGAAACTGATAGAAGTTTATATACATGTGTTCCGATGAAGGTTAGTGTTACAGTTGGTAACAGGGACATATAAAATATATTTTCTAGTTGTTTTTAAGCAATCAAGGAAATAAGAAGCAAAGTCCTCAGCTGAGAATGAGAAATAGGAGATTCTGTTGGGACTTTGAGAAGGGAGAAGGTGTGAAAATATTCTCCTAGAAGAATGAGACTTCACTTTTTCCAGAGAATAGTACTGGTATAGTCCAGAAGTAAGATGGGACCACCTGAAGTCTGTGTTGATGAATTTCAAGTGAGACCAGTAAGCATGGATAAGTGTTCTTGCTTGATACATTTAGCTATTCATGTTTTCTATTTGACATTGTCATCCTATGTCATTGCTTCATCAGCACGAACATTGTGAAGCAGGCCAGAGACCCTAGCCCAGAAGATCCTTGCCATAATTAACTTTCTCTTCTTGTCAGAAAGATGTTTACAGAGTATCAGGAGGCAGGATGCCTGCAGAAGGCATTGTGGTTTGAAGTTTCCTCTTTCTTGCAAATGCCAGGTTTACACAGAAAACCTGTGATAAAGTTAAAGTCTGTAAGCTTGTTGTACAAAAAATATTGTCTCTGTTATCTTGGTAAAGACTTATAAAACCTCTGTGTCTGTCCTTAAAAAAGCACTTTCTTAGATCTCAAGAAAAAAAAATTACTTTTATGTAAAACTTCCAAGTCCCCTGCCCCACCACACATTAGGTATAATGTTCAAAGAATTTCTAGACTCATTGTCCAGAGGAGAATGTTTTAAGCTATCCCATAGCCTCTCTGGACCTTGCAGCCAATAAACTGACTTCCTGAAAATTCCTTGGGTGTCCAGCCTCTTCTGTCCTATTTCAGTTGGTCATATGAGCCACTATGCCTACTTGTGATATTAAATTTTACCTGCCATCTTGTCTGTAATGTGTGATACCCAGAGAGGAGGTAAAACTTTGTTTCTAGGTGCGTTTGTGAAGTTGTCTCCAGAATAAATTTTGCATTTGAATTGGCAGATTGAGTAAAGAAGATCTACCCTTATCAATGTGGATGGGCATCCTCCAATCCATTGAAGGCCTGGATTGAACAAATTGCAAAGGAAGGACTTCTCTCTCTCTCTCTCTCTCTGTGTGTGTGTGTGTGTGTGTCCCCATTTGAGGTAGATCATCATTTTTTCTTCCCCTTAACATCCTGATTCTTGGGACGTTGGTCACCAGGATTCAGAGCATCAGCTCCCCTGGTTCTCAGGCTTTCACACTCAGACTGAATTATACTACTGGATTTTCTCATTCTTCAGCTTTCAGATGGCATGTCACAGAACTTCTTAGCTTTGATAATAGTGTGAACTAATTTCCATAATAAATATAAATATCATATATTTATATATATCATATATATGTAAATATAAATATATGATATTATGTATATAAAAACACAGGATACACACACACACACACGTAACCTGTATCATATTGGTTTTATTTTTCTGGAGAACTTCTGACTAATGCACCACTAATTCTCCCCACTTCTCTCATACTGACAAAGAGGTGTCTAGTTACTCATGGGTAGCACTCCCCCTCATAGAAAAAAAATGTAGAAACTATAAATTGCATTCCAAAAAAAAGCATCTTCTTATTTGACTCTCCGTAATATTTAAAATTCGAGTTACAGTGTAGCTTTTACAGGAGCCCCCCCCCAAAATATATAACTTTGAAGAAGTTAAAAAAAATCCATAGTCAGAAAATTTTTATCTTGATGAGATTATATATTCATAAGCTATATGGGAAGGTTTCCAATCTCCTAATGTTTTGATCTATTTAATTTTCTTGGATTCTTCCCATTTCTCACAGCCTACTTATATTTTATGGATTGGGGATATATTGTAGATTACCTGTATCTCTTAGGATAATTTTTCTTTTCCCTTCTTTAATTTCTTACTAAAATATTGGATAGAGCCCTAGTGGGCATTTTAAGTGAGAATCCACATTTTACCATGGACTAACTAGCAAACAACTTAAAAAACAAGAATTTTAAGAATGATTTTATTAACTCTTTCCATTCTCAAAAAAGTTACAGTTTCTTTGACCATAGTATGAGCATTTGTTATTTATTTTTAAGTCACAAGATCTGTGGAGGGTTGAAAATAAGAAAAACGAGAATAACATGTCTTATTGACTTGAAAAACAATGATTACCCTAGGTAGACTGCCCCTTCAAGAAAACTAAATATATCTACATTTTATAACTGAGAAAACAAAGCATTACGTTTCTCCTTAGAAAATATCTGATCTTTATTGTTCTTAACATTTCCTCTTTACTTAAAGAGCAGATATAAAAAGCAGCAAAATAAATGAAGGAAGAGAATCATTAAAAACAACAAATGAATTTTAAAAATGATGCTCAGAGAAAATAATAATTAATTAGTAAGGGTGTCCAGGGGATATATAAAACAGGAAAGCTGTAACAAAGTACCATCAGTAGAAGATGTAAAGTGAAGCATGTGAGACATTAGAAGTGATTATAAAAGTCGAAGCACACAATAGGAAGGGTGGGCTCAGGACTTTCCAGAGAAAGGAAAAAAAAAGCAGAATCCAACAAGGTGAGGGTTGAAATTCTTAATTCCTACTTTACCTCAGTCAGTGGCAACAATTATAATAGGAACAGGATGCTCAGGGCAATAAGAGTTAATGAGAAAAACATGTAACTGGGCAAAATTTTAACCATATTTAGTTTTAAAAATATGTAAGTAACTTGGAATATATTAAAATCATTGGAGTATATGACATTCACTGAAGAATTCTAAATCTTAAAATGTAAATGAGCAATAGAAACATTACAACACATTCTAGCCAGTTATATTTAACTTTTAAAGTTATATTTAACTTTCCAATTTTTCTTTGTTTCTTTTCAAAAGACCAAACTCTGAACAGAGGTTCCAGGACCTCTGAAGATACCAAAATCTACACATGCTCAAGTCCCTTATATAAAATGTTGCATTTGCATATAACCTATCCACATTCTCCTATGTATTCTAAATCATCTCTAGATAATTTATAATACCTAATGCAATGCAAATACTGTGTTATTAGTTTTTCAGTTGTATTGTTTATGGAATAATGACAAAATGTATGTATATGTCGCTTCCCTCTCTTACCACTGTAATTACAGCTTTTGTCCAGAAAGGACCAGAGAAATGACTTACTATATATTTTTTACTTGCTCTGTTTTTCAACGCTTTCCCCAAATCTGCATGCCTTGATAACACTCTGGAACCTTTCAGTAATGGATTTGTACTTTGTGAGAAGTTGCAGTTATTACCTAAGGAAGGGTCAGTTTTCCAGGATTTCATCGCCCCAAGACAAATGTAGAACTCCTCCCTCCTCCTCACAGTCTCTATTTCTCTACTGGAATTTCTCATTATTCAAATTGTTCAATTCTTCTACTAGATCCTGTAACATGCATATCTAAGTTATACTTAAGTCCTTGACTATTTATTCCAATTTGGGAATCTTGGCTTTCTTTCTATTAACTTTTTCCCCCCTTAATTAGGTGATCATATGCTCTTGCTTCTTCCGATATATCATAATTTGATGTATTGCTAGATAGATATGTAAAACACAATACAGAGTAAAGAAAATCATATTGACCCCAGAGAATGACATAGGACTTTTCTTGGCAGGTTGGTAAAACCAGGGTCTGAGTCAATCTAAGTTTTTGTGCTGGTTTAGAGTTTTGTTGTAGCTTTAGTTAGTTTCACCTAATACATCAAATATTTGGAAGGCAGGATGATTAATTGATTCTCAGCACTTATAAGACTTTTCATATAACATATCTTTTTATACTTCATAGCTCAGCTGCCAACTCTCAAACTCATAGAAAACTTTCCACAGCCTCACAGCCTAGCCGCTGCTGGGAAATTTTTGTTCCCCGACCTCTCCTGGGCTTTAGCAGAACTCTCTTCACCTTGATGCCTGCCAATAGACTTTGGAGAGCCGTTTTGATGTTCATGGTGAAGGTTCAGTGATCCCAGAGGAATTTATCTCAGGTCTTCTGATCAGTACTTACCCTTCATAGATACAGTACGTATTATTCAATGCTATGTGCCTTCTGAGATTTCCCTCATCTCTTGACCTATCCCCCCGTATAGAAATACACCAGAGCATAGGAATTTATTTCAACTCTCCTCCCTTCCCCTAGGCTTAAATGCATGATCATTTGTTTATTCAATGAGAGCCTGTGGGAAATTGTTGATGGGTGGATGCGGACTTATTATGTTGCCAGGGCTCCTCCAGAGGCTAATCCTTCATGTCAAGTTGACATTAAATATTGCTAGATGTGGCTAGTTTTTCCTTCCCCTCATCTTTGGGGAAATTCCTTCTCTTCCTGCCCCAAAGCAGTAAAGTTTCTTCTTTTGTAGGAAAGACATAACTTTTTTCATCAAATAAATAATAGTTATTTTAGCATTTTTACCTTTCTTCTCAGTTATGGTAAAACAAAACTACACTAAAAGCCAAATGGCTTTTGATCTGATCCAGCTTACTCTCATTGTTAGAATAGAAATAATAGTTCCAAGTGATAAGTGGAAGCATAATTGTGCCCATAGGTTTTGGTTTTACTATATAATTGTTTTGTCCTTCTATAAGGTGATATACAGAAAAATTAAAAGTCTGATTTTGCACTAAACCATATTCTCCAAATTCATGCTTGTTTTTATTCTTAATTAATTATAAAAATTTTTAGATACTAAAAATAAAACTTCAACAAGGTATCTTAAATTTTTACACAAGCATCAGAACTTTTCATTGAAAACAACATCAATGGTAACAATTTTCCCAACACTGTGTATAGAAAATTTTTTTAAAACTTTTACCTTTAAAAAACTTTTAGATGAAAATGTATTCACAACTAATTTGAAAACACGACATTCACTTTGAATTAATATTAAATGATTTATAATATGTACTTATTCCAATCCCTTTATACTTAAAAAATTAAAGCTTATAAGAAATGAAAATATGCAGAGAAGAGAAAATATTTAAAGTTAGAAAAAAAGGCAAAAGTAAAATAATACAACTAAAAACTTGCCCAAAATGCTTGATAAATGTTATTGATAGTAGAGGTATATTAGATCTTCAGCAATACCTAATATAACTGAGATAATATTTTCTAGGATTTCACTTTTCATTATTCTGTTATCTTTTTCACTTCATAAGAAATAGCAGGAAGGGACAGATTGGGAGAGTCTGGCATTTGATGGTGTCTCAATTATCTATCCTTTTTCTCTCCACTACAGATCCACACTTCATTGTCTTGCTTGTGATATTGGAACATTTTATCGTCACCATCTGGCATGATGGTAAGTTTCATCATTAGTAGGAACTCTGATGTTTGGTTTTCGTGGCAAGCTTCCAATTCTTTCTGTGGGTAGTTATCTCTGCCACTCCAGAGGGTGGTTTCCAGTGAATTCCACTCCCTGAGGTACTTACCCATGGATGGCTTTCCCAGTAGCTCCTTGTGTGATTTTATAATGTGCTCTGAGATGTGACACTTCCCCTTGGATAGCTTTTCAGTGAATACTGAAGATACAGCTTTTAAAAATAACTTCTCCACCATTGAGAGGGCCACAACGGTGAGTTCTAAAAGGAGATCTGGATTTCCTGTGTGTTTTGCCTCTTCTAGACATGTTTTTCACTTAAGTGCCATTCATGAACCCCAGGGGTTGTAACCGTTCTGTGTGTCTTCTACTCCTATTTTAAAGAATTTTCCCAGTAATAGTCTAAGTACCCCAATCTCCTAATCTCAATATCTAAGTGGAACTCTGATATAGATAGAGCCATGACAAAGAAGGTACCAGGGATATGGGTGTCTGTTATGGTTTACACAATCCAGGAGGAGGAAAAAATATGTTAATAAATAACATTATTAGAATGCTATGGAAATCTTGAATGGAAATATTTAAGACTTGTAATAATTAATAGAGAATAAATTTAGTGTGAAAATGGAGAGCTTAAAAGCAGCTTGTATCCAGAGATATGGGAAGTCAACTTCAGAGAAGTATTTTTAAGGAAATTAGGAGTCAAAGAACTAGATTAAATGCAGAATCATTCACTAAGAATAGGCGATACCCTATTCTTAATATAATTGGAACATTGTCTCATTATCAAGACATATTAAGACTCAAATGCAAATTCTGTGAAGGATTTTTGTATTATAGGTGGTTTTTACTTTCTATTTATGCATATTTTACATAATATGTACTATAAATATAATCAAGAATAAATGAATCTAAGGATACTTTTAAACAAGTGTCATAATGTTTAAATATTTCGATTATGTTCAAGGTAAGGCAGAAGAAGTTTAATGATTAGGACTGATATTTACAGTTATAAGTTACAACAAGCAAGAATGCTTTAATTCTGAGAGTTATGTTGATTTGGGTTATTAAAATATCTTCTACCAAATTTAAGTGCAATACAAAACTAGGTTGGTAGGAGATATTGTCTCCAGCTTTGTGTGATCACACTTTAAAATGACTTTATTATCACCAGTTCTTAAAACAATCTGATGTCAATAATGAGAACAAAACATGCATTTTTCAAAATAGCTTATTTATATCAGTGATGGCTTCAAGAATATCAATCAATGTGTCTCATATTGCCTTGTACTAAAGAAAAACACACAAAACAGACATTTGTCTAGTTCCCCAGCCTACTAACTGCACTTGAGTCTTTTCCAACTATTGTAATATGGTCCTAGACATCTTGGGTTTATATTATGTTAGCCTTTTGCTTTTAAATATCTTAAAGTCACCACATTAAAATAGAACCATAAGTATTTTCTATGAAAAGCCTGAACCTCTCAACTGGCAATAAAATCAACTCCAAAGATTGTGATCTAATTATTCATCCACTCAGCAATCCTTTATTTCTCCTGTCAGTCTCTACTAGATCTAGAGTCTGCATGAAGCAATGAAAAGAATAACCCCACTCCTCAGTAATGTATGGTCTTTTGGAGATTAATCTCAAAATTTTATTTTGGATTTAAAAAAGTCGGTGCACTTTTTTAAGTGCACTACGTAGAATGTGATTGTTTTGAAAACTGTTTCTTTCATTATTCATCTAAGGTACTAGCAGAACCTGTGAAATAAGCAATAGCCATTAGAGTTTGCTTCTTGCTGTTTAACTCTTTGGCTCTTTTGCAAATGCTTCTATTACCAATGGTTGCCTATGTGAGAAATACCAGGATTCTATCTGCCTTCAAAACTAGAGCTCCTAGACTTCATAAAGCCAAAACTGTCTCATTAAAATTCCAGTGATTCTTCCATTTATAAAAAGATATTCTCTGGGATGGAGCTGTAGCTCAGTGGTAGAGCACTTGCCTATCATAGGTGAGGCACTGGGTCGATCCTCAGAACACACACACACACACACACACACACACACACAATAGAACAAAATAAACGTTAATTTCTAAAAGAAAGAAAAAACAAAAGATATTCTCCAGAGTAAGTTAAACTCTCCACCAATTTTTAAATATTAATTTCTATACTAAAACAAAAATAAATCTGTGACTTAAAAGATATCCTACCATTATGTGTAATGACTAGATGGATAAATAAGAAGAAATCAGGCATTCTGAGAAATCTTTTTAGGAGGACTCAATCCAGTCCTTACATGAATATCTTGTTCCAAGAACAGCATATTCTGTTGTGTCTGAAACTACTGAGTTTATAAGAATCTAACTAAATCATCTTTTAAATATAGAAAAATATCTTTGAAATTGAGCAAAACAGCACAAAATATTAATTTTTTGACCCAATTGAATGGCTTTGTTGATTTAATTGGCCAAATTGATGACTGTTTTGCTTTTGAACTTTTAACAATATACAAAATAACAGTTGGCAAAAAACAGGAAGTGATTTTAAATGGGAAAAACCCATATATCAGAAGTGACAAGGACAAGAGTTATAATACTCATTTGGCTTAAAAACTTACATATTTAAATTAACATAAGAGCCTCTACATGGACTACATAAAAATGATCCTAATGATATAAAAAACCAATCATTTAATCAGCAAAGCTCTGCTATGCCTGGTATATTTTGCTTGGAAAGAATTTGAACATTTAAGTTTTCTCTTTAGACAGATATAGGAAAGCCACATTTAATTAATGTCCTCTATTTAGCCACTTTTTGAATCCAAATATTGTAGAAGAGAGGGAACACATAACTACCTCTGAGTGGTCTGTGAAGCTATAGTCTTAAACCCTTCTAGTTACTTTTTCTCAGGGCATTAAAACTTCTGCTGGTAAGAATCCAGCCCAGCTAATTAGATAGGAAAGCAATTTTCTCTAGGACCATGATTTTTAAATGTTTCCAAGGAGCAGTAGCGTTGATATCACTAAGAAACATCTTAGAAATGCAGAAATTTAGACTATCCTAGACCCACTTGATCATAAACTTCCTGTTGGTGAAATCCCTGGTTTTGTGTTCACATAATTAATTTTTAGTACATATTTTAATTTTTAATAGATATTTTGCCTTTTGTCTCATATCCTTCTTTTTTTAAGTGGAGCTTCCCAATGTAAGATTTAACTATTGATCCATGAACTGCAGAGCACGTACTAGATAATACAGATATATGCTAAATCATATAGCTCTAAAAGAATAGTGCTAAATCCATGTGAAGACTGGATTGTCAGTTTTTTCATTACTGTGACCAAAAGACCTGACAAGAACAACATAGAAAAGTGAAAGTTTATTTGGGACTCATGGTTTCCGAGGTCTCAGGATAAAGAGCTGACTCTATTGTTCTGGACTGGAAGTGAGGTGTCTTTCCTGGCTGAAGGTGGTGGAGGAAAGCAGGACATGTCAATCAGGAATCATAGAAAGCTGCACTTACCAGGGACAAAATATAAACCCCAAAGACATGCTGCAGTGGCCCACTTCATCCAGCCACGTCTACCTGCCTACAGTTACCACCGAGTTATCAATGGGTAAATCCACTGATTAGATTACAACTCTTGCAGTCTAACCTTTTCTGAACTTTGTTCTTGCATTGTCTCACATGTGAGCTTTTGGAGAACATATCCAAACTATAACAGGATTCTTGTACAAAAATGAGAGTTAGTCTTATTGGTTTATAGTGCCAGTGTGTAATCATTGACAGATCCCAAAGTCTGACTACCATTTTCAACTCAACCTTCAGATACAAAGTGAAGAAATCTTGATTTAGAAGTCAAGTATTGGCAATCTGATCTACAGAATGCCACAGGAATAGTGTGCAGCAAGCTTTTGTAACAAAAATTAAACTGTGAGAGTTGGGAGAAATGGACTCTGGTCTTGGGATGTCATATAATTTTTCATTTAAACATAAGACATACTTCTTTTTTAATTTTATATTTCTTATACATTTTTGATAAATTAATTAATTCAATAATGAATCAATCTTAATTAATTAACCAAGAGTTAATCTTAAGCACTTGATTTTATCTTTCTTGATTTTGGGTTCTATTAAATGTTTATTGTGAGTTATTTTTTAAATGTCTTCCAAATCTAGCATTCTAGAATTCTTTAAGCTTTGCTATTGTGTTGTGAAATGATATTTGGGGAAAATTTTTCATGGTATTCAATTGTAATTTTGTAAATGTCCTGTCATCTAAGTGATTCACAAATATCTGAAAATGGAAAACTTCAAACTATTTTGCCTTTTAAAAAAAATACGGTGATTACTCAGCAATAAAAGAGAATAAAATCATGGCATTTGCAGGTAAATGGATGAAGTTGGAGAAGATAATGCTAAGTGAAGTTAGCTAATCCCCAAAAAACAAATTCTGAATGTTTTCTCTGATATAAGAAGACTAATTCGTAGTGGGGTAGGGAGAGGGAGCATGGGAGGAATAGAGGAACTCTAGATAGGGCAGAGGGGTGGGAGGGGAAGGGGGCAGGGGATTAGCAATGATGATGGAATGTGAAGGACATCATTATCCAAAGTACATGTGTGAAGACACGAATTGGTGTGAACATACTTTATATACAACCAGAGATTTGAAAAATTGTGCTCTCTCTATATAATATGAATTGTCATTTATTAAAAACAATCAATAAAAAACAAAAAAAATATGGTGATGTTTTGACCCTTTCCTTGTATACTTTCTTTCCTGATTCTTTGCTTATGTGCAGACAAAGGAAGAACTGGTAAATATTCTGCAAATGAATATTTAGAACTTTACTGAGTATTTGATTTTGTTGCTGTTTGTTGATGTTGTCAAGAGTGGGAGGGTCACTGGACATTGAAAAGAGTCCAAGTTCAGAAAATCTCAAGGATATCTCAACTGCGAAACAATAATTTGACCATCAGTGAATGACTATTTCAAAGAATCATACAAGCCAATGCTAACAATTTTCCCACTACCTAGCTTGTGCAATTAACAGAAACTTTGTAAGATTCTACTTACATACACTCAATTTCTCTAGTTCTACAAAAAGACAGTAAAGTAGTTAATAAGTTAGGTGTCATTTAAAACCACAAAATAGTAGTCTTGTTTTTTTTTTTGTTTTGTTTTGTTTTGTTTTGTTTTGTTTCCTTTCCTGCTTTGCCCTCTCTGATTTTGGCTGCCGGTGAAATGCTGCATTTAGGTTGTAGCAGCACATTTCAAAAGAGACATAGACAGAATAGAGAGAGTTCAGAGGAGAGCCACAAAGATGATGAAGGGTTTGGAAAATAAGACCTATGTGGAAAGGTTAGGGCAAGTGGGCATGTTCTGTCTGGAGAAAAGAAGACTGAGGGGAGACATAACTGTCTACAGATTCATTAAAAGATGTTATAAAGGGAAGAGGGACCAATTCTCATTAGTCAATAAGGACAGGACAAGAAATAATAGGCTCCAATTCCAGAAGGGAAAATTTAGGTTAAATATTAGGACTAACTTTACAACAATATGAATAGTTGGGAATGGCACCTGCTGCCAGGGGAGGCTGTGGAATCACCATCACTGGAGAGATTCAAGGCTGAATCCCTCTACCCATCTATCAGGAGACTAAGTAATAATAAAATCAATCCTGCTGTGATTCACGAGAATAGATTAGTGCCCCAGCATAGGTCCTTCCAACCCAAATGATTATATGATTAAGATACCAGCACCCAAGGGGAATCGATCTGTGTATAAGGGAGGGAAGAGAAACTCTTTACAAGCCACAGCTGTAAATCTGAAAATTAAGTAATCCAGAATGTTTAGCTAAGGGAGACTGGATCAGCAGTAGGGCTTCTGACTTACAAAGCATAGTCTTTATTCTAAAATATTAATTCAACTTTTGTCAGCATTCTAGGTTTAAAAAAACTGGGACCTATAGCATTATTAATTCTTTTGACTAGCATTCAAATTGAATGCTGGGTTAATATTCTAATTTATCAATCAGAAATCAGGACTTAAAAATTTCTCATGGCCTGAAAAGGAGAAAACTAAAAGGAAGCTTATTTTTAGAAAGATCATTTTGCTAAGTCAGATTCAGGGACTTGTCTTTTATTCAACAATACGTTTAAATGATGTTTTTTGCTTCATACATACCTGAGGGTTTTACTTGATAGGCCTGAGACTCTAATTAAAATCCAAGATCCACATAATTCAATCACAGTATGGGTCAAAAATTACCAATTCAATTTTTTAATCTTAAAATTGATTTCTACATCTATAATGCCCAGAGTGCCTTTCAGCATTATCCAAAGCACTCTATTTCTCCACGCTGTCTGCTTTATCATACTGACCTTTGCCAACACTGCAGTAGTTATTTTGAATCTTTGAAAAGGCAATATTTAATTTTTTTAGTTCACTTTTCCCCTCTCTACCTTTCCAGGGGGGAAAAAAAAAAGAAAAAGAAAAAAGAAAAACGCAGTGGCTTTTTTTTTCTGCCTTGACTGGACTGTGTTATTACTACCATCCACATCATTAGGGCTTCAGTGCTTGCAGTAGTAGATCATCTCTGTGCTGTCGTGATGATGATGGATGGTGGAAACAGTCATCCATCTGAACATGCAAGACACAAGGGCCAGAGTAATAATGAGGTAGCCCAGCACCAGCCCAGTGTGCAGGGCAGTGGGCATTTCCCCCGAAAAGTGGACCACTCAGTAAATTGAGAATCTTTAGATGCGAGAGGAAAGCCCAGAACCATGAATATTTTTTTATTTATTTTTTTGCTTAGAGACCTTTCATGTCTCCCAAAACATTAAAAAATAATGGGTTCCTGAATTAAAAACCTTTCAAGGCCTTTCTCCTCCATTTCTTTTTATTTTTCCCATCTCTCATCTATGTTTTCTCTTCTTATTCCAATTGCGGCCACCCTAAACTCTAGGCATCATTCTCCCAGACTATTGAAATCATCTTGATCTCTTCACTCTTACTGTATTTTAGTTCTAATGCCCTTTTCATACTTGGATAGCCTAATCCCAATAAATACAACATCCGTCACTCTCCTAATCAGAAACTTTTTTCTTTTCTCCAGGATCAAATAGAGTTCAGTTTCCTAGCTTGGCATTCAAAGCCTTCTAAAATTTAGCCTTGGGTTGTTTCTCAGCTGTAAGTATTATTGCTTTTCTGTATGTACTTTATATTGCCCAACAGGACTCCTGGTCTTTCAGGTTATGCTTTAAATGTTTTATATCTTTGTTTTTGTTAAATCTTTCACTTAACATGCAAAATAAATAATTAGAGAGCTTTAGTAGCTTTAGGGAAAGGTATATTTGAATTCAAATTTACTAGCTAGGACAAGTTGATTCTTCTCTCTGACTCTCAAATTCTTCAATAAAAAGGAGGTAACAATGGGATTTCAAGGATAGGAACAAATGAGAAAATGCATGTAAAACACCTAGCACAGAGCCAGGCACATAATAGCCAGGGACATAATTTCTGTTACATCATTTCAACATTAATATTTCAATTCATTTTATAATGGTCATTCAAATGCTGCCTTTCATATAAATTGTGCTTTCCTTTTCCTGATCTGGTATAGCACTTTTAAATCACACCAGTTATATCCTGTCGCTATTCATATTTTACATATAGGAAATGTAAAAATCTTTCTCCAAATGTCTTAAAAGTAAAAACTGTTTCTTTTATCTATATTTCAAACCATCTAGAAATGATCAAAACATGACAGGTACTCAAAGTATTTAATGAATCTATGTTTTTATATATTCCTTTTCTTGTCCAGTGGCAAACCAAAAGAGATTTTGGGTTTATTTGGAACAATACCTAACTGCAGTGAAACCAAACACTCAGCACACACCTGTGATTCTTGCGACTTGAGAGACTGAGGCAGGAGGATTTCAGGTTCAAAGCCAGCCTCTGCAGCTTATGGAGGCCCTCAGAAACTTAGCAGGCTCAGTGGTTGAGTGCTGCTGGCTTTAATCCGTGGTACCAAAACAAACAAATAACAACAAAAATTCAAGCACATATTTGTTGGCAGGATAGATCCATGCAATTAATTGTTATATAGCCAGGATGTAGATAAAGTTAAACCTAGTTCTTTGGTAAGGTCCACTTTCTATCTTCAGCACTTAAATATTCTTTAATGGAAAAAAAAACACTAAAATCTTAAAGCCTACTGGTGCGTCCTAATTTAAATAACTACACTTCTTCAAGCTTCTCTTCACTTAGTGATGCTATTTCTAAATCCCTGCAACTGTCATGCTGGTAGGCTTGTTCTCATTGCAGAAGGCTTTAGCCCTCTAATTTTAATCTTTTTTGTTAATATATATATATATATATATATATATATTCAATTTTACTGTGAGAAAAGTGCATTTTCAAGGTTTCTCCCAATGCTTTATATAGATTGATCTGTACAAAAACATAATAAAGTTAGCATCTGCATTTCCTTTCTCTATTCTGAGTTCAGCACTGGCTTGACCATCAATAAAATAGAAGTGGGGGCTAGGAGGATATAATGCTTTCTTGCAATCAATTAATTAATAGTAGAGTACTTTTGCTTTTATGATCATTGTTGACATTAGAGGCCTTTAAATCAAAGATGAACTCCTTTTCTACTCTTGGATTGCTGAACACCCGTTGCAACTATTTTAAGGCACTACCACCCACCAGACTTCTTGCCATCACTTTCTCCCTGGCTTTATGCACTCCCCTGTAGTACCATTGACCTTCTTGGTTTTCTGCCAGTCTTTCTAACACTCCCTCATAGTCTTTCCTCTGAACTAGCTGCTCCTCTCCACTTTCTGCATTTAGACATTTATCCTTCATAGGTTTATATTACATTTTCCTTCCTCATAAAAGTCTGCTTAATTTACATTGCCCCCTAATGATCAGTCTGGACTGGTCTTCATGATCAAAAACATGCTATAATTCTTCTTTGTGTTTGTTCTACAATTTAATAAAAATAGTCATCTCATGAACACACTTGCTTAAAATGTATTTCTGTGGTTAACATGTAAGTTCAATGAAGGAAGAGACTATGTTAACCCTCTGTATCTTCAAGACCTGTTATTATAAAAGAACCTTGATAAAAATCTTTTGATTGAATGGATAAAGTATATCATAGAACTGTTCATTTCCCAATGAAAAAATCAGGTAGTGGAACACCCATTCCTCTTTCACCGTTTGATTTTAAAACTATGCATGTTCTTTCTGAAAAGACAACCTCAAAATTTTTCTGAGATTCTTACTGTGCTAAAATTAATAGGTTAAATCAAATAAAATAGAAAAACACCCCTGCAAAACAACCCCCCCCCAAAAAAAAGAAAATACTTTGTGCAGATTTTAAACACAGAAATGAGTCATTTCTTAATTGGCCCTAAACATTATATAGGAAATTAAATATATTTTTGAGAGAGGAAATACAGTGAAACAGATTATATTTCTTATTTATAAGGAATGCTTATGTTTGTCAATTTGCTCAAGAAAATGATGTAAGAGTGATCCAATCATTCAGACAATTTGAACTATATTTTTAGGAATAGTAAATTTTATCATCTAAATAAGAAAGAGATTTAATAATTTGGAGTGGACTGGAAAATATTGATATGATCTGCAGAATTGTCTGTATCTGTGCAGTCTTTCTTATTCTGCTTTGGGGAGGCTGGGAGGTTGAGGCCAGATACCAGTGGGGCAGTGCATCCCATAGAGGTATGGACTTTTTTTTTTTAACCTGGGCTTTGTAAACATGTTTTATGTAAGCTCAGATTTGGACATAAAAATATAGTATTTGTGTGAGACACATCCAGCAACTAAATCATTATTTTATTTTATTTATTTTTTTTACTATGTGGACATCATTATCAGCACTAACTACATTCTTCTTCTCTGAATTTTGTTGATTTGGGATTTGGTATTACTTATTCAAATATGCACACAATATAACATTAAAATTTGCCTAATATCATTCTCCATTGTTTCCCCTTTCCCTGCTGTCTTCCCTCCTCCTGGTCCCTTTTCTCTACTGATCTCTCTTCAATTCTTTCTTTCTTTTTTTTCCTTTCTAGAGTCCACATCTGAGAGAAAACATGTGACCCTAGACCTTTTGAGTTTGGCTTATTTCACTTAACAAAATGTTTTCAAGTTCCATTAATTTTCTACAAATGACATTTTTTCCCCATTTTTCTTTGTGGCTGAATAAAACTCCATTGTGTATATATACCACATTTTCTTTTGTCTCTTTTTCTTGGGGTGGGGGTGGTACTGGGGATTGAACTCAGGGGCACTTGACCACTGAACCAAATCTTGCGCCTTTTTTTTTTTTTTTTTTTTTTTTAGTTTAGAGACAGGGTCTCACTGAGTTGCTCACCATTGCTGAAGCTGGCTTTGAACTTGTGATCCTCAAGCCTCAGTTTCCGCAGGCACTGTGATTACAGGCATGCGCCTCCATGCCTGGCTTCCACATTTTCTTTATCTATTCATTTCTTCATGGACACCTAGGCTGGTTCCGTGTTCTGGCTATTGTGAATTGTGCTGCTGTAAACATGGATATGCATGTACCACTATAGCATGGTGACTTCAATTATTTAGGGTAAATGCCAAGGAGTGATATAAGTGGGTCATATGGTGCTTCCATATCTAGTCTTTTAAAGAACCTACATACTGATTTCCATAATGGTTGTATGAATTTATGATCTCCTCCACGATATAAAAGTGTTCCTTTTAGTTCACATTCTGTCCAGTATTAATTAGTGTTTATATTCTTGGTGATCAGTTTCTAAATTTTATATGGCACCCTCACAGAGAGTCCTCTGCACTCTTTTTTTTTTTGGGGGGGGGGAATAATGCTTATTAGTGAATAATGATCAAATGGGAATTGGAATATGTTCTTTAGTTAGAAATAGGGCTGGTTAAATTTTACGTCCAGATTAGCTTCATATTTTTTCTGGGTCCTCCTTTTTCTGTGTGTAATACACATCATTGCCACTGGTCATGAACATGTATCCTGGAGTCAGAATGCCCAGCTGGAATTCTAAAGAGATTTTCATACAAGATGGTTGACATTGGACATATTACCACTGGATGTCTTGTGTTCTTCTTTGATCATTGTTAATACCTATTGTGCACAACTAAATAAGACAATCTTTCTGGAGTTCTTAGCACAGTGCTTTGCATATATTGGGGCTGAGTATTAACCAGGATCTTTGCAAATGCCACAGATTTTGCTTGTATGTGTCTGTCATCAAGTGCTCATAGAGTTTACTCTCTCTTTTCCTTACATTCATTATTGTATATACTGTATTTTAAAATTCTATTGTTCATCTCTCCAGTTATATGCTTCTAATCCAGTCCAAGAACTGCTGCTTTTCTTGGCACAAACTGCTACTTTGAGCTTTTCTCATTTCATTAGGCTTATTCACTAGACTGCTGTGTGCAGGTTCATTATGCCTGTGGAAATCCACACCCCCCACATTGCCATTTATAAACCAAGCCACCTATGACCCTTCAATAGCCCATCCTCCAAAGACTCTGATCCTATCTCTGCTGGGCTCCAGTCCACCTTCGTATTCAAAACTTCAAACTTACCACCTTCATATTCTTTCTTTTTGTCTCTATTGCTCTCTCCCGCACTGGGAAAAAATATTTATTTCTTATAGAACCTATACTTTGATATTCTGGAGGGAAGGTAATTACTCCCGAGAAAGTGTATATATATGCATATACTGCTTAAGCCACCATATCAATTAGAATTATTTGACCTTGGATTACTTCTCAAGTTGTTTTTAAAGCATCCCACTGTAACTATGAGACATAATGAAAGAATTTATTTTCCTTTTATCTTTGCTTCTATTTAAAAGACCAGAAAAGTTTACTTGTTCATTTTTAAAAAATTATGTAATCCACTGTATGTTTGTTAAATAAGCAGTATCCATACAGCCACAGTCTACCTATAGTCTCAAGTATTTCTATATCAGGACCTAAATCTTAAGAATTCTTTGATGGGAGTTAACACATGACTGGTAATTATCACAGTGCCTGAAACATAGCAGTCATTTACTATTATTATCATTAGTAGTGAGTGGTGGTATTGAGGTTGGTCTGAACAGTGGTAATATAGGTGATTCTTTGATTATTAAAATAAGAAAATCATGGAAACAATATTCAAATAGAAATTCTTTAGAAAAGCATACATGGTTGACTTATAACTCCATTAACAACAATTCATTCAATCCAGATACAATTGTGAAATGAAAAAGAAAATGAAAACCGAAGTTAGTTGACATTTACATATGATTTAATGAAACAAACATACTCTACCCAAGAGGTAATTCTGCACTTACCTCTAGATCACGGGGCTTAAAGAAATTGTTTAATGTTTATGAAATAGACATGACTTCAGTAGCACTCCTCCAGTGTTGCTTACCAACAGTAGTTTTATTGTAAAAACTAGAATCAATCTAAAGAATATCAAGGTTGAAGAAGTTAAAGCAATATTTTATTATAAGCTATCGTATCCTAACTGATTTTCATTTTTATTATGTGCCTGTGTCAGTGAATACTCTTTACTCATTTCTTAATCTTAATGCATTTCTTTTTTAATATTTAGTTTTTAGTTGTAGTTGGACCAATACCTTTATTTCACTTACTTATTTTTATGTGGTACTGAGGATCGAACCCAGGGTCCCACATGTATGAGGTGAGCGCTCTACTGCTGAGCCACAACCCTAGTCCTTAATGCATTTCTTAACAGAAGTTCTTGAAGATTTTGTTCATTGATAAACCTATATTTGAGGTATTGAGAAAGAATATTCCTTCCTTCAAAAATCTACACTCAACATAAGTATGTAAACTTAATTAAAATTGACATTTGCTTGATGAAAATTAATATTAAGTCTGATAAAATATATGGTGAAAAATTTCAAATAATTTCTTTTTTCACTTAGAAATTTGGAATTGGATTCTTGGACTTGAGATGCTTTAGATACAGGTTCAATCAGACTTATACTGTGGTACTTCATGGTACTCATGGAACTCAACAGAATCTGATGAAACTTCTTTGGAAAAATATCAGGTAAGGGGATGTAATAGTACCTCATGACACCTCTCTGGAAAATATATGAAGAAAGAACCATAAGATAAGAAAAGGGAACTCATACATTACTAGTGGGAATGTACATTAGTATAGGCACCATGGAAAATTATGTAGAAATTCCTCAAAAAACTGAAATAAAATTATCATTTGACACAGCTATCCAACTACTATGTGTATATCCAAAGGAAAAGATAGTATTAAAACAATGAAATACCTGCACTCCCATGTTTATTACAGCATTTTTCACAATTTTAAAGACATGGAATTAAATTAGGTGTCCATTGTCAAATGACTGAACAAAGAAAATGTGACATGTATGCAAAGTGGAATATTATTCATCCATAAAAATAATGAAATTCTGTCATTTCATCAGGTAGATGAAATTGGAGGACATCATGCTAAATGAAATAAAACAGTAACAGAAAAACAAATAATACATGTCTCATTTATTTGTGGAAGCTAAGCCAATCAACTTCAAAAGGAAATGTCAAAATGTAGAAGAGAGACTATTAGTATAGAAGAAGGGGACCAAGGGGAGGGGAATAGTAGGTCAGGTGAGGTAATGGAAAATGAAATTGATCAAATTATATTATATGCATGTATTAATATGCCACCATGAAATGTATTATGCTGTATAGTTAATATGCACCAAATTAAAAAGACAAAAATCAACTCTGTAGAAGAAGAGTGTGAAATGATGGTAACTAGAAGAGAGTAGGGGAAAGGTAAGAGGGAGGGAGAAAGAAAAGAGGCTGTACAACAGGTACCAAAATACAGTTAGATAAAAGGAATTAGTCCTGGTGTTCTATAGCATTGTAAAGTAGCTATAGCCTATAATAATTTATGTGATATTTCAAGATAACTAGATGAGAATAGTCCAAACTTTTTCAGAACATTTTTTGATAAATGTTTGAGACAGAAATGTGAATTCTCTTGATTTGGTCACTGCACATTCTATACATATATTGAATTATTGTAGTACACCCCACAATTATGTACAAATATTATTTGTCAACTATAATAAAAAAATTAGAGGTTGTCATGCATTGGGGGGAAATGTTACAACAATGGTGAATTAATGTTATTATGCATTTTGAAATTGAGAGAAAGTACAATACCAAGAGTGAAACTTATTGTTAGGTATGAACTTTGGGTAATAGTGATATGTCAATGTAGGTTCATCAATTATCACAAATGTACTATCTGGTTGGAAAATTATTAATGGGGGAGAATTCACATGTTTGAACACAGAATTATAGAATTTTGTTTTCTGCTTAATTTTGCTGTGATCTAATATTGTTTAAATAAAATATGCCTATCTATTCATATGATAGCATCTCAAAATTATTCATATTTCAGCAGCTTAGTAGAAAGAGGTTAAGATGGATAAAATCAAAAGTTTCTCTAATCACCAATATTCCACTAGAAAATATAGTAAAAAGAATATATTATTCATAGAAATCCAAAATAAGTTATTCAGTACTACATTTGTCAAATATGTGCAGAAACTAAATGATAAAACTACAAGTTTACTAAATTCTTCAAAATAATATAAATAAAGCTGTTTCAATGAGCATAGTTAAAAATTAGCCAGGTGAAACTCCATAGAAATTAAAATAAAATGTACATATATGTATTTATTCATTCTTTAAAGTAAATGAATGAAATTACTTAAAATTTCACTAGGACATAAATTAGATCTATGCAAATAATTGGAGAAAAATTATAGTTAGATGATATTTTTAATGTAGGTTTTTTGAAGTATCTATCTGAAAAAAGAAAGAGACATAGTAAGAAAAGAAGGAAAAGACAGAATAAAGATAACCTCAAAGATAACTGAGATACCACTAACTGAAGAAATATTTGCATTTTGTGTGAAATGCAAACATTCACCCTTAAGGTAAGAACAGGAGAAAGTCATAAAAAAACCTATTTAATAAATAATAATTGAAATCTTATTCAATATTGGGAAAACATGGATATCAATAGCATTCCAAATAGAAAAAAAAATACTCACCATGTCATGTTATAATTAAACTATAAAAAGTACAAGATAGAGAACTGTAAAATCTGAAAGAGAAAAGCATGAAGTCACATCTAAAGATATCTCCATTTGACAAATGGGGCAGATTTCTCAGCAGAATCCTTACAGGATTCCATGTTCCATGATCTGAAAGAAAATAACTGTCAATTAAGAATATTTTATCTAGCAAAACTATCATTCAGAAATGAAGAAAAAAAAATAAAGATTTTTTTTAAATGATCACTAGGATAGCCTTACAAAGATGCTTAAATAAGTCCTATATCCAACAGTGAAAGAAAGACAGCTATCATCATAAACGCATGTGAGAGTATAAAATTCTTTGGAAGAGAAAACACACAAAAGAGAAAAAAAAAAGAAAAAGAAAAAGAAAAATCTCATAAATACAGTAAATCACAATCCACAAAAATAAGAAAAATACAGGATATTCAAAGCAAAGAAAAGAAATTTAACAAAATTACTGGAGTGATTCTTTACTATCAATAATAATGCCAAACATAAATGGACTTAATTCCCCCAAGTAAAAGATACAGACTAGATGAGTGTATGCAAAAACAAGACCTAATGATATACTTCCTACAAGAAACACATGTCATCAATAAAGACACACATCCTTGAGATGAAAGGATGGAAAGAAATACTTTACCCAAATGGAAACCAAAAGTGAGCAGGATTAGCTATTCTTAGTGACAAAAACTATTTAACAACAATAAAAGATTTCTATATAAAAATGATTAAAGCATTCATTCAACAAGATATAACAATTATAACAATTGTAAATGTACACTCTCCTAATGTTGGCATGCTCAATTTTATGAATCAGTCATTATTACATCTAAAGAGAGAAAATCTATAGACAATTTCAGATAGAAAATCCATGTTTTCCAGCAGGAAAATGTGCTTAAATTGCTGTCATGATTTACTTCCTTTAGCATTCTCTGTTCTCTCTCTGATCACATTTATTCAAATAGTATAATTTCTGGAATGATTCTCTAATTATTTTACCTTACTACTGCCAGTCTCCCCATTTTTTGTCTTTTTTATTCTTATTTTTTAATTTTTTCTTTCTAGATGTAAATGACAGTAGAATGCATTTTGACATATCATACATACATAGAATAACTTGTTTCAATAAGGATCCCATTGTTATGGTTATATACGATGTGGAGTTACATTGGCTGTATATTCATATGTAAGGATAGGAAAGATATGTCCAATTCATTCTAATATCTTTTCTATTCCCATTATTCCTCTCTTCACTTCATTCCTCTTTGTCTAGTGCAATAAACTCTACTCTTCTCCTCCCTTGTTGTGGGTTTACATCCACATATTAGAGAGAATATTCTGCCTTTGGTTTTTGGGGACTGGCTTATTTTATTTAGCACAATAGTCTCCAGTTCCATCTATTTACCGACAAATGCCATAATTTCACTTTTTCTTTATGGCTGAGTAATATTCCGTTGTGTATATATACCACATTTTCATTATCCATTCAACTGTTGATAGGCACCAGAGCTGGTTCCATAAATTGGCTATTGTGAATTGTGATGTTGCTGCCTCACTGTTGAGTGCTGATTTTAAGTCCTTCGTGTATAAACCAAGGAGGGGGATAAATGGGTCAAATGTAGTTTCATTCCAAGTTTTCTGAGGAATCTCTATACTGCTTTTTATAAAGCTTGCACCAAATTGCAGTCCCACCAACAATGTATAAGTGAACCTTTTTCCCCACATCCTCATCAACATTTATTGTTACTTCTATTCTTCATAATTGCCATTCTAACTGGGGTGAGATGGAATCACAGTGTAGTTTTGATTTGCATTTTAATTGCTAGAGGTGTTGAATAATTTTTTCATATAATCTTGACTATTTGTATTTTTTCTGGGAAGTGTATATTCAGTTTCTTAGCCTAATTGTTGATTGGGTTATTTGTTGTTGTTGTTATTGTTAAGTATATTTTAAGTTCTTTTTATATTAATGTTGTATTAATTCTTGTAATTGAAACTGTAAATGTACATTCACCTGGAGATTAATGCTGTATCTGAGGTGCATGTGATAAAAATTTTCTCCCATTCTGTAGGCTCTTTGTTCATGTTCTTGATTATTTCCTTTGCTGTGAAGACACTTTTCAGTTTGATAGCATACAATTTATTAATTCTTGATTTTACTTCTTGCTCTTTAGAATGGATTTAAAAAAAACACCTGAAATTGCCTATGGAATGCCCACATGATGCAAGGACACAGACTTACACCCACCACAGCACTGTAAAATTTCAGGACACTGAAGATAAAGAGAAGATCTTGAAAGTTTCAAATTAAGACAAAACAGGTCACATACAAAGAGCCATATATTCAAATGGCTCTAGACTTGTCACCAGCAACACTAGACACTAGAATACAATTTTGAACTCAATGTAAATTAGCATAGACATAAAGTCTTGAAAAGATTAACCAAGTTTTCCTCCACATAAATACTCTCAAGGAGTTGCTATAGGACAAGCACCATTCAAACAATAGAGAAAACCAAAGAAGAGAAATACAAGCCATAGAGGACAAAGGAGAAAGGTGAAGGGGGTCTTTAGGTTATGACAAAGGGACATTCCAAGAAGGCAACTCTGCACCAGGCTTATAACCTCACTATCCTTCAGTTGCTTTGTCTATAAAATGGGGACAATGTCAGTATCTTCCTCCTGGAATTATAAGGACTAAATGATGCAAAATGTGCTCAGCACTTAGAACAGAGACTGAAACACAACGTTATGAATGCATTTTTTCTATAACTTTCTATTAATGTAGCTCATTTCAATTACTCTGTGAAACCATCAATTGAACAACAAACATTTACTGTGTGCCTACTCAGCTAGATGTTCTGAAAGAAGAAAGGGAGGTCCCTTATTTGGAAACTTGATGGTTCATCATCAACTTGACTTATTGAAAAAGAACTGAAATACTCTATGCTTGTTTTAGTGTTTCATTTTTTAAAAAAATAGGTTTTAAAAAATCAATTGTCAGAAGTCTGTATGCACATTATTAAAAAGTCAAATAGGATTAAAATTTGTAACAAAAAAATAAAGAGAGAAAATCCAATATAATAATTATGGAAGACTTCAACACTTCAGCTTCATCAATGGACAGATAATGCAGGCAAAAAATCAAGAAACATGAGAGTAAAACTGCCATGTAAATGAAATAGAGCTATAACAGATGTTTACAGAACGTTTTATCCAAGAGCTTCAGAATACACATTTTTCTCTTCAATACATGGAACAATGTCAAAAATGAACCATATATTAGGCCCCAAAACAATTCTCAGAACTTTTAAAAATAATCTATAAATTTACAAAAAAGATTTTAAAATGTAAGTAATCGAAGATGTAATAATTTTATCATTGAGGTTCCCCTTTTTTTCTAATCATACTTAGTAAAAAGATTATATAATCTTTATTGGTAAGGAAGTTAAAATATAAGGAGGATTGCAATGATTAAATATATTTCCATATATTCACATATATTTTATTCATTGATTGTGTGATGAAAGTATATTCTCTTAAACTGATGATAAGTATGCAAAATACCATTTTTTCTAGAAAATAAATGGCAATATGAATCAAAATTCCTAAATATAGCATGGGTTCAATTTGAACAATCTAAAAAGAATAATCACAAATATCTTTATAGTCATGATAGTCCTTACTCTCTCGATATAAATTTTGTATATATATATACATATATATATATATATATATATATGTATATATATATATATATACAAATATATATATTGAGAGAGAGAGAGAAAGAAAGAGAGAGAGAGAGAATTTATTAGATTGGCATACATGACAGAAACTCTATAGTGCCACCACGCCTTCGGCAGGATGTAGAGCTGGAAGAACCAGTAGCTACTTAGTTCAGTAAGTTGGAATCTCAGAACAAAAGGGATCAATAATACAGCCAACTGTCTGAGATGAAGACATAGGGACTCCCTTGAGAGTCACTGATCAGAAACAGCTTTGAAAGAGTGAATGAGCAGGGAACTGCAGCACCAATTCAAGTACTAGCTCAAGAAGAATTGTGCTTGTGTCTACTACTGCTTTCTTGTTCTTTCAACTTTTATTGAATTCATGCCTCAACCTATTGGACTGTGCTGTCCACACTTAGGGTGGGTCTCTGCTTCAGTTTGCTATACCACATGCCAATCATTCCTAGAAATGCCTCACTGACACACCTAGAAGCCTCTTAAATTTAGACATATCTTAATGCAGTCAAGTTGACAATTCAAATTACCCATCACACAATCTAAATGTCCAAGGAAGAAACTAGAAAAATAAGTAATAAAATATGCATATTAAATACAGCCTTCAAAATATTTAAATGTATAGAAAATCATTCACAATGAATTGCTATTAAAATTATAGATTATAGGAAAGTATGTACAGTATGTTCCCATCTCGGTATAATTTATTAAAAACATATAAATGATTATATGTGTGGGCATCTATATATATATCGATAATAGTTATTTTGGATTTTGAATCATAGGTAGTTTTGTGTTTCATTTCTCTATTAAAAATTTCTATTTTGGAAAAACATTTCAGAAGTAAAATTTAATCACGAACTCAGTTCAAATTTTTAAAAGTTGTGGTATATGAACACTGATTTGAGATAAGAGAAGCATAATTAAATCAATAATACATTTAAAGCAGAACACAGTTTAAGACTCAAGACATGATTTTTAAAATGTGATACACTTAGAATGAAGGGGATGCTAATGCCATTTTACACAATGCTATGCAAAAAGTGTCACTATCAAACCCCATCCTCCCCATAATGTAATGACTGCTAACTTTCAAACTGTTTTGACTTCATAAATTCAGTAATTCTGAAAAAGATATTCCAAGGCAACCACTCCTCAGGTAAAGCATTTATTATTTCGAGTATCATTATGGAATATTCTCTGTCCCAAACAGACTTTTCCCTATTCCTATATTACATAGGTTGAACCTTCCTATGAAGGTGAAAGAACACATAGACATCTATAAATGTCATCATAAAGGTGCTGAATAACAACACAGGTGTCTGTTACTGCACCTCTCTGATGGTCGGTATGTAAGAGAAAAGTCCAGAGAACAACAGCACAGCACAGAATTGGACAACCCCCCACTGGTAACTTACATCCTGAAACAAGAGATTTGATTACCCTTATCATTATCTCTGCTTGCTGAGAAGAGCTCCCAAAGCTATTAGTGGTCATAAAATTACCCAGCTGTTTTTTAAATTCAACCACTGTATTTGACTCAGTGACCTCTTTGGTCAATGAATTTCACAGGTTGACTATACATATTCATAAGGCATTATTTACCTCAATTTGTTCTGAATTTACTGCCCCTTATTTTTATCAAGTATCTCCTTGTCCTTATCTTATTATAGGACAAGGTTACAAAAAAAAATGTCCTTTGTAATTTTGAATGCTTCAATCAAGGACTTTTCTAAAATATACCAGAATTTTAAATCTTTTTTTTAGGGAAATACAAAGTCTAGCTATAATCTATGCAGTCTTTATTAATGCATTATTCTGACTATAATTTATTACTTGTCAATGGATTCAATTTTGGTTATACCTCACTGTTCTCTTTCTTTCATGGTATTAACAGAACAAAGTGACAATTATAAATATATATTTTTCAGTAAGCAAATTCAAGTTTATAATAATGTAAAAAGATTATCCTCTCACCAACACCATGATTTTCTCTTAATAAAGTACTTGTCTTATTAAAACCAATATATTCAAAATACTTACATTTAAGCTAACTGATCCAGAGTAGGTTTCAGTATTCAATAGGGTACTTTTGGGCATTATCTTTTAGAGTAGATTCCTTCTGCTTAATTTTTCTGGAGTGACTTGGATTCATCACAGTCAGAGGGATGGATAAGTTTGTAACCTATTCATATGATCCTTGTAATTCATAAACTGGGCACCTGTTTCTCATCACAATATTTAATGATTCTCTCAGTACTCAGAAATAATTTTCATATGTAAAAATGTGTTTCTGCAGAATTATTTTTAGTTAAAAATAATTATGCTAAAATTAAATTTCCAATGAACAGTTCAGTATAATTTTCTTTTATGCATTTCTTCAATGCATTCTTTCATAGTTGAAAATGCTTGCAATCCTTAATGTACCATCATGTTCATTAGAAATTTCCTTATTTGTGTAGTAAAGAAGCAAGAAACTATTTTAGAAATAAAGTGGGCTATGATGCCTGCATACAAAGCAACACAAAACAAAAACAATGCACACACACACATACACAAAATCAAAAACAAACAAACAAACAAAAAACCAGAACAGCAGTTCTTCTTTGTTGTTTGTCTTCCCTTAAGAGGTATTCCAGAGAACAATTTGCTAGAAAAGCTATTTCCTGGAATTCTTTCTAGACTAATAAAATCAAATTCTCTGTGGGATGGAAGCCAGGAGGCAGCCTTTTCAGCTAACTTCATATGTCCACTCATCACAATTCTCTTTAAGCCTCTTCTCAGTCTTTATTCATCCCCCCCCCCCCAGNAGTTAAAAAATATATATATTCTGCCCCCCCCCCCCCAGTACTGGGAATTGACCCAGGGGCTTTCTCCCACTGAGCTACATCCCCAAACTGTATTATTATTATTATTATTATTATTATTATTGTTGTTGTTGTTTTACATTTTGAGACAGGATCTTGCCCAGAAATTGCCCCGTTGGCCTTGAACTTGTAATCCTCCTGCCTCAGCCTCCCAAGTAGCTAGGCTTACAGATGTGAGTCATGGGGCGGGTTCTCTTCTCAGTTTTAACTCTCTTAGGAAAGTTCTTCCACACCTACAGCTTCAACAACATACCCTTGTCTCCTAAGTGTCTGCAGGGGGAAGCGTACTTTTGAGTCTCAGATGTCACCTTCCAGTTTACGGGAGAGCTACTGCATATTAAGACTGAAGCGATCACTTCCCCCTGAAAACTCCTTTTTATCTAGAATCAAGTGCTTACACCCTGAAGAAACTGGTGATCATATTTTTCCTCTTTCCTCCTCTCTTTACATTTTTAAGTAGTAAAATCTACCATATAACCCATTATTGATCTTTTAAAAATTTTATGTTTAGAAAATGTATTCAACCTTAGTATCAGATAAACCATGATTCTTTGTAAATGGTGGCTCAAGATTATTAAATTACGTTCAGGGCTAGAGATGCAAGATGACAGCATTGAGCTGAAAAGCAGAATGCAGGATGCCCCAATCCCAAAGAAAAAGTCCCCCAAGACATTTTTTTTTTCCCGTGGCAAGCTGAAAAGTAATTGAAATCATAATTAATATCAACATACATTTAACTGAGTACTTATTGAATAAGAATTATAAGACTTTGAAAAGGAATCAATTTCACAGGACTGTAGGAGTCTATAAATGAAATATAAGAGAGTCAAAAATACTTACAAGCATGTGATTATCTATCTTTTTATAATGGTTAATTTTTGTATTGTTCACAGTTTTCCATTTGTAAGAACTTGAGGTAATGTCTTTGGAATAAAACCATGTTTATATTTATCTCTTTCTTACAGTTAAGTTGCTTTCAGATACATTTTCAGAGAATATATTATAATAGTGTGGAGGGCAAAACATGACATTTTGAAAGCCTTCATTCACTGTGCTCCTCTGAAATAGGACTATAGGAAAGCCATATTTCATTTTTACAGTATCACAAAGATGCATCTCTTCTGCTTTCTTAGGTTAGGCTTTCCTACTGATTCAATAGGACCAATTACCAAGACATTTCTCTTGAAAGAAAATATTTAAGGTAATACCATATTGTGACATTACCTTGATATAAATTTTAAATTTTTATTATTGTTACATGCAGATGATATTTTCCTCCCCCAAAAATATGTAAAAGCAGTTATTTTATCAGAAAATTGGAAAAAAAAACATATACTTGTATGTATGATGATATATAAAATAGTTAAAAATTTATTCTCTATGGGATGAATTTATTTTTGTCCTTAGGTATAGATTTAAATACCCCATAAGCTCTTTAGTTATGTAACATTTGACACATATTATTTTTGGTTATAATGCATAATAAAAGGACACTTGTGAACCCACCAAGGCACTTATGACATAGAGCTTCATCAGCAGGGTGGCTTCAGTGGATATGTGCCCTCAGTCCCATCCTTCTGTCTTCCCAACAGGCAACACTGGCCTGAAGTAACATTAATCTTATCTTTGCTTTTCAAAAAAAATAATAATTCAATGACATTTTACTCAGCAGCTTTTTAAAATTAATTCACATAGTTATATAGAACTCTAGTTTGTTTAATTTCACTGTGATCAAACATCCCACTGTGTGATTACTTTAAACTGTATTTATCCATGCTCCTGTTTATAGATATTTGAGTTGTTTTAAGCTATTTATTACTGTTAAGGGTAACAGGACTGTGAATATTTTTGTACATGTCTTGTGGTACATGCAGAAAATTTCCCATCGTATACACCTAGAAGTAGAATTGCTGGGGTGCAGAGAATGAGAATGTTCATATTTAAAAGATAATGACAGTTTATTTTCCAAAAACTCTATACTAATTTACACTCCTGATGCAACACATAGATGTTCTCATTAATGCATATCCTTGCAAAAATTTGTTTGGTCAACCATAATTTTTATCAATCTGGTAGGTATAAATAACATCATAGATCAATGTAGTATCAAACATTAATTCTATGGTAAGTGAAGAGGGTGGATATGTTGTTTATATTCATTTCCCATTCAGGTTTTATAAATATTGCCTATTTATTTGATTTATTCATTTTTATACGAGGTTATCTTTTTAATATTAATTTGTAAGTGTCCATTATGTGTTCTGAATAATTAGCTTTTTCAGTTACATGTTTTCAAATATTTTCCTCAGTTGATAGCGTGTTGTCTTCTTAAATATAGTGCTTTGTGATGAGTAGAATTTCTTCATATTCTGATGTTTCAGTTTTTAAACTCTGAACATCTTACATCCTAAACATTCCTTAAAATTTATCAATATTTTCTTATATTTAAAAAATCTAACATTGTAACATTTTCTTTTCAATGTAAAATACCCAATGAATCTTGAATTTATTTCTCTATATAATATTTGTAAGGATCTCATTAAACAGGAGTAACCAATCATCCTAGAATAATTCACAGAATAATTGCATCTTTCTCCTAAGTATTTTTTTTCTTCTAAGTATTATCAGTGCTAGTTTATGCCACAAATTCTGCAAAATCCATCCAACACACATTTATTGACCACTTACTGTTTGCGTGGCCAATTTTCAGGGACTAGACATAGAATAGTTTTAGATTTCACTGCACTACTGTTTTGCCTCAGTATGGGCCCTGAGCAATTGAGTCAGTTGACCATGATGTAAACCTCTGAAACTATGAGCTAAAATAACCTTTTTCTCCTTTAAGTTGTTCTTGTCAAGAAATTTGGTCACAGTGGTAAAATTCTGACTAACATGCAGGGCATTATACCTAATGGTGAAATTATTTAATTAGTTTTTGATGTCCTAAAACATGTTGCACTGACTCTACCTATGAATTAATTGCTTCCGTAACTTTTGGCAAATTCTCAACTGTAAATAAACATCTTTTATGTTTCTTCTGTTGTGTCCTTCTTGAACTCTGAATAGATATGTTGGATATTCCCATTTGATCTCTGTTTTAGTCAGCTTTTGAATCACTGTGACAAAAATACCTGACAAGAAAAACTTAGAAGAAGGAAAGTTTATTGGGGGCTCACAGTTTCAGAGAATTAGTCCGTAGAAGGCCAAATTCATTGCTCTTGGCCCAAGGTGAGGCAACACATTATGTTGAGAGGGTCCAGCAGAGCAAAGCTTCTGGTTCATAGTGGGGTCATCCTGATATTTTATTCTGGGTAATTTATCTTGATATATCTTCCAGTTCAAAAATTCTCTCTTGTCTTCCACCTGCAGGATAAGCCATTCAATGAGTTTATAATTCAATGAAGATATGAGATATGCTTAATTTTATGGGTTTTTTTTTTGCCAGTCTGTCTTCATAAAAAATTTTTTTATAAACACATTTTCCTTTCTGGTTTTGTGATTTCAATTTTATATTCTTCCATTTTACATATTTTTGTTTAATATCATATATCATCTTATAACATCAATGTCTGAAATTCTTGGATTTTAGTGACGTGTTTGTTTTTCTGTGTTTATAATCTTTGATTTCAAACTTGTATTTAATGATCATAATTGATAATAATCTTGAGAGCTAACTTACATATTTATTCTTCCAAATAAAAAGAAAATGAAGTTATTTAGATTGCTCTTTCAAAGATTTGAGGAATATAACTATTTGTGGTCAATTTGTCTTCCTCCCAAAGTCTTGAATTAGTACTTTTAATTTCTACATTAAGCCAAAGGAGCAAGACTTAGCAGATATAAGTTTTTGCTACCTTTCAATTTTGTCTAATGTAGAAGCCTTCTTTTACACAGTAACTCCAATAAGTTATTAATCATGAACATTCAGAATATGTTTATATGATACCTAAACAACAGGTAGAGTCTGTAAAATTATTAAATTTCATTGTCAACCTAAAGAAAGAAGTAATCATTACAAATTATTCAGTCTTAACCAATTACTTAACCAATTACTGTATTAAATGCTAAAGATGAGAACAAGGTTTACAGCCCTCTGTATTTCAAATTACAGCATCAATGACATCATTTTATCACTACTCATTTTCAAATCAAACATTGGGTGTGTCATTTTCTAGCCATGCTAGTCAGCGTGAATTTTAAGAGTTCAAAATAAATAATTTTGCTCAACCATATTTACTTTTTTACTTTAAAATTTTATGTATGTTCTTCACAATAGTATTCTTGTTTTTTAAATGATTATTGTACCCAGGTGCTTCATTTCCAACAAGGAACTCCTTTGCAGGAATGTTCTTTATGCACTGAGCCCCTGAAGGCAATTTACACATTTGAAAACAAGACAAGATTTGGGGAGAAAAACATTTTGCTTTCAGACTACTTCTTTCAAGCTTTTTTTTTTTTCTTCTTGCATCTGCTCTTTCTTTTGTGTCTTTACAAGTATTTTTCCCTAGTTTGTTTTGAAAATTTCAACCCCACACTGGTTTTTCAAGTTTCTAGAAAAGAGTTAGGGTTAGAGTTATTACAGAAGAACATTATGCAAACAAAGAACCAAGCAAAATTGCAAAGTTTAATGAGGTCATATATGCAACAAGCAGTAGGGCTTTCAGTCACTGAGGACTTACTGCATCTTCCATGGGACATGTGGACTTTATTAGAGCCACTGATGAGCACACTACTAGCCAGGGGACAGTCAGGACAGCGTACATTGCTGAGTAGAATTATTCTTCACCTGAGGGAATCTAGGATTACCTTCCTAGGTTTTTTTCCTTGAGGCTGAGGGACAGTCTTCCTTTTATAGCTCAAAATTTCTAATCCACTGGGATTGTAAAGCACTAAAAATATTTAAGTCTCTGAATAATAAGTATTGGTGAAGAGGTACAGAAAGGGTAGAGAATAGGAAATATGGCATTGATTTTTAATGGATTCAAAACAGAGAAGTGTAAGGTATTTGGCTTTAAGTTTTAAAAATTCCTGGCAGAAAAATACAGTGCTATAAATTCTTCCTTTATAGGGAATAAAACAGAACACTCTGCCTTTGTCCTCTGTCCTGAGAACTGTTAAAATCACAACATTTAGGAAAACTTAAGAAAATTTATTAAATTATATAAACTTTTCCAGCAAGAAATATTCAAAGAAACAGAAAACAATGATATAGGGGCAGTGGAAACACAAAGCAGAGGGAAGCAGAACAGGTCATATCAAGTACTTAAAAATTAAAACTGGTATTTCCAAAATAATACAAACAAGAGAGAGGATCTTTAAATTTTTCTTTTATTAAATGATCAAGTAAAATTCATTTTGAGGAGTAAGAGGAGAAGAGGAGGGGAAAGAAGGGTATAAATCCAAACTTAGGAGTGCAGAAGAAACTGTAATGTTAACATGTAAATCTTTTCAAATAATACATAATTTATTTAAATTTTGCACTATGTAAAGTAGGTACCAACTTGGTATTGAAGATGTAACTAAGGTATTGATATCTATATATGTGGTTATGTTTATCCTATTGATTTAAGTCTGAAGAGATTTTCTCATATAATCTGGTATTATTATTATTTATTATTATTATTATCATACCTTGGATTGAACCCAGGGGCACTAAAGAACTGAGCCAAATCCCAAGCCCTTTTTTTATTTTTTATTTTTGAACAGGGTCTTGCTAAGTTGCTTAGGAACGAGCTAAATTGTTGAGGCGTGGCTTTGAACTTATGATCCCTCTGCCTCAGTCTCTGGAAAAACTGGGATTATAGGCATGTACCACTGTACCTAGCTGTCATTATTATATTTTAGAGAAAATCGTGCTTAATTGGGCACCACCCATTCACCATAAGCAGTAAGATTTTTTTCTTTTAACCCAAGAGATTTTTCCCCCCTAGGGAATCTACAGAATTATTTTCTAAAAACTTCCATGAATTTAAATAAATTATTTATTATTTGCTTGTTATGTATCACTTGCCATGTTAGGTGTATTGAAATTTCAAATTCATTTTATGCTCATAACAATCCTATATAATAGCTAGTGTAATTTTTGAGGCACTGATTAATTAACCTGCTTAAATCAAACTGGAGGCAAACTCATTTTCCACTCTTCAGCTCTGACTTGATGGTTTTCTGAGCTCCTAACCACTAAAGTAGGCCAAAAATAAAAGGAGAAACTGTACTTGCTTTTAAATTTTTATTTTAGCTTTATTTTTAATTGAAAACATAATAAAAATTAAAGCCAAAGAATAGTAACAATAAAACATACTGGGTTGTCATAGTTAGCAGTGCCTGACAATCTAGTAGATGCCTTTATAATGATTATCTAGTTTTGAATGACCTAAACTTTACACAAACACTCTTGGTCAAGTATTATCTAGGTTAGTGATAATTACAAAAAAATAGAGTTACAATATTCATAGATTTCAGGCATAGTCCACCACTTTATTCCATAAAAAGTAATCTGGGAGATTAAAGACATTTTCCTTATATTTTGATATGTCAAAGTCATGGATTGTTTTTTAAAGAAACAGATGTATTAAATTCAGATCAGTTAATTTCTAATGTGTCACAGAACTTGCTTACTCAACTTGAAAATAATTATAGAGAAAGAATTTTATAAATTTTTTCAACTATTTATACTAGGTAAAATTAAAGGCCCTTTGAGGAGAAAGGATAGGAATGCTTTCACTCCTATAAATCTCCAATTATATAAGCTTCTCCTCTGAGAATTAATATCAAATCCTTTAATAATTATGTTCAAGAACAAGAAACCCCATGAAAATCAAAACCAAAAGGGAACCTGAGTAGCTATATTTAAATAAGAAGACTAACTCAAAAACTGAAAAACAGAAGTAGAGAAAGAAAAAGAATACCATTATGTAATAATAAAGGAGTTAATACAACAAAAGGATATAAAAATTATAAATATGTAATATGCTGTTTTTAGGTCCTTTGGGTATAGTCTGAGAAGAGGAATAGCTGAGTCAAATGGTGGTTTCATTCCCAGATTTCCAAGGAATCTCCATACTGTTTTCCAAATTGGCTGCACCAATTTGCAGTCCCACCAGCAGAGTATGAGTGTAACTTTTTCCCCACAACCTCATCAGCACTTGTTGTTTGACTTCATAATGGCTGCCACTCTTACTGGAGTGAGATGGTATCTTAGAGTAGTTTTAATTTGCATTTCTCTGATTGCTAGAGATGATGAGCATTTTTTCATATATTTGTTGATTGATTGTATATCCTCTTCTGAGAAGTGTCTGCTCAAGACCTTGACCCATTTATTGATTGGATTATTTGGTTTTTTTTTTGGTGCTTGTCTTGTTGAGCTTTTTATATACCCTAGAGATTAGAGCTCTATCTGATGTGTGAGTGAGGAGTAAAAATTTGTTCCCAGGATGTATGCTCCCTATTCACCTCACATAGTATTTCTTTTGCTGAGAAGAAAAAAAAAAAAAAAAAAAAAAAAAATT
>NW_026000057.1:34227330-34247554 GCF_001458135.2 Marmota marmota marmota
GAGAAAAAAACTTTTTTAGTTTGAATCCATCCCATTTGTTGATTCTTGGTTTTAATTCTTGTGCTATAGGCGTCTTATTAAGGAAGTTGTTGCCTAGACCCACGTGATGGAGATTAGGCCCTACTTTTTCTTCTATTAGATTCAGAGTCTCTGGTTTAATCCCTAGATCCTTGATCCATTTTGAGTTAACTTTTGTGCATGGCGAGAGAAAGGGATTCAATTTCATTTTGTTGCATATGGATTTCCAGTTTTCCCAGCACCATTTGTTGAAGATGCTATCCTTTCTCCAGTGCATGCTTTTGGCACCTTTATCTAATATAAGATAGTTGTATATTTGTGGGTTAGTCTCTGTGTCCTCTATTCTGTACCATTGGTCTACCAGTCTGTTTTGGTGCCAGTACCATGTTGTTTTTGTTACTACTGCTCTGTAGTATAGTTTAAGGTCTGGTATAGCGATATCACCTGTTTCACTCTTCCTGCTTAGTATTGCTTTAGCTATTCTGGGTCTCTTATTTTTCCAGATGAATTTCATGATTGCTTTTTCTATTTCTATGAGGAATGCCATTGGTATTTTAATCGGAATTGCATTGAACCTGTATAGTGCTTTTGGTAGTATGGTCATTTTAATAATATTAATTCTGCTTATCCATGAGCAAGGTAGATCTTTCCATCTTCTAAGGTCATCTTCTATTTCTCTCATTAGAGTTCTATCATTTTCATTGTAAAGATCTTTCACCTCTTTTGTAAGGTTGATTCCCAAGTATTTTATTTTATTTCTTTGAGGATATTGTGAATGGGGTAGTTTTCCTCATTTCCTTTTCAGAAGATTTGTCACTGATATACAGAAATGCCTTTGACTTATGGGTGTTGATTTTATATCCTGCCACTTTGCTGAATTCATTTACTAGTTCTAGAAGTTTCTTGGTAGAGTTTTTTTGGGTCTTCTAGATATAGAATCACATCATCAGCAAATAGTGCTATTTAAGTTCTTCTTTTCTTATAGTTATTCCTTTAATTTCTTTCATCTGTCTAATTGCAAACCTAGAAGTCCTTCAGTGGATGAATGGATTAAAAAATGTGGCATTTATACACAATGGAATATTACTCAGCAATAATAAAGAATAAGATCATGCCATTTGCAGGGAAATGGATGGCATGAGAGAAGATTATGCTAAGTGAAGTTAGCCAATCCCCCCCCAAAAAAACAAATGCAGAATGTCTTCTCTAATATCAGGGGGTGACACAAAATGGGGTTGGGAGGGAGAGCAAGGGGGGATGATTACCTCTGTATAGGGAATAGAAGTGGGATGGAAAGGGAGGGAGAAGAAGAATAGCATGGATGGTGAAAGGAGACTCTCATCACTATACAAAATACATGTATGAAGATGTGAATTTGGTGTCAACATACCTTATATATAATTAGAGATATGATAAATTATGATACAATGTTGTATTAAGAATTGTAATGCAAAAATAAATAAATAAATTTTTAAAAAAGAAAAAAATTATAAATATATATCTCCAACATCAGAATAGCTGAATATATAAAAATATAAATATACCTAAGAGGAGAGATAAAATGTAATATAATAAGAGTAGTGGACTTTTAATACCGTCAGCAGACAGAAAACTATCAAAGAATTATCTGAGTTAAATTACACACTAGAAAAAAAATAAACCTAATAGATATTAATAAAACATTTCATTCAGCAGCTGAATTACATATAATTTTTGCAATAGCATGTGGAACATTTTCCAGGATCAAACCTAAGTTTGGCCACAAAACAAGTCTCAACAAAATTTTTCAGACTAAAATTAGAGTAAGTATCTTCTAAAAACAATGGGAAAAAAATAAAATAAGTAAGAGGAGAAAATATGGAGATTTTATAAGCCCATGAAAATTAAACATGTTCCTAAACAATCAATGAGTCAATGAAAATATTAACATGAAAATGAAAAAAAATTCTAAGAGTAATGAAAGTGGAAATATAATAAGGTTATGAAAGACCAAAAACACAGTAGTAAGACGGAAGTTTATAGTTCTACATCAGAAAAAGTATAAAGGTCTCAAACAAATAACATTGCATCTCAAATAACTAAAAAGTAAAAATAAACTAAATCCAAAATTAATAGAAGAAAATAAACTATAAATATCAGAACAGAAATAATTAAATAAATGTCTGTGTATTAGTGTTCCACAACAAATTCCACTTATAATACACAATTATAATGTACTAATTAAAACAATGAAAATAATAATTAAAGAAGGGAGATCAGTAGACTATAACAAACTGATAGGAGGAAGAAGAAAGGAATGGAAAGGAAAGATACTAGACAATGAGATTGATCAAACTATATTGTATACATATGCAAATATAGTGTAATGAATCATACTATTATGCATTATAATAATTCACCAATCAAATGTAATGATTGAAAGCAAAGATTATTCACCAAGACCAAATGGGTGGAGATTCATCCAAGGAATGCAAGGATTGTTCTGCAAACACAAATCAATAAATGTTATATATCATATTAACAGAAACAAAAAATCATATGGTTGCCTAAATAGATGGATAAAATATGTTTGATAGAATTCAGCATCTGTATGATTAAATATCTTGACAATTTAGATATAGAAGGAATTTAACTCAAGACACACACACACACACACACACACACTCACAGGTGTATATGACAAACCCACAGCTAGAATTTTGAGTGGAAGAAAGTTAAAAGCTTATCCTCTAAGATCTAAAGTAAAATAGAATATTCACTTTCTTCATTTTTATTCAGCATTGTAATAGAAATTCTTACCAGAACAATTTGGCAAGAAAAAAAAGTATATCCAAATTGAAAATAAACACATGATATTGTTCCTGCTTTCAGATGATGTAATGTTATATACAGAAAAAAAACTAAAGATGATACTGAAATACTTTTAGACTTGGTAAATAAATTTAGTAAAGTTTCAGGATAAAAAAAATCAACAAACAAAAATCAGTAGCATTTCATCTCTCTATAGTGAACTATCTGAAAGAGAAATCAGAAAAGCAATCCCATTCTGGGCCTGGTGGTGCAAACCTACCAGTAATTCCAGTGACTAGCTAGGCTCAGGCAGATGGCAGTTTCAAAGTCAGACTCAGAAATTTAGTGATCCCCTAAGTAATTTATCAAGACCCTTTTCAAAATTTAAGAAAAATAAAATAAAAAGGACTGGAGATTTAACTCAGTGATAAAGTGCTCCTGGGTTGAACACCCAATAAACCTCACCACCACCAAAAAGCAACAAAAACCCCACTTCATTTATAAACAAAATATAAGAATTAACTTAACTAAGGAGGTTAAAGATGTTATGATGAAATTGTGAACATTGATGAAATAAATCAAAAAGAAAATTAATAAATAGAACGACATTCCATGTCCGTGGATTGGAAGAATATTATTAAAACATAGATATTACTCAAAGTGATCTACAGATTAAGTGTAATTCCTAACAAAATATTAGGAACATCTTCACAGAAAAATTTTAAAAAAACTAAAATTAATGTAGAACCACAGAAGACCCTAAGTAATTGCTCAATGCCAAAACAATCATGAACAAAAATACTAAAGCTAGAGTCATCACACTGCATAACTTCAAAATATATCACAAAGCTTTGTAACCAAAACAGCATAATACTGGTGAAAATAGGTGCATAGATCAGAATAGAGAACCTAGGAAAAAATCCTCTTATAAAGTCAATTTATTTTCAAGAAAGAGATAAGAACACACATTAGGCAAAGAACAGTGTCTTTAATAAATGGTGCTGGGAAAATTGGATATCCACATGCAGAATTATATGATTAGATGCCTAAATTTCACTCTATAAGTAAATCCAAATGGATTAAAGACTAATTGTAGGACTAGAAATTGTAACACTACTAATATTTCAGGACTGTGGAATGGGCAAAGATTTTTTTTTATATATATAACAACCCAAAAGCATTGAAGCTACAGATGAGAGCAAGTTTTCAGAGGTGTCTGTATTCCAAATTAGACTCATTACAGAAATCATTTTGTCACTAAATACTTGATGTTTTGGAAAAACAAATATGGATCCCTACTATAGTTCTTATGTCCCCCCAAAACGAACATACATACACACATACATATACAGATGTATATGTTTACATATACAAATATACATATACACAATATATACATATATTTATATAAACTAATCAAAATTTTAAATGTAAAAGTAAAAATGTAAAGATGTGTAAAAAAAGAATAATTGAGTTAAAAATACAATGACTTGGAGGAGTGTTTTTTTCAACAGAAGCAAAGAAGATCTTAATTAGAATGTATGTTTTTATATACATACATATATATTCTTGATAACAAAACTAGTCTCATACAATGTATGCTAATTTACCAGGGTAAAGAAGTTGTAATGTATATAGTAGACAAACTTATAATGTTTGTAATATACTAAGATATCTTAAAATTATGTAAAAAGTAAAATTAGTTTGGAATCAGCATAGCATATAAATTTTTATTCAAAGGAACACAAAAAGCAAAGATACTTTTAAAATTTATATTCAAAACAAACAAAAGGAAATGAGACCTCAACAACATACTAGAAATAAACCCAGCAACATATTGAAAAGGTTATATACCATGAAAGATGGAGATGGGGATTCCACCTCTTGGGTCCCCTTCTTCCTCCGGGAGAAGTCTTTTCTGCTGTCCTTTAATAAACTTCTAATTTTCCACTCTGAAAAAAAAAAAAAAAGATGGAGATGTATCCCAGAAATGTGAGGTTGTTTTAATTTCTGAATATAAATTAATATATTATACCATATAAATAGAATAAAGGGCAAAAATATACATTATCAGTTCAAGGAGAACAAGGATGTTCACTCTTGCCAATTCTATTCAATACTGGAGACTCCAGTAGGGCAATTACATAAAGAACAAAGAAAAAAGGAAACAAAGGAAAAGGAAATAAAAGGCATTGAGATTGAAAAGGAAACAGGAAAAAAATCTACATGTGCAGATGATGTAATTTTATATAGAGAAAATGCTAAGGAATACACACACAGATTTTAGAAATAATGAGCAATTATAGAAATATTGCAGGGTACAAGATCAATAAAAATTATATATCTATACAGCAACAATTAACACCCTCAAAATGAAATTAAGAAACCAATTCCATCTACAATTAGCATAAAAAATAGAACTTAGAAAATTTAACAAAAAAAGTGCAAAACTTGTACTCTCAAAGCTATGAAATATTGTTGAAAGAAATTAAAGATGATGTAAACTAATGAATCATATTTCATTGGTCAGAACTTATTATTCTTAAAATGAAATATTCCTTGAACTTTTCTGCAAATTAAATACACTCCCTTCCAAATTCCCAGGTACCTTTTTTTTTGGTAAAACTTAACAACCTGATAATAAAATTAATATTTATATGTTACAGGCCCCAAATAGCAAAAGCAATCTTGAAAAGCTGGAGGACATACACTTCCAATTTGAAACATACCAGAAAGCTATAACCAATAACGGGGCAGAACAGATATAAAAATAGACATATAGAAAAATAGAATTGTGAGTTCAGAAATAAGCCCTTGCATTTAGAGTCAAAGTATTTTCAACAAAGGTGCCAAGGCAATTCAATGGTGGAAAGGATGGTCTTTTTCAGCACATAGTATTGCAAAATCTGTATGTAAACATGCAAAATAATTAATTTGAACCCCTTAACAACATCCTATACAAAAAATTAGTTTAAAATCGAGAACATCCCTAAATGTGAGACCTAAAACTAAAAAACTTTCAGAAGAAAGCATAGGAATAAATCCTGACTTTACATTAAGCAAGCTGTCTTAAAAGAACATCAAAATATAAGCAATGGGAAAAAATAGATAAATTGGACATCTTCAAAGTTAAAATATTGACCATTAAGAGATATTTTCAAAAAAGTGAAAAAATTACTCATAGAATGGAAGAAAATGTTTGCATATTATAAAAATTGTGTCTAAGGCCTATAAAAACTTATAATTCAGCAGTAGAAAGACAGCCTGCTTAAAACATATGCAAAGAGTTTAAACATTCTCAAAATAAGTTATACAATTAAAGAAGAAGAAACATGGAAAGATGCTCAATATCATTAGTCATTAAGGAGCTGCAAATCAAAATTATAATGAAATATGATTCACATTTACTAGAATGGTAAAATAAAAAGAACAGTTAGTAACCAGCTATTCACAGATATATAGAAATTGGAGCTCTAATACATTTCTGGTGGAAATTTAAACTGGGATGGAGGTGCTTTGAAAAATATTTTACAAGTTAGTTCAAAATGTTAAGCATAGAATTACCATTGCACCCAGCTATTCCATTCCTAGATATCTACTCGGGAGAAATGAAAATAGATGTTCACACAAAAAGCTTATGTGCAAATGTTCTTAGTAGCATTATTTATAAGAGCCCAAATCTGGAAACAATTAGAATGTTTATCAGTGGATAAATGGCTAAATAAAGGTGATAGGCATATTTATAATGGAACACCATTCAGCCATAAAAATAAAACAAATAATCATAAATGATAAAAAAGGTGATCCCCCAAAACATCTTCTACATGAAATGAGCCAGTTACAAAAGGCCATGTGTTTCATTATTCTGTTTATATGAAATGTCCAGAATAAGCAAATCTGTACAGACAGAAAGAGCATTCATATTTTCCCAGGCTGTATGTTTTGGAGACTAATGACTAGTGGTTCAGTGACTCCCAGTGGGAATGGGGATTTCTCTTAAAGCGATTAAATTTTTCTTAAATTAATTATGCTAAATCATTGCACAAGTCTGAATTTATTGATATAAGTAATACTTTTATTAGGTGAATTGCAGGTTGTGTAAGTGTATCTTCATGAATCTGATTTTCAAAGCAACAGTGAGACTTTTGAAAATATATGTGATTGTCAAAGATGAATTCGTTTTAGAGAATTTTTAGTGGCTATAGTGAAATTGGCAATATTTTTAAAAACCTTGAGAGATCAATTTTAAAAATTAAATAACAGTACATGTTTTGAATTAGCAACTGTTCTGCTTGGTTTTAATGAGATGTTGGATTTTTAAGTTTTTATATATTTATATAATGTGTTCTTTGAAACCAGTAACAAATGAGGAAATAAGTTGTTTAGATTAATTTGCTATCATGTAACATCATAAATTATGCCATTTGTAAGTCAGTCACCCACTTTCTGTGACCCCTAGATTCTTGGATATCTTAATACAAAGCACTATCTTTCCCTCTCCTTCCCTCCCCTGCCACGGGAGAATTGTTTCTCTTTATACTTGTCCTATCATAATTCGTTTTTTAATATTTATTTTTTAGGTGTAGATGGACACAACTCAATGCTTTTATTTTTATGTGGTGATGAGGACTGAACCCGGGTCCTGCCCGTGCTAAGCGAGCGCTCTACCTCTGAGCCACAATCCCAGCCCCCTTATCATAATTCTGAATAATTTATGTATCCACAGAAATATCTCTTCCTGTAACTCTTTCACTTTTCTTATTTTTTCTCATCAAACTTTGGGCCTGCATTTTCAATGCCTCACATTTTCTTGTAGTTACAGATCCAAGTTTCAAATTCGCAAATTTCCATACCAATTTTTGAATCCTCTAACTCCAAAAATTTCTTCATATCCCTGTATTCATTGACACAAACCACAGGAGTCCTTAGTACTGTCAGGTAATCCTTGTGCGTTTTCTTTCCCATGCTGCCATCAACAGTACCTACTCTTTCCTCACCTTCCAAACCTCCAACACATCTTCCTCTTTTCTTATTCTTAGATGGTACCCTTGTTTCTTACTTTATTTGAAAAAGTGCTGACAGTATTTTTTTAAGTCTTCACTATATTTTTTCTCCATTTTTTATTGGTGCATTATAGTTGTTCACAATGGTGGGATTTGTTGTTATGTACATATTCAGACATGCACACAATAAAACAATATAATTTGGCCAATATTCCTCTCTAGCACTTCCACCTCCCTCCCTGCCTTCCATCTCCTGCTCTGTTCTACTGATCTCCCTTTGTTTTTCATGCATTCACCTGCACCTTTTTTTCTGTCCATCTTCCATATATGAGAGAAAACATACAAACTTGAGTTTAGCTTATTTCACTTAACATAATGGTCTCAAGTTATATCCATTTTCCTGCAAATGACATAATTTCATTTTTCTTTATGGCTGAATAAAACTCCATTGCATATATATGCCACATTTTCTTTATCAGTTTGTCTACTTATGGACATCTACACTGGTTCCAGAGTTTGATTATTGTGAATTGTGCTGCTATAAACATGGGGATGCATTTATAGCTGTAGTATCCTGACTTTAATTTTTTAGGATAAATACCAAGAAATGGTATAGCTTGATCATATGATGATTCCATATCTAGTCCTTTAAGAAATTGCCATATTGTTTTCTATAGTACTTTACTAACTTATACTCCCACCAACAGTGTTAAATTGTTCCTTTTTCTCCAAATAATCTCCAGAACTTATCATTGCTAGTATTCTTGATGACTGCCATTTTGACTGGAGTGAAATGAAATCTCAGTGTAGTTTTGATGTACATTTCCCTAATTGCTAATGATGTTGAATATTTTTTCATGTATTTGTTTGTCATTTGTATTTCTTCTTTTGAGAAATTCTACTCAATTTGTTTGTCTATTTATTAACTGAATTATTTTATTATTTAATTTATTGGTATTTTGAGTACTTTATATATTCTAGATATTAATTATCTGTCTGAAGAGTTGCTAACAAAGATTTTCTCCCTTCCTGTAGGTTCCATCTTCATTGTTCCTTTGCTATGCAGAAACTTTTTAACTTGATGTCATCCCACTTATTAACTCTTGGCATTATTTCCTGAGCTATTGGTGTCTCATAGAGAAAGTCATTGCATATGCCTCTATGTAGGAGTGTTGATCCTATGTTTTCTTCTAAGAGTTGCAAAGTTTCTGGTTTAATTCCTGTGTCTTTGATCCACTTTGACTTGTTTTTTGTGTGAGGTGAGAAATACAGTTCTAGTATTATTCTTCTACCTATGGATAATGAGTTTTCCTAGCACCAATGTATGTTTTTGGTAACTTTGTTAAGGATCAGATGACAGTAGGTGTGTGGCTTTGTCTCTATGCCTTCTATTCTGTACAATTGGTCCATGTGTCTGTTTTTATGCCAGTGTCATGCAGTTTACTATAGCTCTGACGTATAATTTAAAGTTAGATATGGTGATGCTGCCAGAATTTTTTTTTTAATTTGACTTAGAATTGCTTTGGCTATTCTGGGTCTTTTATTTTTCCAAATGAATTTAGGATTGTTTTCCTACTTGTGTGAACAATGTCATTGGTATTTTGATGAGGTGTGGATTGAATCTGTACATTGCTTTTTGTAGTATGCCATTTTAACAATATTAACTCTGCCTATCCAGGAGCATGTAAGGTTTTCCATCTTCTTGTGTCTTCTTCAATTTCTTTCTTGAATATTCCATAGTTTTTTTTTAGGCTATTGTGAATGGAATTATAAAAGTGCTAATAATCTTAAAGGAAATTCTCAGTACTCTTACCAGATCCCATATTCATGTTATTTTTTCCCTTAGAGTCTGTTCCTTTCTTATGTCAAAACCTACTATATTTGTAAAAAAAAAAGACACAATAAAATGCATATAAGAATTAGATAAATATCTGTCATGCTAAATGAATTACTTCATCTGCTATATTAGATGTCTAAATATCATCTTAAAATTTATATTTCCAAAATAAAATCCTGATCTTATTCCAATTTATCAAGAAATAATTTTGGTTCTTTCTTAAATATAGACCTAGAAAGTAAGTTTTTTTTTTTTTTAATATCACTGCTATCATTCCAGTTGCTAAACATTATCAATTCTTATTTAGCTTTCTCCAATGGCTCTTTTTACTAGCACTCTGCTTCAAACCTTCCAGTGATGTTTGCCATGGCTTTTAAAGGACGGCTTATAAGAGCTCTATGATCTGATATCCAATTACTTTCACCCTTGCTCATTAGTCTAGTCATATTGGCTCTTTTGGTGTTCTTCAGTTATTGCAATCATCCTCCAACCTCAAACATTTTGTGCTAGTTCTGCTATTTATCTGAATTTTTTCCTTCCAGTAGATGTTCAGATGTCACCATCATTTGCTTTCTCTTTGAGGTCCACTTTCTTTACATGATTTAGATTTTTGTCAAGTTTCCCTAAAACATAAAATGTTTAATTGTGAAGAAAAGAGTTTAGTATTTATCCTTAACAATTTAAACATATGCATCATATATATGTATGCAGGCATATGTGTGTGTGTTTGTGTGTGTGTGTGTGTGTGTGTATATATATATATGATTTTATTTAGTATCTGCCTTCCTGAAGTAGAGAGTAAGGATCACAAAGTGAGTGGAAACAAATAATCCAATCAATAAATGGGTCAAGGACCTGAACAGACACTTCTCAGAAGAGGATATACAGTCAATCAACAAATATACAAAAAATGCTCATCATCTCTAGCAATCAGATAAATGCAAATTAAAACTACTCTAAGATACCATCTCAATCCAGTAAGAGTGGCAGCCATTATGAAGACAAACAACAAGTGCTGACGAGGATGCAGGGAGAAAGGTACACTCATACACTGCTGGTGGGACTGCAAATTGGTGCAGCCAATTTGGAAAGCAGTATGGAGATTCCTTAGAAAACTGGGAATGGAAGCACCATTGGACCCAGCTATTCCTCTTCTCAAACTATACCCAAAGGACCTAAATCCAGCATATTACAGGGACACAACCACATCAATGTTTACAGCAGCACAATTCACAATAGCTAAACTGTGGAGCCAACCTAGATGTCCTTCAATGGATGAATGGATAAAAAAAATGTGGCATTTATACACAATGGAATATTACTCAGCAATAAAATAATAAGATCATGCCATTTGCAGGGAAATGGATGGCATTAGAGAAGATTATGCTAGTGAAGTTAGCCAATCCCAAGAAAACAAATGCCAAATGTCTTCTCTGATATAAGGGAGGTGACTCAAAATGGGGTTGGGAGGGAGAGCAAAGGAGGAAGATTATCTCTAGATAGGGAATAGGGGTGGGAGGAAGAGGAAGAGAGAAGGCAAATAGCATGGATAGTGAAAGGAGACCCTCATCGTTATACAAAATACATGTATGAAGATGTGAATTTGGTGTCAACATACCTTATAAATAATCAGAGATATGATAAATTATGGTATAATGGTGTAATAAGAATTCTAATGCAAAAATAAATAAATAAATAAAATGTTTTGTTTTATTGCTATGTTCACATTACCAAAAATAGTACTACACTTACAGATGTTTAAAAACATTTGTGAACAAATAGAAAAATGAAAATAAACATAAATGTACTAGGAGCTCAAACATATGTTCAGAGGTAGAAAAGTTTTGATTTTTTTTGTTTTCACATACACTTATGCATATTTGCATATGTATATCAAATCAGTTTCTAAAGTCAACAGTTTTGGTATCTTGCAGTCTTATTTTGTGTAGATTAAATTGGTTACCATAATTTCATTTTACATTCATATGGCAATTTATGATTTTTAAAGCATCTTCAATATAGTATTTCATATGATCCCCATTTACAGTGGTATTAATATTATAATTTCTCAATTGTATGAGAAGACCAAAATCAGTTTTCTGCTGAAGTTACATGTATCAAGTGAGTGTTAAAGTCTAAAATGAATACCAGATATTAGTTTTGCAAGTTTATTTTGTTTTCTTTCAAAGTATCCCTGAGTTTCCCTAACTATATATTTTTTTTATTTTTTATTGTGGGTTGTTCAAAACATTACAAATTTCTTGACATATCATATTCCACACTTTGATTCAAGTGGGTTATGAACTCCCACCTTCACCCCATACACAGATTGCAGAATCACATCAGTTACACATCCATTGATTTACAAATTGCCATACTAGTGTCTGTTGTGCTCCGCTGCCTTTCCCATCCTCCACCCTCCCCCCTCCCCACCTCTCCCCTCCCCTCCCCTCCTCTCTCTCTACCCCCTCCACTGTATAACCCTGAGGGTCTCCTTCCATTACCATGCAATTTCCCTTCTCTCTCCCTTTCCCTCCCACCTCTCATCCCTGTTAAATGTTAATCTTCTTCTCCTGCTCTTCGTCCCTACTCTGTTCTTAGTTACTCTCCTTATATCAAAGAAGACATTTGGCATTTGTTTTTTAGGGATTGGCTAGCTTCACTTAGCATAATCTGCTCTAATGCCATCCATTTCCCTGTAAATTCTATGATTTTGTCATTTTTTAATGCAGAGTAATACTCCATTGTGTATAAATGCCACATTTTTTTTATCCATTCGTCTATTGAAGGGCATCTAGGTTGGTTCCACAGTCTTGCTATTGTGAATTGTGCTGCTATGAACATCGATGTAGCAGTGTCCCTGTAGCATGCTCTTTTTAGGTCTTTAGGGAATAGACCAAGAAGGGGAATAGCTGGGTCAAATGGTGGCTCCATTCCCAGCTTTCCAAGAAATCTCCATACTGCTTTCCAAATTGGCTGCACCAATTTGCAGTCCCACCAGCAATGTACAAGTGTACCCTTTTCCCCACATCCTCGCCAGCACTTGTTGTTGTTTGACTTCATAATGGCTGCCAATCTTACTGGAGTGAGATGGTATCTTAGGGTGGTTTTGATTTGCATTTCTCTGACAGCTAGAGATGGTGAGCATTTTTTCATGTACTTGTTGATTGACTGTATGTCCTCCTCTGAGAAGTGTCTGTTCAGGTCCTTGGCCCATTTGTTGATTGGGTTGTTTGTTCTCTTATTGTCTAATTTTTTGAGTTCTTTGTATACTCTGGATATTAGGGCTCTATCTGAAGTGTGAGGAGTAAAGATTTGTTCCCAGGGTGTAGGCTCCCTATTTACCTCTCTTATTGTTTCTTTTGCTGAGAAAAAACTTTTTAGTTTGAGTAAGTCCCATTTGTTGATTCTAGTTATTAACTTTTGTGCTATGGGTGTCCTATTGAGGAATTTGGAGCCCGACCCCACAGTATGTAGATCGTAGCCAACTTTTTCTTCTATCAGACGGCGTGTCTCTGATTTGATATCAAGCTCCTTGATCCATTTTGAATTAACTTTTGTGCATGGCGAGAGAAAGGGATTCAGTTTCATTTTGTTGCATATGGATTTCCAGTTTTCCCAGCACCATTTGTTGAAGATGCTATCCTTCCTCCATTGCATGCTTTTAGCCCCTTTATCAAATATAAGATAGTTGTAGTTTTGTGGATTGGTTTCTGTGTCCTCTATTCTGTACCATTGGTCCACCCGCCTGTTTTGGTACCAGTACCATGCTGTTTTTGTTACTATTGCTCTGTAGTATAGTTTGAAGTCTGGTATCGCTATACCGCCTGATTCACACTTCCTGCTTAGCATTGTTTTTGCTATTCTGGGTCTTTTATTTTTCCATATGAATTTCATGATTGCTTTCTCTATTTCTACAAGAAATGCCGTTGGGATTTTGATTGGCATTGCATTAAACCTATAGAGAACTTTTGGTAATATCGCCATTTTGATGATGTTAGTTCTGCCTATCCATGAACAGGGTATATTTTTCCATCTTCTAAGATCTTCTTCTATTTCTCTCTTTAGGGTTCTGTAGTTTTCATTGTATAAGTCTTTCACCTCTTTTGTTAGGTTGATTCCCAAGTATTTTATTTTTTTTGAAGATATTGTGAATGGAGTGGTTGTCCTCATTTCCATTTCAGAGGATTTGTCGCTGATATACAGGAATGCCTTTGATTTATGCGTGTTGATTTTATATCCTGCCACTTTGCTGAATTCATTTATTAGCTCTAATAGTTTCTTTGTAGAGCCTTTTGGGTCTGCTAGGTATAGAATCATATCATCTGCAAATAGTGATAATTTAAGTTCTTCTTTTCCTATTTTGATGCCTTTAATTTCTTTCGTCTGTCTAATTGCTCTGGCCAGTGTTTCGAGAACTATGTTGAACAGAAGTGGAGAGAGAGGGCATCCCTGTCTTGTTCCAGATTTTAGAGGGAATGCCTTCAGTTTTTCTCCATTCAGAATGATGCTAGCCTGAGGCTTAGCATAGATTGCTTTTACAATATTGAGGTATGTTCCTGTTATCCCTAGTTTTTCTAGAGTTTTGAACATAAAGGGATGCTGTACTTTGTCGAATGCTTTTTCCGCATCTATCGAGATGATCATATGGTTCTTATTTTTAAGTCTATTGATGTGGTGAATAACATTTATTGATTTCCGTATATTGAACCAGCCTTGCATCCCAGGGATGAATCCTACTTGATCATGGTGTACAATTTTTTTGATATGTTTTTGTATCCGATTCGCCAGAATTTTATTGAGGATTTTTGCATCTAGGTTCATTAGAGATATTGGTCTGTAGTTTTCTTTCTTTGAAGTGTCTTTGTCTGGTTTAGGTATCAGGGTGATGTTGGCCTCGTAGAATGAATTTGGAAGTTCTCCCTCTTTTTCTATTTCCTGAAGTAGCTTGAAAAGTATTGGTATTAGTTCCTCTTTAAAGGTTTTGTAAAACTCTGCTGTATACCCATCCGGTCCTGGGCTTTTCTTAGTTGGTAGTCTTTTGATGGTTTCTTCTATTTCCTCAATTGATATTGGTCTGTTTAGGTTGTCTATATCCTCCTGACTCAATCTGGGCAGATCATATGACTTAAGAAATTTATCTATGCCTTCACTATCTTCTAATTTATTGGAGTATAAGGATTCAAAATAGTTTTTGATTATCTTCTGTATTTCTGAAGTGTCTGTTGTGATATTGCCTTTTTCATCCCGTATGCTAGTAATTTGAGTTCTCTCTCTTCTTCTCTTCGCTAGCATCGCTAAGGGTCTGTCGATTTTGTTTATTTTTTCAAAGAACCAACTTTTAGTTTTGTCAATTTTTTCAATTGTTTCTTTTGTTTCGATTTCATTAATTTCAGCTCTGATTTTAATTATTTCTTGCCTTCTACTTCTTTTGCTGTTGTTTTGCTCTTCTTTTTCAAGGATTTTGAGATGAAGTATGAGATCATTTATTTGTTGGTTTTTTCTTTTTTTAAGGAATGAACTCCAAGCAATGAATTTTCCTCTTAGAACTGCTTTCAATGTGTCCCATAGATTCCGATATGTTGTGTCTGTGTTTTCATTTATCTCTAAGAATTTTTTAATTTCCTCCTTGATGTCTTCTATAACCCATTGATCATTCAGTAACCTATTGTTCATTCTCCAAGTGATGTATGCTTTTTCCTTCCTTCTTTTATCGTTGATTTTCAGTTTCATTCCATTATGATCAGATAAGATGCATGGTATTATCTCTACTCCTTTATATTGTCTAAGAGTTGCCCTGTGACATAATATATGATCTATTTTTGAGAAGGATCCATGTGCTGCTGAGAAAAAAGTGTAACTGCTTGATGTTGGGTGGTATACTCTATATATGTCAATTAGGTCTAGGTTATTAATAGTGTTATTGAGTTCTATAGTTTCCTTATTCAACTTTTGTTTGGAAGATCTGTCCAGTGGCGAGAGAGGTGTGTTGAAGTCTCCCATGATTATGGTATGGTGGTCTATTAGACTCTTGAACTTGAGAAGAGTTTGTTTGACGAACATAGCTGCACCATTGTTTGGGGCATAAATATTTATGATTGTTATGTCTTGTTGGTGTATGGTTCCCTTAAGCAGTATGTAGTGTCCCTCTTTATCCCTTTTGATTAACTTTGGCTTGAAATCTATTTTATTTGATATGAGTATGGACACTCCTGCTTGTTTCCGAAGTCCATATGAGTGATATGATTTTTCCCAACCTTTCACCTTCAGCCTATGTATGTCTTTTCCTATCAAATGCGTCTCCTGTAGGCAGCATATTGTTGGGTCTTGTTTTGTGATCCATTCTACTAGCCTGTGTCTCTTAATTGGTGAGTTTAAGCCATTAACATTTAGGGTTATTATTGAGATATGGGTTGTTCTTCCAGCCATATTTGTTTATTTCTGTTACTAAACATGGTTTGTTTTCCTCTTTGATTATTTCCCCCCCCTTTACTGTCCTACCTCCCACTGTTGGTTTTCATTGTTATTTTCCATTTCCTCTTCCTGTAATGCTTTGGCGAGGATGTTTTGAAGAGATGGTTTTCTAGCTGCGAATTCTTTAAACTTTTGTTTATCGTGGAAGGTTTTAATTTCATCTTCCATCCTGAAGCTTAATTTCGCTGGATACACAATTCTTGGTTGGAACCCATTTTCTTTCAGTGTTTGAAATATGTTATTCCAGGATCTTCTAGCTTTCAGAGTCTGTGTTGAAAGATCAGCTGTTATCCTGATTGGCTTACCCCTAAATGTAATCTGCTTCCTTTCTCTTGTAGCTTTTAAAATTCTCTCCTTATTCTGTATGTTGGGCATCTTCATTATAATGTGTCTAGGTGTGGATCTCTTATGATTTTGCACATTCGGCGTCCTGTAGGCTTCTAGGATTTGGGATTCTGTCTCATTCTTCAAGTCTGGGAAGTTTTCTCGTATTATTTCATTGAATAGACTGCTCATTCCTTTGGTTTGGAGCTCTGTACCTTCCTGTATCCCAATGACTCTTAAGTTTGGTCTCTTAATGTTATCCCATATTTCTTGGATGTTCTGCTCATGGTTTCTTAACAGTCTTGCTGAGCTGTCTATGTTCTTTTCCAGTTGAAATACTTTGTCTTCATTGTCTGATGTTCTATCTTCTAAGTGTTCTACTCTGCTGGTAGTATTCTCCATTGAGTTTTTAAGTTGGTTTATTGCTTCCTGCATTTCTAGGATTTCTGATTGTTTGTTTTTTATAACCTCTATCTCCCTGTATAGTTGATCCTTTGCTTCCTGGATTTGTTTGCGTAATTCGTTGTCGAAGTGATCTTTCATTGTCTGATTTTGCTGTTTAATGTCTTCCTTGATACTCCAGATCATCTGAAGCATGTATATCCTGAATTCTTTATCTGACATTCCATCTGCTGCAGCTGTTACCTCTTCTAAAGTTGCGTTGACCTGCATTGCTTGTGGTCCTTTCTTTCCTTGTCTTTTCATACTGCTTGCGTATCTTTCCTGCAGGTGCGGGCGGCGGCTCTGCTCTCTCCTTATTCCAATTGGGGTGTCGTGGCTACCACGCCGGCAGGTCACTGGGCCTGTTCTGGGAGCTGGCGGCGGCTCTGTTCTGCCCCTACTCCAATTGGGGTGACGAGTGTACCACGCCGGCAGGCCACCGGGCCTGATCCGCCAGTCGGTTGCAGGTTTGCCTACCCTGCAGACGCGGGCGGCGGTTCTACTCTGCCCCTACTCCAAATGGGGTGTCGTGACTACCCCGCCTGCAGGACGCTGGGCCTGTTCCTGGCACGGGCGGCGACTCTGCTCTGCCACTACTCCAATTAGGGTGGTGTGTGTACCACGCCGGCAGGCTCCTGGGCCTGATCCGCCGGTCTGTTGTAGGTCTGCCTACCTTGGAGGCGCGGGCGGCGGATCTGCCCTGCCCCTCCTACCACGCCTGCGGACCCCTGGGTCTGATCTGCAGTTTGATCACTGGTCTGCTCACCCTGTGGGCACGGGTGGCGGTTCCGCTCCGCCCCCACTCCAATTGGGGTCACGTGACCACCACACCGGCAGGGCCTGATCCGGGCGTGGGAGAAGGATCTGCTCTGCCCCTACTCCAGTTGGGGTGACATGTGTACCACACTGGCAGGCCACTGGGCCTGACCCGCCAGGCTGTCACAGGTCTGTTTACCTTGCAAGCGCGAACGGCGGCTCTGCCCTGCCCCTCCTACCACGCCCATGTACCACTGGGTCGCGGGTCTGCCCACCTTGCGGGTGCGGGTGGCGGCTCCGCTCCGCCCCCTCTCCAATTGGGGTCACACAGTCACCACGCTGGCGAGCTGCTGGGCCTGCTCCGGGCGCTGGCGGCGGCCCAGCTCCTCCCCTCTGGCTCGACGACAAATTGAGGAGACTGGGGTGACTGTGCCTCACTCCCCCTACCAGGAGACCAACTGCTTATGTCACCGCTGGTATTGATGAAGTTCTCTCCTCCGCCACTTTCTGCTGACATCAGATCTCTGCCATGTTGGTATCCTATGCGAATGGCAGCATTTTGTTCCCCTTGCCGGGCAACCAAAGCAACGGGTGAGTCCTGACCGGCCCTCAGCAGGACCCGGACCGAGAAGCAGTTTCCGCGGGCTCCTAGCCCCGGTCCAGGGAAGTTCCGGGAGCCGGAACTCGGCCGCTCAGTGCTCGGTGTAAGCTCCTATAAGTGTAAGCTCCAAGAAGTAGTCCCCGCGGGCTCAGTTCCGGGAGCCGGAATTCGGCTGCTTAGTGCTTGGTGTATGCTCTGATAGGAGCAGGGTCCCCCTAACTATATTTTTATAAAAAAAATACAATAAATTTGTATCAACGAACCTGTTATATACAGAAATACATTGTGATCCTGTATGACTGAATGCTTAGTAACTAAAAATTTTCATCAATTACAAAGCTATAGAAAAACTTACATACTGAAAAACATCAGTACAGTTAGGAAATTTTTGTTCAGTGTCCTTAAGACTAAATATTAAATAAGTGATGCTCCTCCCTGTACAGAATTTTACTCTTTCTAAACCTATTTTGGGTATGTTTACTTTCCTTATTGTTGATGTCATTTTCTTCAGTCATTAAAATAAGAAACCTAAGAAATAGTCTTAATTGCTACCTCTGTCAGCCTTACCACTATGACCAAAAAATCCATCAAAATCCTGTTGATTTGACTTAGCAAGTATTTCTGGAATTTGAATATTTTCAATGCCTGCTTGTGTTAGAGTCAGACTCTCTCCATCTTCCACTTGATCCCAGCAATAGCATCTTAACTTTCCTTCTTTAAAGACTCAGACAATCCCTCAATACATCTTCCACAGAAAAGTACATCTACCCTAATCACTGCGTCCTTTATGTAAAGGAAAAAAATAGTATATATTTGAGACTTTAGGCTTGCATTATTGCTAAACTCTGCTATTGTACTGTAAAAGCAGACATAGACAAGATATAAATAAATGAATATGGCTATGTTTCAATAAACATTTTTTTAGAAAAATAGGGTGTGAGTTGGATTTGATTCATGCATGATAGTTACCATTCCCTATTCTTGATAACAAGGATATTCTTATCTGTAAGGTGCTCAGCACATAGTAGGAGATAAGTTAAAAAAAACTACTGAAAAATAAATTAATGATTTCAAGGAAGGAATAAGTAGTGGAGAGTCAAACATCAAACGTCCTCACCAAGAGCCTTATGTATAAACTGAGGTACTATTTAGTCATTCACTTAGAAAATGTCCAGGAGGAAAAGATAGAATCCTACTATTGTATATGATTAGCTGAACTTCTCTATAAATAGCTAGAGTGTTTGTAGGTTCTACACTCCAGATGTAATTTTGGAGAGAGTAGCATTGCATGGTGGAGTTGAGCAAGTTAAACAACAAAGGATCAGTAGGCCTTGCCAGGGGTATGGGTGTGGAGAATGTCCGTATTCACTTCTACAGATCTAGCAATGAAGGACATTCTAGAGAAGTCTGAGAGAAAGCCAAGGATGAAATAAGCAACTCTGAAGATGATACATTAATAAGTCAATGGGAAAATATTTTTAAGAATAAATAAATCAGCAACAGTAGTACATGTCCCTAAGATATTCAATTAAGTTAAACCCCTGAAAAGTATTCATGAGTGTATAATTAAGAATAACCCAATTGACAAATGGGCCAAGGACCTGAACAGACACTTCTCAGAGGAGGACATACAATCAATCAACAAGTACATGAAAAAATGCTCACCATCTCTATCAATCAGAGAAATGCAAATCAAAACCACCCTAAGATACCATCTCACTCCAGTAAGATTGGCAGCCATTATGAAGTCAAACAACAACAGTGCTGGCGAGGATGTGGGGAAAAGGGTACACTTGTACATTGCTGGTGGGACTGCAAATTGGTGCGGCCAATTTGGAAAGCAGTATGGAGATTCCTGGGAAAGCTGGGAATGGAACCACCATTTGACCCAGCTATTGCCCTTCTCGGACTATTCCCTGAAGACCTTAAAAGAGCATACTATAGGGATACTGCTACATTGATGTTCATAGCAGCACAATT
>NW_026000057.1:34249255-34256457 GCF_001458135.2 Marmota marmota marmota
AAAAAAATGTGGCATTTATACACAATGGAGTATTACTCTGCACTAAAAAATGACAAAATCATGGAATTTGCAGGGAAATGGATGGCACTCGAGCAGATTATGCTAAGTTAAGCTAGCCAATCCCTAAAAAAACAAATGCCGATGTCATCTTTGATATAAGAAGAGCAACTAAGAACAGAATAGGGAGGAAGAGCATGAGAAGAAGATGACCATTAAACAGGGTCGAGAGGGGGGAGGGAAAGAGAGAGAGAAGGGAAATTGCATGGTAAAGGAAGGAGACCCTCATGGTTATACAAAATTACATATAAGAGGAAGTGAGGGGAAAGGGGAAAAAAACAAGAGAGAGAAATGAATTACAGTAGATGGGGTAGAGAGAGAAGATGGGAGGGGAAGGGAGGGGTGGGGAGGGGGTATAGTAGAGGGTAGGAAGGGCAGCAGAATACAACAGACAATAGTATGGCAGTATGTAAAAAAGTGTATGTGGAACCGATGTGAATCTGCAATATGTATACAGGGTAAAAATGGGAGTTCTTAATCTGCTTGAATAAAATGTATGAAATATGATATGTCAAGAGCTTTGTAATGTTTTGAACAACTAATAATAAAAAATAAATTAAAAAAAAAAAGAAGTCATGAGGGGCTGGGGATAGGGCTCAGTCAGTAGAGTGCTTGCCTCACATGCACAAGGCCCTGGTTTCAATCCCCAGCACCATCAAAAGTCATGAAATGCCTTATTGATTTAGAAGGAAAAAAGAAAAATTCAAATGGTGATGTGTTAAATGGCTAAGAAAGTGAAAGTGATGAGGGTGAATGACTTAAGGACAAAGAAGAAAAAACACTGAGAGCTGTTGTGGCATGTCAGAGCACAGGAGAGATTATTTAATGTTTTCTTTCCTTCATTTGTGAATTTCTTGAAAATAGAAAATATCATTCATTCCTAAATGTTTAGAAGACATCGATACAGAGGAAGAAATAAAAGAGTCGATAAAAATTAGGGAAAGATGATCAATATAATAGTCAGGATGGAGAATGAAGAAACCATCTAGAACACAACTTTCCCAACAAAGCAGCTGGCACAAATCTTGGGCTGAAACTATCAGAAGAAGATTAAGACAGAAGTAAAGAGAAATATGTTAAAGGTAAATAGGCAAAAAGAAATAAAGAAAATAGTTCTGCTTTTCAATATAAAAGTTGTAAAGTAAGTTAGCTAAAAAAAGTCAGAATGGAAGAACTTAAGAGCTTAAAGAGATGTTTCAAATAACATTCAAGGGAAATAGGAGTTTTTGGTCATTAAGTGTATGTGATAGGACTGATGAATCTATGAAGGGCACGGCTATGAGGAAATCTAAGTCTCTAAGCGACACAAATCTGCACTGTTTAGGAGATTCTATTTTTTCAGTATCCAGCAGCAAGATATAGGTGCTGGGAATTTAGATGTTCAAATTTACCCATAATTGGGCATTTGAAAAGTGTGTAAAATCAAAGAGCAATGGAAGGAGGGCGTTGCTAATAAATAGTGCCTAAAATGATGTCACACAAATTGTCAGTGCCATAGATATAAATCAAAGCTAGAGGGGATGATTAAAGGGAACACTGGGGACAGTATATCATTAGAAGGTAGAGATGGATCTTATGAAATTACTGATCATACCAGAGGATATATAATTTTGATCAGAAATGGATAATGGGATTTGTACCTCAAAAAAATCTGAGTAATGACAAGTACCAAATTGTTGCTACAATTATTGGTCACTGATTTAGAGTTCAGGTAAAGGAAAATAGAACTCATGATAACAGGAAAATGTTAAGAGGGGGTGTCATAATCACTACCCAGTCCCTGTCCTGCTCCTATCCCCCCAATCTTATCACTTTTAATAGCAGTCTTTCTTTTAATTGTCATTCTGTGCCCCCCATGGGTTTTATCTATCTTCTGGAGTCTGCTTTGCTTTGCCACCTCCAATGTGGATAAGTGCTGGGAAATTAGTGTACTTATTGCTGAGCCAATAAGTACAGTTAGTACTTATTAGTATATAGGATGATGAGATATGATGATAGAATAATGGGCCCTCAACAAGGCATATATCCTAATCCCTGGAACCTGTAATACATTACCTTAGATGGCAGCTTCTTCATCCCTTCGATGGAAACATGCTATTTCCCTGGCATACTGAATTTCCCCAGGGGAATTAAGTTTCAGTCTTCTATGGTATCAAGGTTGAAAACACACCCTTTACTGATTTCATTCCCTTCCTTGACTAAGTTGTTTCTCTTTTCTCAAATTCTTTTGTAGGTTTCTGCTTTAATCAGAAGGTGAATTCAATTGTGGGATACACAAAGAAACATATTTATGTATGTAAATGAAAAAGAGCAATTTAAAAAGCAACTAAGGAGCTAGAAAGAATGGTCTACAAAGGCTGTTTTATTGGAGACATTAACACCTCACAGATATCCACTAGATAATAACAAATGAAACGTGGTTCAGAGAACAAGTCTACAGTCATTCAACAGACATTTTGTTGACTTTTTTTGGAGGGGGGGTACTGGGGATTGAACTCAGGGACACTAGACCACTGAGCCACATCATCAGCCCTATTTTGTATTTAATTAGAGACGGTCTCACTGAGTTCCTTAGAATCCTACTTTTGCTGAGGTTGTACGTTGACTCATGATCCTCCTGCCGCAGCTTCCTGAATCACTGGGGTAACAGTTATCTGCCACTGTGCTCGGCTTTGAATATTTATAATATGCCAAGAATAGACAGGTGCCAGAGATAGAAAAATAAATAAGTCATCATTTATGACCTTACTGTGTTTGTAGACTATTATATGAATTAAATCTATAATTAGAAAATTCTAAGAGAGTACAAAAGTAATAATTAAAATACATGTATTATATTGGCATAAAGAGGAAAGAAAGGCCAGAGAGGGATCAGAGGAGACTACATGAAAGAGCTATTAAAGAAAACCAGATTTGTCCAGAAGTTAAGGTCATAAAGATTAATTTTCCTTAAAAATAAAAATATTACTATGGGTAGAAATTACTCTAGTAAAGAACTAAGCTCAAGTGTGTGTGTGTGTGTGTGTGTGTGTGTGTGTGTGTGTGTGTGTATGGTGCTGGGGATTGAACCCAGGGCCTTGTGCATGTGAGGCAAGCACTCTACCAAGCGAGCTATATCCCCAGACCTAAGCTCAATTATTAATACAACATGGACAAGTGGGAATTTATAATCAAGGAACAGTGAGTGGGTTCGTGAATGGAAAATAGGAAAATACTAAGAGGAAACAGATCAGTAATACAGGATGATGAGATATGATGATAGAATAATGGGCCCCCAACAAGGCATATATCCTAACCCCTGTAACCTGTAATACATTACCTTAGATGGCAAAGGGGAATTAAAGTTGTTAATCTCAAAATAGCGAGATTGTCCTGGGTTGTCTGGATGAGCATCTTTAAAAGTGGGAGAAGGAGGCATAAGGAGATAGTTGGTGGCAGATGTGACCATGAAATCAAGCAGAGAGATGCAATGTTGCTGGGTTAAGGTGGAGGAAGGGGCCATGAGGCAAGGAATGCGGGTGGTCTGTAGAAGCTGGAAAAGGTGAGGAAATAGATCTGCCTTAGAGCCTCCCTGAAAGAACAAAGTCCTGCTGACATCTTGATTTGACTCCAGGGACACCTGAGTTAGACATTGAACCCAGAACAGGAAAATTATAAATTTGCATTTTTAATTTACTAAAGTTGTGACAGTTTGTTACAGCAGCAGTAACAAAATAATACACAAGGCATTTCAGACTGGAAAGCAAGGGTACTACTGCAATATCTGTGTATGGGTTTAAAATTCTTTTTGAGGTTTTAATGTGTCAACAGCAGATTTTGGTACAAAAAGAACAACAAAATCAGGGAAGCCGGTTGGTTACGAGTTGGCTGTCATGGTCTAGTGAATGCTAGACAAGTTAGACATGAATATTCAGAGTGGATATAAAGAGACGTGGGTTTGGGATATGTTTTAGAATTAGAATTAGGATAATTTGCTTATTAATTAGAGCAAAATATAGATATAATTGTTAAGGAAAAATGCATAAATTCTAGCCTTGCACAATTGGACCAATTGTGATGCCACACAAGGAGCTGGAAAAGAAGGTGCAAGGTGACTGGGAGGTACATGAGGAGTCCCAACCCCACAATGCTCCTCTGTATCTTACTGGGGTTTTCAAGTAATATGCTGTATATGTGAATCCAGATTCCTGGGAAGAGGTCAGATATGTAGGTTTAAAATTGGAAATTATAAACATAGAGGTGCTTTATAAAGCCATGACTCTAACTTCAGTCACCAAGGAAGAATATATAAAAAGAGAAAAGAAGGAGATGTTGGACTTAGCCATAGGGCTGGTACAGAAATTAAGACAAAAGACGAGAAAGTGAAGGACTAGAAACAGCCATCAGTGGTGCAGGAAGAAAGCCAAAGTTCCATGGTGTTACAGAAGCCAAGGGAACAAAGCATTTCCAAAAGAATGGATTCAAATACTGCAGAAGGGTAGACAAAAATGATAGGGATACTGATGGTCTCCTTGTAATGTTTGAAATGAGAATTAAACTGAAACGATTTTAGACTGAGAAGTGTAGACAGTGATTTCATAGCAATATTTTGAATAATATTTGATGCAAAGGAAATATCAAAATGGAAAAGTATTAATGGTGGAGTATTTTCCCTATTAAAAAAATAACTTCCCCATAGCACAAACTGTTATTTTACACGTTAATTTTCCTATATCCATCTCATCCTGCTACACAGGCCTTAACATGTTTTCCTTCTCAAGTGCATTTAATGATACTTAGTCATTAATTTACTTACTTATCAAGTTACAGTGAATGTTTTATTGAGCATCTACAAATAGAAAACACTGAGGCTTTGTCTGGAAAGATCACATCTTGAGTTTAAATGTGTTTGTCACAAGCATAAAGAAGACATATAAAATATAAAAGATCAAGATGATATCTGGGATGTAATAAGCATAATTTAGGAACTTCCTTTAGATTACAATTCTTGACACATTAAAAATATTAATTGTTCAAAACCATTTACAGGAACCATTAATAGCCCTATTCAGAATTGTCGATGGTCCTTAATACAATTTCCTCTAAATGGACTGACTTTAATGCCACTCTTCAAGACACACAGTTTGCTTTCCTCTCTCAGTGCTCTTCTGTCTTTGCTATAAAAACACATTTCATGGAAGTTCCTCTCATAAAAATAGTAGCCATAAACATTTAAAGTCTTATTTAATATTTTATATCTTACAGAATTCTTTTGAAAAAAAATCAACTTACAGTCAGAAGGGATCTCTTTTTGCTTATCAGTTCTTGCATGTACTACATGTATGGAATTATCATATTGCTTACATTGCCTTATGGGAAATTAGATCATGCTTACTTCTCACTGTGCTCCTAAAAGTATCTTTCCAGAGTGCTTAAACTTAGTGAATCTCAATAAGTTTATGTTGAATCTATATTCTACAATGTTCCTTGGAATAATTAGAGGAAAGCAACACAAAACTGAGTTCTCAACGTGCTGAAATTATTGATTCAATCCATATTGTAGCTGCTATATTTACTAGTGGCTATATACAAACAAATCCCTTCAAATCTGACTTAATGAAATCAGATCCTACAAATTCTCCAAGGCATTTATTATTGATGTGTTATTCAGTGAATGCTATCTGCTTCTCTTGGTATTTAGTTGATGGAAGAAATAGAATGAATTCAGATAGGCCATCCAAACCTTCTTTTAACCTCATTATAGTCAAATGACATTGCAGGTACTAAGTGCTGAACTTAAATTTTAAGAACTTATGTTAAATAAATTAAAGCTCCGTCAGCACTGCCTTTTTTCAAGAATTGATTGTTTTAGGCATTGAAATGTGAAAATTACTCTTGAAAAGGGAAAAAACACAGCTTCTAAAAAAACAGATTTAGATAGAAATAATTCTGAGTTTCATTTTGGAGAAAATTGTAAAAGATCAGACTTTTCCCATAGGAGTTATAGTACTTCCAAGGTATGAGTTTAAGTTATAAATATCTCAGAAACTGCTTCACTCATGGTGTTTCAATTTATTCCCAGTTGTGTCTCTAACTGAAACAAAGATGCATGGTTCTACCTGTATATAGTGATTAGAAACGCTTTCCAAGCCTTTGAAAAGGTTACATCTAGTTCAAGTTTGGATCTGGCCTTTACATGAGCTAAACTAGTTTTTCAATAATTATGGAAGGAAAACGGTTCGATGTTACCCTTGCCCTTTGTGTGCCTTTTATTTCATTTGAAATTGATCTCATAGCTTCCAGTTGTTTTTAGAGGTTGTTGGAGTATATATGCTTCCAAATTTATAAAGTATCATTAGGACAAATTGCAAACATTTTTCCATTTTAGCATCTATCAAAGCTTCCAAATCACTACATGAGATATTTTATAAAATAAAATATTCTTTTTCTACTGTAATATTATAGGGAACCCTAATAAATGGCTATTCCACATTTTTAAATCTTGAAGATATACAGTGTCTATTAAATTATGTTGCATATGATATACTAAATTAACAAAATCAGGGGGGCAGGAACTTTTCGCGCCACTGCAGAAAAGAAGAAGTATCCTAGGGCATAGATGCTGAACTCTGCAGCTACCTACAGGAATGGTAAATTAAAGACCTTGAAGGTGAGTCGCCAATGCTGGAAGAAATCACAGCAGAAGTTATCTCTGCTGAAGGTTTAGTTTTTCTGTTACAAGTGTTTTACCAGAAATGGCGTCACGGGCGGAGGAGATAACTGCATTGAAACCAGTGCGACAGGTGTGTAATCCCCTAGTCATCGCTCTCCACACAGCGGGGAAACCTTAAGGGCCACTCCCAGCTCTCCTGTGAACGCAATAACCAGACCGAGGGAATCAGGAGTGGCGCGGGACTCGCGGCGCGGAATTCCCGGCTACCGCTCCCACCAGTGCTGACAACTGAGGGCTCTTGCACCAGCTACCGGGGGCGTGGCTACAGGAGGGCAAGCAAATTCGCTGGGGGATCTCAGCCCCAAGCTCTACAAACTTAGGGTCTGAGGGAGGCAAACAGGGAGAGTGAGCCCAGGTGTTCATGAAAACAGGGCTCCCAGGAGCAGCAGACCTGGCGTGTAGCCAGTATTGTGGTGAGCGCCACAGGTGAGCA
>NW_026000057.1:34260164-34277586 GCF_001458135.2 Marmota marmota marmota
GAGGGAGAGAGAGAGAGGGAGAGAAAAAGAGAGAGAACTGGAGGGAAGGGGAGGGAGGGGGGATAGTAGAGGATAGGAAAGGTAGCAGAATACAACAGTTACTAAGAGGGCATTATGTAAAAATGTGGATGTGTAACTGATGTGATTCTGCAATCTGTATTTGGGGTAAAATTGGGAGTTCATAACCAACTTGAATCTATTATATGAAATATGATATGTCAATAGCTTTATAATGTTTTGAACAACCAATAAAAAAATAAATTAAAAAAAAAAACACAAAATCAGGGGCCAAAAAAAGAGAGGAGCAAAAACTAAGTTAAATAATGAAAGTCACAGAAGAAAAGAAGGAAAATTAACTTGAATTCCATGTAGAATTTCCAGATATTCCTTTGAAAGAAGAATCAATTCATTATAAAGAAGAAGCATTTCATAGCAAGTAGGCAATATGTTTTCAGTCTGAACCCCACAGGCACTCTCTGAGCTTCTAGTGGTAAATAAAATAGAATCACCAAAGGAAAACTCATCTGTTTTATGAGTATTAATAGATAGTGTTAGCCAGATGTCAGAAAAAATATGACAGCTTTATTTTATTTATTTAAGCATCAGGAAATCACAATTTTAAAGATGTATTACTAACCCCTCTTTTTAGTAACTATTAATTATTTCATTTTCTTGATTTATAAAGTGGAAAATTTTTGTTTCTTCCTGAAGTATCTTAAATCATAGTATATAATTTCAAATGCAAATTATCAATAGTTACATATGCTAGAATAAGAAATAGAGGGGCTGGGGTTATAGCTCAGTGGTAGAGCACTTGCCTTACACATGTGAGGTACTGGGTTCGATCCTTAGCACCACATAAAAACGAATAAATAAACATATTGTACCAACCACAACTAAAAAAATTAATAAGAAATAGAAATTAAACATTTTTCTTTTTTCAAAGTCCATCCTGGGAGATGTCAGAAGAAGTCAGCTGTGTTCCACCCTGCTGACGATTATACCACAATTAGCACTTGGCCTGTTCCCAAATCTATACAGACAACAATTTAAAAACTTAGGTTTATGCAGGAAATTTCATAAGTGTGACAATTCTGAAGGCCACAGAACAAGCTGTATAGCCTAAAGAGATAGTATGGATCCTGTTGGGAATGGTTATGTGGAAAAGCTTCCCTTTATTTGCTTCCCAAGAAAGTGAAAGAGAACAGACATTAAGAGGTAAGTACATTGGCATTGCATTGTGTGAAAATAACAACCGTGCCCCCAGCTACATGTTTTTTTCAGTCACTTTCTGCCACTACATGTTGAATTTCACATAACCAAGAGTAACAAGGCTGTTGAGTCTATATCCAATTACTACATTAGGTGAGGTTGGGGTGAAGATATAAATTCAGAAATTGTCATGGAATGGAAGAAAACACCAAGAGAGTATATAGAAGAAAATCGGTCAAAGGACTAATCATCTATAAGTGGAAGGTTGGAGGAGGCTAGAAGGAATAAGGAAAGAAAATGGGAATGAATGGAACAATGAGGCAGGAAAAATATCAGGAAGCTACAGCATCCTGGAAATTCTAATGTTTAATTCTAGAAAAAGAAAGAGATCAACTAGGGATAACAGGAACATATCTCAACATCATAAAGGCTATCTATGCTAAGCCCTGGGCCAACATCATTCTAAATGGAGAAAAATTAAAGGCATTCCCTTTAAAACCTGGAACAAGAAAGGGATGCCTTCTTTCATCACTTCTATTTAACATAGTTCTTGAAACACTGACCAGAACAATTAGACAGACAAAAGAAATTTAAGAGATACACATAGGAAAACAAGAACTCAAATTGGCACTATTTGCTGATGATATGATTCTTTACCTGGAAGACCTTAAAAGTTCCACCAGAAAACTCCTAGAACTAGTATATGTATTCAGCAAAGTAGCAGGATATAAAATCAACACCCATAAATTAAAGGCATTTCTGTATATCAGTGACAAATCCTCAGACAGGGAAATGTGGAAAACTACCCTATTCTCAATAGCCTCAAAAAAAAAATTTGAGAATCCACTTAAGGAAAAAAGTGAAAGATCTATATAATAAAAATTACAGAACCCCAAAGAAGGAAATCGAAGAAGACCTTAGAAGATGGAAAGATCTACCTTGCTCTTGGATAGGCAAAATTAATATTATCAAAATGACCATACTTCCAAAAGCACTATACAGATTTAATGTAATTCTGATCAAAATTCCAATGACATTCCTCATATAAATAGAAAAAGCAATCATGACATTTATCTGGAAAAATAAGAGACCCAGAATAGCTAAAGCAATCCTTAGCATGAAGAGTAAAGCAGGTGGCATCACTATACCAGACCTTAAATTATACTAAAGAGCAATAGTAACAAAAATAGCATGGTATTGGCACCAAAACAGAGTGGTAGACCAATGGTACAGAATAGAGCACACAGAGAATGGCAGCTATTATGCATACAAATAACAAGTGTTGGCAAGGATGTGGGGAAAAAGGTACACTCATACATTGCTGGTGGGGCTGCAAATTGGTGCAGCCAATATGGAAAGCACTATGGAGATTTCTTGGAAAACTGGGAATGGAACCACCATTTGATCCAGCTGTCCCTCTCCTCGGTCTATACACAAAGAACTTAAAAAAAGATCATGCTACAGGGACACAGCCATACCAATGTTTATAGCAGCACAATTCACAATAGCTAAACTGTGGAACCAATCTAGATGCCCTTCAATAGATGAATGGATTAAAAAATGTGGCATATATACACAATGGAATATTACTCAGCAATAAAAGAGAATAAAATCATGGCATTTGCAGGTAAATGGATGGAGTTAAAGAAGATAATGCTAAGTGAAGTTAGCCAATCCCCAAAAAACAAGTGTTGAATGTTTTCTTTGATATAAGGAGGCTGACTCATAATGAGATAGGGAGAGGCAGCATGGGAGGAATAAACAAACTCTAGATAAGGCTTAGGGGTTGAAGGGGATGGGAGGGGGCAAGGGGTAATTAATAATGGTGGAATGTGATGATCATTATTATCCAAAGTACATGTATGAAGACATGAATTGTGTGAATATACTATATATACAACCAGAGATATAAAAAAGCGCTCTATATATGTAATAAGAATTGTAATGCATTCTGCTGTCATATATAAATTTAAAAAATTTACATAAAAAAGAAAAAGATCAATCCCATCAAATAATGCTGATAAATCAAAATAATTTGAGGATTGACAATTTTGCCACATGAAAGTTTTTGGTTTCTTGGTCCGGGTACACTTTCAAGTTTGTTTATGGCATGAACAGACACTGGTTACAATAGCTTATGAAAACAGAGGAAGCTTTAGGACAAGAGAACAATAAAACTCTATTTTTGAGGAATTTAAATTTTTTATTTATTCTTTTTAGTTCTACATGACAGTAGAATATATTTTTGACATATTATAATACATAGGATGTAACTTCCCACTCTTGTGGTTGTACATAATATGGAGTTACATGGTCATGAATTTATTTATGAACATAGGGAATTATGTCGGATTCACTCTACTGTCTTTCCTATTCCCTTCTCTTCTCCCTTCCCTTAATTCCCCTTTGTGTAATCCAATGAAATGTTCTTCCCTCCCTGCTTTTATTGTGTGTTAACATCCATATATTTAGCCTTTAGTTTTGGGAGATTGGCATATTTCACTTAGCATGATAGTCTCCAGTTCCATACATTTACTGGCAAATGCCATAATGTCATTGTGGATATATGACACATTTTCTTCAGCCTTTCATTTGTTGAATTTCACCTAAGTTTGTTCCATAGCTTAGATATTGTGAATTGAGCTGCTATTTACATTGATGTGCTTGCATTACTGTAGTATGCTGATTTTATGTCCTTTGGGTATATACCAAGGAGTGGGATAATTGGGTCAAGTGGTGGTTCCATTTCAAGTTTTCTGAGGAATATCCATACTGCTTTCCTGAGTGGTTGTACCAATTTGCAGTCCCACCAGTAATGTATGAATGGATCTTTTCCTCACACACCAATATTTATTGTACTTGGAGAAAAGATGGCTTCTTCAACAAATGATGCTGGGAAAACTGGAAGTCCATATGTAGCAAAATGAAATTTTACCCCTACCTCTCACCCTGCATAAAACTGAACTCAAAGTGAATCAAGGAACTAGCCGTTAGCTCAGAGATTCTATACCTACTAGAAGAAAAAGTAGGTCCAACTCTCCAACATGTTCACTTAGGAATCGAATTCCTCCACAAGATCCCTAATGTGCAAGAAGTAAAATCAAGAATCAATAAATAGGATGGAATCAAACTTAAAAGCTTCTTCACACCAAAGGAAACAATCAAGAATATGAAGAGAGAGCCTACAGAATGGGAGGAAATCTTTACCACCTGCATGTCAGATAGAGAATCACTCTCCAGAATATATAAAGAACTCAAAAACCTTAACACCAAATAAGACAAAGAACCCAATCTATAAATGGGCAAAGGAACTGAACAGACACTTCACAGAAGAAGAAATATGATTGGTTAACAAATATATGAAAAAAATGTTCAACATCTCTAGCAATTAGAGAAATGTGAATCAAAACTACACTGAAATCCCATCTCACTCCAGAATGACAATGATCAAGAATACAAGTAACAATAAATGCTGGCAAAGAAGAGGGTTTTTTCATAGAGAAATAAAGAAACAAAGAGATAATTAAAGAAAGAGATGAAATCAAGAAATCCTTAATTTAAGATGGAACAAGCAATATATGACTAAAGTCACATTAATGACAATTTTTAAGTTGGAAAAGCAAAACAGATGGTGCAGGGAAAGCAGATAGAATGGCTGGCACCACTGCATAGTTGTAAGACAAATGTACCCAGAGCATTAAGAGGGGGTTAACATTCTCTAGAATCTCTAGAGTTTATCCGTACAGCTAGAGAGAAGGCAGAGGCTTGGTTCAGTAGAGGTAAGTGGTTAGATGTGGGATAGACAGAAGAGGAAATTTCATGGCAATTCTCTTCAGACGGATACAACTAAACAAATGGGAAGAAAACCTGAAAATTTTGATGGGTGAAGTTAGAGGAAAAAGCATAAAGCAATTATTCTTGAGTATCAGAGTGAATGAACTGTGGGAATATAGTGGATAGTATTAGACCTATGTGAAGATATTAGTAATGAATTTAAAATGAGACAAATTTAGAGTTACATGTAAAGTTTTGAAAATATTCAGTTGAACAATTGCTATGCAGAGTAGGCAAGAAGTTGGGTTTCAGTAGAGTTGAGATTGCCCAAAATGTGTGTATAAAAGTAGTAGTTCTGGGATATTCATGGTCTAAGCTTGTCTGCCTGAGTTGGGCTGTACAAGAAGAAAAAGTGATACCCAGGTGTAAAGGTGAGAGGAAAGGTGGTAGAAGAAATATGGCTGCAGATCTAAAATGGCATGAGGGACTTCCAGCTTCAACTCTATTAATATGCAATATGATTAGAAACTGTTATTCCTGCCTTTACAATGAGAAAACTTAAATGAATATTCTTGGATCCATCAGAGAACTGAAGTGCAGCTGTCACCTGAAAATCATAGATACATGTACATCAAGTCACAGAAGAGATTTGCTTTCTAGGAGCTCAGACCACTGCAGTAATCCCTGGTACCTGACATAACAATGAAATGACACAGTATGCCAAAGACAGACAGGAAGAAGTGCAAAGTACTCACAAAATAGAACTCAGACATGATACAGATGATAGAATTAGAGAATTAAAATAACTTGATAAATATGCTAAGGGATCTAATGGAAAGGTAGACAATTGGGGAGAACAGATTGACAATGTGAGCAGAGAGACAGGAAGTCTAAGACAGAAACTAGAGGAAATGTCAGGGGAAAACAAAACACTATATGAGAAATGACGTCTTCCATGAGTGAGTAATTAAATTTGGCATGACAGAGGAAAGATTCAATGAGAAAGGAGATTGGCAAATTGAAACACTCACAAACTGAAAGTCAAGGGGAAAGAGCAAAAAGAAACAGAAAAAAAAAAGCCAGCAACAATAAAAGCTTTCTGGGCTGGGGGTGTAACTCAATGATAGAGCCCTTGTCTCTCAAATACAAGGCCCTGGGATACATTCACAGCACCATAAAGAATAAAAACAAACAAATATATTCTTAAAATGCCAAAAACTGAAGAAGTTAAGCCATAAAATAAATTATATTGGATCATAACTTAATCAATAACATGTGTACTTGAGTCTATAGCAATATAAAAATGATTACATTAATAAATAAATGGGGGTAGAACTGACAAATATTTTATGAATAATTCCAAATATTCCCTCTTTGGAACATAGATTTCTCGTTCCTTAAGTGTGAGAGCTAGGTAGAATGATTTTTCTTCCAAGGAATACAATATGAAAAGGGGGGGGAAAAGTATGGTGGAGAAACCTGACAAAAACTACCTCAAGTGAGGTGATCAAAGTTAACATCCACAGTGAGATGTCATGTTCACAGTGTATTCCCTTGATATGATGTGAAGAGGCAGGCACTTTAACTCTGTGGTCTTCCTTCCAAAAACGCATAACCCCCTCCCAATCATTAGAAAAACACCAGACAAACCTCCACTGAGAGACATTCAACAAAATACCTGTCCAGTAATCCTTACAACTGTCAAGGTCATCAAAAGCAAGGGTAGCCTGAGAAACTGTCACAGGAAACCTAACAACTAAAGGCAATGTGATGTCTTGAATGAGAGGCTGGAACAGAACCTCTCATTGGTAAGAAACCAAAGGATTCCAAATAAAATGTGAATTTCTGGTAATAATATAGTTATCAAAACAGTTCATTAGCCCTGAAAAATATAGAATACTCATATGAGATGGTCACAGTAGATTAAAAAAAAATGGTTGTAGGGTATATGGTTATTGTCTACACTACCCACACGATTTTTCTGTAAAACCTAAAACTCTCCTAAAATAAAAAGTTTATTTTTAAAGATAAAATGAATTTTTGGAATTTGAGGTATTAAGAGAACTTTTCTGGAAAAATCAGACACCTGTATATTTGGAAAAGGAAAATGGTGTATGGAACTTGTGTTGACAAGATCTAAGCTGTGGCACACGGTGGGTATAAAAAATTTTAATTCAGTTCTGGTCACATCAGCACATGTAAATTTTAATACAGTAAAATTTCATGGCACTTAATCAGCTGCTGCACAAGGAGAAGGCACAAGATTATGGTCCTTATATCAGGGGACTGTTATCAGCTAAAACAGCATATCATATTGATCATCATAACGATCATTTGTGAGTGCTTATTCTGTGCCAGGCACTGTTTTAAGTTGTACTTGTGTGTGTGTGTGTTTACGTGCAAGTGTGTATGTGTAAATGCATGTACTTATGGGGTTAAAATTATTGTTAACATTTTATAAATAAGAAAACTAAAAAAAAAATTACTTAACGGACTTAAAATCAAACAGCTAACAAGTGAAGGGGCATAATATAAACCCAAGTAGTTTGACTCCAGAGCCCAAGTTACTGATCACAATCAGAGAAAGTTTCAGCACTTAGTAACTATTTTGAGTTTTTCTTCCTCCTTTTCTTCCTTCCATTCTTCTTTTAATATGAAATATTTCACCTGAAAGACAGTAATATAGTCTTATTTGGTATCTTCATTTTACATGCACTGGGATATGTCTGCTTATAATTTTAAGGTATGTCCCAGGTTTCTCAAAATCATGCTTTCTACACATTTCACAGCTTGTATTTTAACTTAGAATAGAGGTAGGAAAGCAGTTTCTGCAAAGGACAATAGTAAATATATTAGGTTTTATAGATCATGTGATCTCTGCACAACCTTTCTCAGCTATTACAGTATACGGCTGCATTCCAGTTAACTAATTACAGAAACAGGTGGTCTTTTAGACCATGTTCCATAGTTTGCTGAATGCTTATTTAGATCAACATAAGAAGATCTTTAAGTTTGACAAAAATCCTTTCTGATCCTAGCCATTGAATCTAGAAACATTCAGACACATAGAAATAATCTTAAAATTTTGGCCAATGGAGGCTGGGGTGTAGCTCAGAGGTACAGCATGTGCTTAGCTTTTGCAAGGCCCTAGGTTCAATCCCCAGCACCTTGATAATAATATTAATAATAATAGCAACAACAACAACAACAACATAACCAGTATTTAATGATTATAAGCTATACCATTGACATATGTTTGGAAACTTCCTATTAATCCTATTCAAAGTGCTGAATTCATTTGTACAATCACCAAGAATTTTTGTAACCCTACCAGGTGATAAATACAATATTTTATACTGGACAAGGAGCTATGCACAAGCCAAATGTTTGTATGCTTCAGAGAGCCTATAATCCAATAAGGCAAATAAAATTTAAACCATGATTAATTTTTTTTATTGTAGAATATATAGCAGTGGGCCTATTATATTAATCTTTAAGTAAATTGCCTATGTTTATGAGACTGTAGGACTTCATTGTTATGCTTAAAAGCCATAGCTCCATTTAAATATTAGCTTTTCATACTAAAATTTTAAAAACTTTCATAGATTCTAAAAAAAGTATGCTTAGAAAGACGAAAGATTTTGATATAGTAATGGAACACAGAATTGTAGCTTTTAAACAATAAAAAAGTAATTAAAATTTAATTCTTTATATACCCATATTTAAAACTTTCCCATCTTATATAACCATGTTGTATTCCCACTGTTAGATTCAGAAATCTTAAGCACATCTTCAATTTCTTTCCAAGTTATCAGAGTCTCAGACACTACAAGACTAGAAGGTTTCATGTGATCTTCAGACCCTGCTTTGACCCAGTTATCTAGCCTTCGGCATGAACATTTTTAGAAAAGAAAATACAGACTTATAGTCTACTGATTTATTTCAACAGAATAGTACATAGAAAATAGTACATAGATTTTAATTTTCTATATTCTAAAATACTTATTTATAATTAGTCCAAAAGTACACAAAGAAAGAAGAAAGAAAGAACAAAAGAAAGAAAAAAGAAAGAAAGAAAGAAAAAAGAAAGAAAGAAAGAAAGAAAGAAAGAAAGAAAATTGAATGTAGAGATTGAAATAAACTAAAGGCTCTTATTTGAAATGTTGGTTTTAATCAAAACAAGTTTTTTAAATCAATTTCCTAAAAAATGAAAATGATATAAATATAGACTTTAAAAATAAAATTATACTAACAAAGTTTTTTTTTCTTATATGACGAAGTTTGTCATAAGATTGTATTGGGGCAAAAAGAGGAATTTCACTTCAATCTTTGAAATTTGTAACTCTAAAAAAGTTAAATGTTATATAGCAACTAATTACTTATCTGACACTGAGATAACACAGAAGTGGAAAAACTGCCTTGAACCCATAGTGATTGAAGAAATTTGGAATTAATTTATAATGAATAATCACAAGTGATTTTCCTGTTTTTCAAAAAGGAAAAGAAGGTCAATAACATAAACTGTAAATTTGATAATAATCCTAAGAAGTTTTTAATTAAAATTTTAAATATCATCTGTTAGAAGTTCAGAAAAGAATTGGTAGTGGGCAGAAGCAAGGAAAAGTGTCAAAGTACAAGTAAATACAACCTAAGTTTATTTCTTTGAATTTTTCTTTTTCTTTAAATTTAGTATTTTATTTTAAGTACAGTTAATGTCCTATTGATTGAGAAAAAGAATCTGAGACTCAGATTCTGTGAGGAGAAAATATAGATATTCCTTGATTTATGATTTGGTTATATTCTGATAAACTCATCATAAGTTGCAAGTATCATAAGTAAAAAAAAAATTTCTGAACTTTTCCAAAAAATTAAAGAGAAAAGCATATTTATTAATTCCCTCTATGAAGTCAGCATTACATTGACACCAAAGTTAGGCAAAAACAACACAAGAAAAGAAATACAAACCAGTATCTCTTATGAATATAGATACAAAGTTCCTCAGCAAAATGTTAACAAACTGAATCCAAAAGGAGTATACCTTATCATCAGTTACAATTTATTGCAGAAACAGAAGAACTTTTCAACAAGAAATCAATTTAATATACACCTTTATATAGAAAAAGGAAAAAAAACTAGATGAACATCTCACTTGTCACAGAAAATCCAACATATTTTTAGGATAAAACATTCAGAACAATAGGTGTAGAAGGGTACTTGCTTAAACTATACAGAATTATGAAAAATCACAGCTAACATCATGCTATCTACTAAAAGACTTTTGAAAGCTTCCCCTAAAGCAAGACACCAATGCCATAATTTGCCAATGTTATTCAATATTGTATTGAAAGTTCTAGTAGCAGAAAGAAGGCATGAAAAAGAAATAAAACTCTTCCAAATTGGAAAAGAAATAGAACTAACTATATTCACCAATGACATGATCCCATATATAGAAAACCCCAAGGAATCCACACATTTTTTAAATTAGCTAAATAACCAAGAGGATGAAAGACTTTTACACTGAAAGTGACAAAAGAAATTTTAGAAAACATAAGTAAGTGATAAGACATTCTGTGTTCAAGGAATAGAAGATGTAATATTAAGATGAAAATATCACCCAAAGTCACTGGAGATTCAGTGGCCCCTTTTGCAGAAATGGAAAAACCAATCCTCAAATTCACATGAAATTTCATCTGGCCATGAGTAATCAAAACAATATTAAGATTAAAATAGAACAAAGTAGGAGGACTTGCACTTTCCAACTCCATTCTTTTCTAATAAACTAATTTCTACATAGCTGTCAATAGTCAGAAGAGTGTGGTACTGACATAAGGACAGATTAGAGGTATGGAATCACTTTTAAAATCCACAAATACATCTTGGGCTTATGCCTAAATGATTTTAAACAAAATACAATGCTATTCAGTGGAGGAAAAAATGTCTCTTCAACAAATGGTTCTGGGACAATTAGCTATCCACATATAAGAATAATACAACAGGATTCCTACTTCTGGACACATATAAAAATTAACTCAAAAATAGAACAATGCCTAAATGTATGGGCTAAAATCATCAAAATCTTAGGAAAAACACCATCAGATTAAAATCCTCATGATTTTAGAATTTTCAAATGATCCTTATGTAAAACCAAAGTACAAGCAATAACAAAAACAAAAATAGATAAATTTAACTTAATCTAATATAAACCTTTGTGCATCAAAGAATATCATCAAGAAAGCAAAAAGGTAACCTATATATTGGAGGAAAGTATTTACAAACCACATACACATACCTCTTTAGTTATGATGGGGTAGACTTCTAAAGAACATGTTGTAAGTTGAAGATGTTATAAGTTGAAATGTGTTTAATACACCTAACCTACTGAACATAATATCTTAGCAACATGGTACACTACAGACTATTGGTTGTTTGCGCCTGTGTCCATATGACTGACTAGGAGGTGTGGCTTACTAATGCTGCGCAGCATCACAAGATAGTATTGTAATACATATTTCTAGTCCAGGGAAGAGATCCAAATTCAAAATTGGAAGTATAGTTTCTATATGATGTAAACCTTTATACTACCTTAAAGTCAAATCATCTTAAGTCAGAAATTATCTGTATTTGATAGGCTCCTGGATCCAGAATATATTTGAAAACTCTTACACCTCAGCAGCAAAATGACAACCAAATTAAAAATAGGCTAAGGACAGAGAGAGTTCTACAAAGAAGATAAAATACCAACACATACTTAAGAGATTATCAATACCATTAGTCATTAGAGAAGTTTAAAACCCACAAAGAGATATCATTTCATATCCACATTTGAGCTATAACAATTTAAAACCAAGTTAGCGAGGGTATAAAGAAATGGGAATCTTCCTGCACTACTAGAGGAAATGTAAAATTGGGCAGCAATTATCCACCACTGAGTTTATATCCCCAAGAGTTCAAAACAGGGAAGCAAACAAAAATTTATACACAAATGTTCATTGCAGTACTATTCCAACTTCAAAAATGTGGAAACAATCCAAAAGTCTATCAACTAATAAATGAATAAATAAAACTAAGGTGAAAGACATCAAACACAAAGGATTACATACAGGACAATCACAATATCTAAAATAGGATAAAGACAGATCCAAAAAGATAGAAAACAGATTAATGGTTGCCAGGAACAGGGAAGGAAGAAATAAAGAGCAACTACATAATCAATATGGAGGGTTTTTTGTGGCTTATAAAAATGTTCTGAAACTAAGTAGAATGGTAGCATTTGTAAAATGGCATGAATGCACTAAATGCCACTGCGTTGTGCACTTTAAAATTGTTAATTTTATATTATGAGAATTTTATTACAATAAAATACATAAATCATAACTATATAACACAATAACTTGGCACAAAATGAAAACACGCAAAATACTTTCTACCTAGGCCAAGAAATAAAATTTCACTGGTATCCAGAAGTTTCTGCTCCCTACAATGGTAATCACCATAAGACATCTATCAAAAGAACACATAGGAGCTAATGTTGAGTTTTACTTAGATGAAGTTATTAGATTTATATTCTTTTTTATATTGTTCTTTTATTCTTATGCTTTTATAGGCAATTCATGTTATTGTGGGTAGTTGTGGAGCTTACAGTTGAGATTATTTTGAATAATGTTACTATAAACTTTCTTGTCCATGTATTTTAGTGCATATTAACCTACATTATTTTTGAAATATAAACCCAGGAATAAAACTGCTTAGTATGTTCATTTTAGTAGATACCATCCACAGTTCAGCAAAGTAGCTTCTAGGGGTTGAATGCACCCTCAAGTTCACATATTGAAAAATTTGATCCCCAGTGTTCCAGTTTAAAGGGATGGAAGGTATTTGTGTTTTGGGAACACCATCCTCATACAGAGTAATGCCATTATCACTATGGTGGGCTTTTTTCAGTTAGGAAAGTTACTTATAAAAGGAGATTTCAGCTCCTATTTTCTTGTTTCTTGCCCGCTTTTGACCTTCTACCCTTCACCATGAGATGGTACGTTAAGAAAACTTTGTCGGATATCAGCCTCTTGATCTGGACTTCTCAGCCTCAGGAACCACAGGTCAGTACGTTTCTATTTATTATGAAGTACCCACTCTGTGTGTTCTGACTGCACAAAGCAGACCAAGGCAGTGGCTGCACCAATTCATACTCACAGCAGCAGAAAAGACACTTCCAGTTGTTCAACTTTCTCCTCAACACTTGGCACAAACAGTATTTTTATTTTTATTCATTCCAGGGGGTATGCATTATGTCTTCTTGTGATTTCAAATAGTATTTCCCTTATGACCAATAAAATTATCTTTCCATATGTCTATTCGCCAGTTTAGAAACACTGTTTTCTATTACTTGTTTCCTTTGATTTGTTTTTGTTTTTATTGTATGGTTATTTATATATTCCATATATTGGCTGATTGTGATGATGTTTCAAATACTTTCTCAAACTGTGTGATTTGTGTCTTTATATTAGGTGAAAAAAAAGTTCTTACTTTGAATAAAATCCTATGTATCAATATTTTCTTTACGGTTAATATTTTAAGAAATAATGCCTGTTGAGAAGTATTATTGTAATATATATTTGAGTTTCATTATTGTGTTGTCCTTTTTATGTTTAAATCCAAAATCCAATGGAAATTAAGTTCATATATAGGATTAATTGGGATCAAGTTTTATTTTATCCTTTCTGAATATCCAGCTTCATTAATTTAAAGAAAGCACATTTATTACAAATCGTAAAACCACTGTCCATTTTTTTCATGGGTATTTTCTGGATTTTTAAAATTGTTCCATTTGTCTATTTGTTTATCACTGGAATGAAACCACCTCTAGAAAAATTACAGTTTTTAGTTTTATCATTAATATTTGTATGTGGGAGAATAGTCTTCTCACTGAGCACTTCAAGATAGTTACACATATTGGACATTTTAATTTCCATACACACCTATCTTTTGACTAAACTTTTAGAGATGTACACAAAAACCCTTGCTGTGATTGCATATATAACTATTTCTCTTTTTAGTCTTACAATACCTGACATAAATAATTCTAGAGCTATGTTATTGACTATGTACAAATTTATAATTATTTTATTGTTCTGATAAATTTCATTTAATAAAATCTTTCCTTACCTGTTTTTATGTATATATTTTGCCTTAAATCTTACCTGTTCCTATGTATCCATTTTGCCTTAAAATCTACTTTTCTCATATGAATATATATAAAAAAGCTTTCATTTAGTTACATGGAATATAAATATGCTATTATTTTTATTTTGTTTACATTCTAATATTTAATTTGAATTCTTTATAATCATTATAAACCTGTCAATGCATTCTGATGCCCTATGTCTTTTAACTATGACTTTTAATCCATTTTTATTTAAAAATTATTGATCTTGGAAATTGTAGCTCTTATATATAGATGGCAATAATGTAAAATGGTATGTTCTCTGTGGAAAACAGCTCATTAATGCCACAAAAAGCTAAATATTTAATTATCAAATAACCCAACAATTCTATATATAGGTATTTATCACAAATAATTGAAAATAAGGTGTATTAGAAAGTTCCTTTGCTATAACAAAATATCACAGATTGCTTCATTTATAAATAATAAAAAAAATGTATTTCCATCAATTTTGGAAGCTGAGAATTCCGAGATTAAAATGCTAGCAGTTTCAGTGTCTAATAAAGGTTTTCTCTCTTTTTTCAAGATGGTATCTTCTTGTCACATGTTGGAAGGGATAAATGTTATATCCCCAAATAGCAGGTGAGTGGAAGGAGAAAAAGGGCTGACTGCTATGTGAAGCCCTTTTATAAGTGCAACAATCCCACTCACAAGGAAGAAGCCCTCATGACCTCATAAAGCCCTACCTCTTCCTACTATTGCATTGGAGATTAAGTCCCCAAATGAACTTTGGAGGGACAGAAATGTTCAAATTATAGCACAGGCAATAAAACAGATCTTTCTGCACCAATGTTCATGACAATATCATGTACAGTAACCAAAATGTTGAAATAATCCTAATATTCATCAACAAGTGGAAAAAGGGATAAATAAAATGCAGCCTATACATCCAATGGAATAGTTTTCTACAGTGAAAAGAAACGAGGTTCTGATGCATGCTACAACATGGATAAACCTTGGAAACATTATGCTAATTGAAATTAGCTATATATATGTATATACATATATATATATATAAATGTATATAATAGGTGAGTTCAAGGGAATAAATAGTAGATTAGAGGTTATAAGGATCTGAAGAAAGTGGATAAATGGAGAGTTATTAACTAATTCTTTGAAAGTTTCTGTGAAGAAAACATTATAAAAATAGCTTCAGAATTTCCTTGTTTTCCCCGTTTTTAATTTTAAAAGCCCTCTGTTAAACTCGCCATTTTGATTATTTATTGTTTTCTTGATTTCATTGAATTTTTTTTTAATTTGGTGAACTTCTTTAAAACAATTATTCATAATTCTTTGTCAGGCTTTTTTATTCTTTCATTTCTTGGAGATCAGCTACTGGGAGATGATTGTGACTTTTAATGACATTATGTCTCCTTGCTTTTCATGTTGCTTGTTGCCTTATGAGCATTGGTAGAAATAGACATTGATTCCTGTCTTTGCAGACTGGCTTTGTGTGGGAGAGTCCTTTACCAGTCAGCCCATCCAGAAATTATGGAAGATCATCTGGCATCATTCAGAGGTAGCTTGCTGCTTGAGTCTTGAGGAGGCTGGCCTTTTGCCTTGGTCAGCAGATGAGTGCATCCAGTACCTGATTCCCCAAGATTAGGCCTGAAATTTTGATGCACTGAAGTGGGCCTGTAGAGTGGATCTACAGGAATAAACCTGGAGCCTGGGTCCACAAAAGTTAGCCTGAATCCTGGAACAGCAGAAGCCAGACTAAAGCCTGTGTCTACATGGGCTCATTTGGCTCTAGCGGGAATTGGGTTGAATTGGAAGGGGGTGGCCAGGCACTAACATGGACCTCGAATCCGTGACCAATATGACAGGCCTGCAATATGGGTGCAGAAGAGGTGGTTTAGAGTCTGGATCTGTAGTGGTTCTTGGAGACTTGTGTGGGCTCTCTCTCTTGTCCAGTGAGGAGGTCCATAGGACAAGATAGAGGAAAATGTGGCTTTTGAGTCAGTATTCAAGACCTCCGGAGACCAAGCAGGTCTGAATTTATTGTGCAGTAACCATGTCCATATACTCAGACAGCAGCTAAGCAGATTACAGGCAGCCACCAATACAATTTCTGGCCAACTGTTCCTGAAGCGACCAATCAAGGAGCAGGCCATGGAGCAAGAGCTGGGACTGCAACACAAGCCTCATGCCCAGGGCTGTGCCTATGGGGTAAGTGGTTTGCTGCTCATACACTTAGTACAGGTAAGTTGTTTGCCACTCAGATGCCCTTAATGTATGTCATGTATGCAGTACTCCATGCACTGAGACTTCATCCATAGGATCAGTATTTTCACTGGTCAATTATTGTGGACCTGGACCATGGTTCACTGGAGCCTGTGTATCGGAAGCGTGGGTTCACAGGACTGATCTGGAGTCTAAGGCTGTCTTGGTTGCCATGCTTTGATAGAATACCCAGGGGCTGATCTGGAGCCCAGGAGAGCAGGCAGTACTCTGGTCCCTATTCCCACGCATCTGTCCTAAAGCCTGGGGTAGTGGGGACCTGCCTGGAGCACCTGGAGCACGCATCAATTGGTGCTTGCTTGAAGATTAAGTTTTTGAAATAGTATTATCTCCACACCTTTGTATTTACTAATAGTTGTCCTATGGCATAATATATGGTCTGTCTTTGAGAAGGATCCATGTGCTGCTGAGAAGAATGTGTATCCACTTGATGATGGTTGATATATTCTATATATGTTGGCATTTGTTTTTTAGGGATTGGCTAGCTTCACTTAGCATAATCTGCTCTAATGCCATCCATTTCCCTGCAAATTCCATGATTTTGTCATTTTTTAGTGGTGCGTAATACTCCATTGTGTATAAATGCCACATTTTTTTTATATATTATGCCATAGGGCAACCCTTAGTAAATATAAAGGTGTGGAGACAATACCATGCAACTTATCTGATCATAATGGAATGAAACTGGAAATCAATGATAAAAGAAGGAAGGAAAAATCTGCTCTAATGCCAAATGTCTTCTTTGATATAACGAGAACAACTAAGAACAGAGCAGGGAGGAAGAGCAGGAGGAAAAGATCAACTTTAAACAGAGACATGAGGTGGGAGGGAAAGGGAGAGAAAAGGGAAATTGCATGGAAATGGAAGGAGACCCTCATTGATATACAAAATTACATATAAGCGAAATTGAGGGGGAAGGGAAAAAAAACAAGAGAAAGAATTACATTACAGCAGATGGGGTAGAGAGAGAAGATG
>NW_026000057.1:34277591-34315387 GCF_001458135.2 Marmota marmota marmota
TATATATATATATATAAAGTTTTTGAAATAGATACTGGGTATGTTAGTATAACATTGTGAATATAATTAATGACATTGAATTTTATACTTAAAAATAGGGTTAAAATGACAAATTTTATATTGTGTATGTTTTGCCACAATAAGAAAATTACATTTCAAATTTGAAATCAAACTTTTGAAACATAAGTAGCACATGTACCTAATGTGTTTTCTTCAAAATGGATCTGTAATTTTGGTACATTTTGAATTTGTCCTTTTTTTTGTGGCAGAAGGAAAAAATGATTTTAAATCAAGTTTGGTGACTAAAGGAAGACAATTGAGTTGGGCAATATAATTTTTATTTAAAACATATATATATAATAACAGAGAATTAATGACATTTTATAATTTAATTTATAATTCAAGAAGTCATCCTAAAAGATATAAATCCAAGTAAGGATCTTCCCAGATCATTGAGCAATCTTTAGCATAATAAATTGACTAGAAGGCAGGTATTCTTTTAAATACATTTTCTTGAGGTGTTATGAAAAAATAAAATTTATGATTTTATCAGTACACCTAGCAATATAAAATGAGAAAATTTTATTAAATTATTTCAGAGAAAATTTTCAACAATATGGATGGGACCAATTAGTACAATGGAAACTCAGCAGTGGAATTTTGTATATGAAGGATTTAACAAAGAAAATTGGTTATGTATATATTGGATAGTGGAAGAATCATGATTTTCTTTTCTTTTTTCTTTTTTTGGCACTAGAGATTGAACCCAGGGCTGCATAATAACCGAACCACATCCCCATCCCTTTTTATTTTGAGACAGAGTCTCACTAAGTTGCTTAGAACCTTGCTAAATTGCTGAGTTTGGCCTCTAACTTGCAATCCTCCTACCTCAGCATCCCAAGTTGCTGGGGGTGCACCATCACACCTGGCTTGGAAGATTCATAAACTGATGCTAAAGAAACTCAGACATTTTTTGTTTCTGTAACAGGGAATTATCATCCCTATGATTGAGGAGACAGAAGGCAAGAGGAGAATGAGGAAACTGTAGAGACCTCTGAGACAAAGCTCCAAAAGCTGGTATTTCACCACATGTCTCCCTTTTCAGATGCCAAAATCCTCTTTCATATTTGAGCTTAAGCATAACAAAAATAAATTATAACAATTGGTCCACTAGATCAACAATAACAGCTTCTCAATCTGCCGGCAAAAAGGGGATTAGTCTTTATACAAATGAAGACCTGTCCTCAAAAACCAAAGATATGATCTCCCAATAATCACTCTGTGAGGTCGCACCTATTTGTGTGTGTGTGTGCTGGTAATAACAAATATTCAGTTTAATCATAATACAATCACATGGTGGAAAAAGTAAACTTAAAATAGGAAGAAACAAGGAAATAATATTGTTTCTACAATTGTCCTTTCTGGAACCTGTTACAAGGCCACAGTTGGTTTTTAAAAATCCCTCCTTCCACCATCAGTTCCATATTCCCTTTGTCTTTATTCAAGACCTAAGATGGTAGGCATATTTTTCTACCTGTTAGGGAATCCCAAAATTTAAAACCTTAAGAGGCATCCATTAAATGTTTTTATTTAAAACATTTAAAATCCAAGAGCTGCCCTAGAGGAATCCCAAGGCTTTAGACAGTTTATATCATTATATAGACAGTTTATTCTATATCTATATAATTAAATTTTTTCTTGGTAATCAGCATTCCTTTTCCCTGACTGATGATGTGATGGCACTCTCAAGAGTCAATTCTTTTTATTATTATTATTATTATTATTATTATTATTATTATTATTAGTTGTTCAAAACATTACAAAGCTCTTGACATATCATATTTCATACATTTGATTCAAGTGTATTATGAACTCCCATTTTTACCCCGTATACAAATTGCAGAATCACATCAGTTACACATCCACGTTTTTACATTCTGCCATACTAATGTATGTCATATTCTGCTGCCCTTCCTATCCTCTACTATCCCCCCTCCCCTCAATTCTTAATCTCAACTCCAAATTCAGAGGGACTACTTTTAGAGAAGTTTGGGTTATTTTGTTTAATTATGTTATTACTAGTTTTAGGAAATGAAAATAGTATCTACAATCAAAGACTTCCATCCAAGGACAAAATTTGAACTAATACATCCATAAAGTTTTAGAGGTGTAAAACACTTTAATAAAGAATTTAGGACCAGAACTCATTATGCACGTTAATTACAAATCACAAAACTATATAAAAAAATCTATACCTTATCAAAACATTATTGTATAAGTTTGTTCACTTAGATTTCCATGATCATTGGTCATAGGGTTACATTGCAATGTGAGGATTATAACCTTAACATCACACTATACTAGCCTGTGTGTGCCTGCAGGATACAGTGTAATGGTTTGGTGTGGAAACATGGTATTCACATTTCAGTGCAATGCAGAAGACAAGCTAATACTTATGAACATAAGATGAATAAGAAAGAGAGGATATTTTTCTCCACCATGTTAATGAAATGGGAGTGTGTAGTTTTGTTGGATCAGTGATGTGAGAAACAGAAAATCTGTGTGATCTGATCTCCTAGGTTTTCATTACATAGGAAGAGCAACATGCAAAAGGCATACCTTAAATGAGAGAACATGCTGATTGGGATTCAGGTATTTGTATTCTTGTATGTGTGTGTCTCTGTGTGTGTGTGTGTTTTAAATATATTTTGAACATAAATACTAAGAAGCAAAAACATTGTGTAGAAAGCTAAGGAGACAATGGGACATTAAATGTAAAGGAACAAACACAAGAATTACATTTCCTTTTTAAAACATCAACATTTAATTTTGTGAAGGGGGTGTCTTTTTTTTTCATAAAATTCTCCTGAGAGTCAATTGACTGTTAGGTATGTCATGTAATTTTTCCCAAACTTAGGAGTAGAATTCTTTGACTGAATACCTGATAAATTGAAAATATTTCCTGATTCTGAACATTGAAAAAGGCTGGATACAAGTCCTACCAATAAGTACCCTTTGCACCCATTGTGGCAGGGGTTATTCATAAAATGACTAGCTATCACTGATAGCATGTTAAAATTTAGTTACTAAGATACCATTTCTGCTTCTCCATATGTTTTTAAATTCCAAAATAAAACCCTAAAAAAAGTGATTAACCTCAAAATATGAGCCAAATACAGACTACAGGAACAGAAAGAGGCTGATGCCTAAATAAAGAATTCAATGAGAAATGATGATGAGCATTTACACAGTATGTTGACCAACTTGGACTCTGGCACTCAACAAGCAGGGTCCTGGCCATGACAAAAAATATTATAACACAGTTTTGCTACCTTGTGCCTGGTACTATTTTCATTCGATTTTATAAAACAGTTCATTGTACTGTGACAATTTATTCAAAACAAAAAGCAAAATCAAAAATAAACTTTTGATTACAGAATAAAAGGATTCGGTTTGAGGGTTTTTTAAAAATATTTTTCAGTTATACATGGATGCAGTATCTTTATTTTGTTTATTTACTTTTATGTGGTGCGGAGGATCCAACCCAGTGCCTCATGCATGGGGGGCAAGCACTTTAACACTGAGCCACACCCCATCCACCTAGAAAGATTAGTTTTGAAGATTACAATTCTTCTAAAAAATGTTGACCACAAAAATGTCTAATAGATAAAGCAGGCCTTGTTACTTCTCTGAGTATAAAATCATCCTTAAAAACCATAGTGACAATGATATCTTATCAGCTAATATAAGTTTGGATTCATAAAGCATTGCCCTTGAGAAAGACTGAATAATTTCTCATACTCACTGGAAAATTGATGGTTGCTGGTGGGTTAGTGGCTGCACCATTTAATGTGCAGAGAATACTGGTCCAGGTTTACCCTGCTATACTAATCTCAAGTCATGAAAGACAATGTAGATTAAAGAGTATTAGTACTTAAGTTCTAGTTAAGTAGTAATTTCCTTTACTTTTTAAATTTAGAATTTTCAAGCCTATAAAATATAGAGAATAAAAAATGAAATTTGATTTATCCATTACATAAGTTAAACAATTTCTAAAAACACAGCCAAGCATCTTCTTTTTGTTTTAAAGTCACTTAGTCTTTTTTTAATATAAATTTCAGCCAAATACAATCTTTTTTCCCCCATATCTCTGGTTGTATACAAAGTATATTCACACCAATTCGTGTCTTCATACATGTACTTTGGATAATGATGTCTATAACATTCTTCCATGATTTCTAACTACATGCCCCCTCCCTTCCCCTCCCACTCCCTCTGCCCTATGTAGAGTTCATCTATACCTCCCATGCTCCCTCTCCTTTCCCCACTTGAATCAGCCTACTTATATCAAAGAAGACATTCAGCATTTGTTTTTTGGGGATTGGCTTATTTCACTTAGCATTATATTCTCCAACTGCATCCATTTACCTGCACATGCCATGATTTTATTCTTTTTTATTGCTGAGTTTTATATGTGTGTGTGTGTGTGTATACCACATTTTCTTTATCCATTCATCTACTGAAGGGCATCTAGGTTGGTTCCACAGTTTAGCTATTGTGAATTGTGCTGCTATAAACATTGATGTGGCTGTGTCCCTGTAGTATGCTGTTTTTAAGACCTTTGGGTATAGACTGAGGAGAGGGACAGCTGGGACAAATGGTGGCTCCACTCCCAGTTTTCCAAGGAAATTCCATACTACTTTCCCATATTGGCTGCACCAATTTTCATCCCCACCAGCAATGTATGAGTGTACCTTTTTCCCCACATCCTCACCAACACGTATTAATAGTTTGTCTTCATAATAGCTGTCATTCTGAGAGGAGTGAGATGGAATCTTAGAGTAGTTTTGATTTGCATTCCTCTAATTGCTAGAGATCATAAACATTTTTTTCATATATTTGTTGATTGCTTATATACCTACTTCTGAGAAGTGTCTATTCAGGTCCCTGGCCCATTTATTGATTGGGTTATTTGGTTTTGGGTGTTTAACCTTCTGAGTTCTTTATATACCTTAGATATTAGTGCTCTATCTGATGTGTGAGGGATAAAAATTTGCTCTCAAGATGTAAGCACTCTATGCACCACACAGATTATTTCTTTTGATGAGAAGAAACTTTTTAGTTTGAATTCATTTCATTTATTGATTCTTGATTTTAATTATTGTGACAAAGGAGTCTTCTTAAGGAAGTTGGGGCCTAATACGACATGATGAAGATTAGGGCCTACTTTTTCTTCTGTTAGGTGCAGGCTCTCTGATTTATTTACTACATCCGTTATCTTCTTTGAGTTGAGTTTTGTGCATGGTGGGTGATAGAGGTTTAATTTTATTTTGTTGCATATGGATTTCCAGTTTCCTAGCACCATTTGTTGAAGAGGCTATCTTTTCTCCAATGTATATTTTTGGCACCATTGTCTAATATAAGATAATTGCAATTTTGTGGGTTAGTCTCTGTGTCCTCTATTCTGTACTATTGCTCTGCCAGTCTGTTTTGGTGCCAATAACATGCTGTTTTTGTTACTATTATTCTGTAGTATAGTTTAAGGTCTGATATAGCAATGCCACCTGCTTCACTCTCTCTGCTAAGGATTGCTTTAGCTATTCTGGATCTCTTATTCTTTCCATATGAATTTCATGATTGCCTTTTCTATTTCTAGGAGGAATGCCATTGGAGTTTTGATCAGAATTGCATTAAATCTGTATAGTGCTTTTAGAAGCATGGTCATTTTGACAATATTAATTCTGCCTATCCAAGAACAAGGTAAGTCTTTCCATCCTTTAAGATATTCTTTAATTTATTTTTTTAGCATTCTTTCATTTTTGTTGTAGAGGTTTTTCAGCTCTTTCATTAAGTTGATTCCCAAGTATTTTTTTTTTACTCTATTGTAAATGGAGTAGTTTTCTTCATTTCCCTTTCAGAGAATTTGTCACTAATATATAGAAATACCTTTAATTTATGAGTGTTGATTTTATATCCTGCTACTTGCTGAATTCATTTACTACTTCTAGAAGTTTTCTGGTAGAATTTTTAAGGTCTTCTAGATATAGAATCATAGCGTCAGCAAATCATGCTAATTTAAGTTGTTATTTTCCTATGTGTATCTCTTCAATTTCTTTCACTTGTCTAATTTCTCTGGTCATTTTTTCAAGAAATATGTTAAATAGAAGTGGTGAAAGAGGGAATTCCTGTCTTGCTCCAGTTTTTAGAGAATGCTTTCAGTTTTTTTCCATTTAGAATGATGTTGGCCTGGGTCATAGCATAAATAGCCTTCACAATGTTGAGATATGTTCCTCTTATCCCTAATTTTTCTAGTGTTTTGAACATGAAGGATGCTGTATTTTATCAAATGCTCTTTCTGCATCTATTGAGATGATCACATGGTTATTAAGTCTATTGATGTGATGAATTACACTTATTGATTTCCGTATGTTGAACCAACCTTGCATCCCTGAGATGAATGCCACTTGATTGTGGCTTACTATTTTTTGATACGTTTTTGTATTCAATTTGCCAGAATTTTATTGAGAATTTTTGCATCTCTATTCATTAGAGATATTGGTCTGAAGTTTCCTTTCATTCATGCCAGGCTTTGGAATCAGGGTGATATTGGCCTCATAGAATGAGTTTGGAAGTGTTGCCTCTTTTTCTGTTTCCTGAAATAAATTGAAGAGTATTGATTTTAGTTCTTCTTTAAAGGTCTTGTAGAACTTGGCTTTGTATCCATCCAGTCCTGGGCTTTTCTTGGTTGGTAGGTTTCTAATGGCATCTTCTACTTTTTTGCTTAAAATTGATCTGTTAAATTGTGTATAACATCATGATTCAATTTGGGCAAATAATATGAATCTAGAAATTTGTCAATGCCTTCAATATTTTCTATTTTATTGGAGTACAAATTTTTAAAATACTCTCTAATTATCTTCTGTATTTCTGTCATGTCTGTTGTGATATTTCCTTTTTCATCACATATGTGAGTAATTTGAGTTTTCTCTCTCTTTCTCTTCATTAACATGGCTTATTAATTTTATTTATTCTTTCAAAGAACCAACTTTTTGTTTTGTCAATTTTTTCATTTGTTTCCTTTGTTTCAATTCATTGATTTCAGCTCTGATTTTAATTATTTCTTGTCTTCTACTGCTTTTGGTATTAATTTGTTCTTCTTTTTCTAGGGTTTTGAGATGTAATGTTAGGTCAGTTATTTGTTGACTTTTTCTTCTTTTAAGGAATGAACTCCATACAATGACCTGTCCTCTTAGTACTGCTTTCTTTGTGTCCCAGAGGTTTCTATGTTTTGTCCATGTTATCATTTACTTCTAAAAATTTTTTAATCTCCTCCTTGATTTCTTTTGCAATCCATTGTTCACTCAGTTGTAAACTGTTTAGTCTCCGGGAGTTGGAGAGCTTATTTTTTTTTTTTATTTTAACATTGATTTCTAATTTCATTCCATTATAATCTGATAGAAACCAGGGTAGTATATCTACTTTTTATATTTGTTAAAAGTTGTTTTGTGGCATAATATATGGTCTATTTTATAGAAGGATCTGTTTGCTGCTGAGAAGAAAGTGTATTCTCTCATTGAAGAATGAAATATTCTATGTATGTCAGTTAAGTCTAAGTTGTTGATTGTATTATTGAGGTTTATAGTTTCTTTGTTCAGCTTTTGTTTGTAAGATCTATCCAGTGGCAAAGAAGTGTTTTAAAGTCACCCAGAATTATTGTCTTGTGGTCTATTTGACTCTTGAACTGGAGAAGAATTTATTTGATGAACATAGATGCTCCATTGTTGGGAGCACATAAGTTTATTATTGTCATATCTTTGTAACCTTAAGCAGTATGAAATATCCTTCATTATTCCTTTTGATTAACTTTAGCTTGAAGTCTAATTTATTTTAAATGAGAATGGAAACCCCTGCTTGCTTCCACAGTCCATGTGAGAGGTATGATTTGTCTTTTGTGGATGTCTTTTTCTATGAGATGAGTCTCATGAAGGCAGCATATTGTTGGGTCATTTTTTAATCCAATCTGCCACTATATATGTCTTTTGATTGGTGAATTTAGGCCATTAACAGTCAGGGTTATTATTGAGACATGATTTGTATTCCCAGCCATTTTTGTTTATTTTTGATATTTAACTTACTTGGTTTCTCTTCTGATTAGTTTTTTTCTTTAGGGTAATACCTCCCTTTACTAATTTTCACTGTTGTTTTTTAATTCCTCTTCATGGAATATTTTGCAAAGAATGTTCTGAAGTTCAGGCTTTTGAGTTGTAAATTCTTTTAACTTTTGTTTATAATGGAAGATTTTTATTTCCTTATCAAATCTAAAGTTTAATTTTGCTCAATATAAGATTCTTGGTAGGCATCCATTTTATTTCAGAGCTTGATATATATTGTTCCAGGATCTTCTAGCTTTGGGGTTTTGATTGAAAAATCTGCACATTATCTAATTGTTTTCCCCCTAAATGTAATCTAGTTCCTTTCTCTTGTAGCTTTTAATATTTTTTCCTAATTTTGTATGCTAGGCATTTTTATTATAATGTGCCTTGGTGTGGATCTGTTGTGATTTTGCATATTTGGCATACTATAAGTCTATTGAATCTGGTTTTCTAATTTATTTATTTATTTATTTATTTTGTTTTAATTAGATACACATGACAGTACAATGATCTTGACATATCATACATTTGAATCAGATGGGGTATAATTTCTCATTTTTCTGAGTGTACAGGTTGCAGAATCACATTGGTCATTCAGTCACGTATATACGTACAGTAATAATAATGTCTATTTTATTCTGCTGTCCTTCCTTTTCCCCCTTCTCCTCCCCTCCCCTCCCATCCCTGGTGGTCTAGTGGCTAGGAATCCAATTTATTCTTAATGTTTGAAAATTTTTCTGATATTATTTCATTGAATAGATTGATCATTCCTTTGGTTTGGAACTCTATGCCTTTCACTATCCCAATAACTCTTAAATTTGGTCTTTCTATGCTATCCCATATTTATTGAATGTTCTGCTCATGTTTTCTTACGATTTTCACTGTGTGGTCTATGTTCTTCTCAAGATTATATATTTTTCTTCATGGTTTAAAATCCTGTCTTCCAAATGGTCTAATCTGTTGTTGATGCTTTCAATTGAACTTTTAATTTGGTTTATTGTTTCTTTCATTTTAATCCTTCATTTTAAGGATTTCTGTTTTTCCTTTTTTTTTTTTTGTTTTAGAACCTCTATATCCCTGTTGAAGTAATCTTTTGCTTCTGTATTTGTTTATGTAGCTCCTTGTAAACTTCATAATCTTGGGAAGAACATAGGCATCCACATTGCAGAAGTTTACAGAAACTCAAATAGACATGACCTTGTCTAAATGATCTTTTGCTGCCTGTATTTGCCCTCTTATATCATCCTTTAATTCGTAGAACATTTTAATCATGTACATCCTGAACTCCTTCTTTGTCATTTCTTCTGCTATGCTTGATATGGATTCTAAAAATGTTTTATCTTGATTTGTTTGGGGCACTTTTTTCTCTTATCTTTTCATATTGCTTTTGTGTCTTTCCTTCTAGCACTGTGGATATGAGACAGTACCATTTTTATTCTATAGGCTTATAGTGCCCTTGTAGGGTTTCAATATCTCTCCTTTGAGGTGAAGGATAAGGTTAACAGATACCAATATAAATAATATACACTCGAAAAACAAATATTTGCTATTAAGATGTTTACAGTTTGGTCACAAAGTACAGAAATGGTGAATACAATTATTATCTACAATATACTCAGTAGGTCTGTAAAAGGGTTTACAGTTTCTCATGGTGGACAACAAAACAGGATAAGGAGTAGGATGATATGCTGAGGAGGTAGATGACCATCCAATGAAGGTCGAGGGGGGCAGCACTCCAAGGTCAGGGTCAGTGATTGGCCTCAGGGTCAGTGGTCAGTCACACCCCAACATGGACAGGCTCTCGCACCAGGAGAGGGTGGGGAAAGCTCCAACACAGTTTAGCCAGAGCGCCTCACACCCAGTCCAGGAAGTGCCCAATCACGTGCGAGAATGGCTTCCCACAGTCTAGAAGAAATGGACAAATTTCATATGACCTAACAACTTTGCAATATGAGGATATTTTTTTAAAAGCCTGAATAAACCAAAAGCAAGTAATGAGATTATGAGATTGAACCTGTAATGAAAACGCTGCCCCACTACCACCAAAAACAAATCCAGGACTAGATTAGTACTCCTCATGCTATTCCATAAAATTAAAAGGGAAGGAAATTCAAACTTATTCAGGAGGTCAGCTTCACCCTGATACCAAAACTTGACAAGAATAAAACAACAACAAAAGAATAGACTAATATCCTTGATGAACACAGATTCAAAAATCCTCAACAAAGTTGAACTCAACAGCACATTAAAAATGTCACATACCGGAAGGAAGATGGCGGCGAGGGGAGTGCATTGCCCCCGTGTGCTGCTTCACTGTGTGGGAGTATGACAAGTCAGGACGGCTAAAGGCTATCTTGTTAGGAATTTCCAGCAATAGTGGGGTGCTCCGGAACCTGGAGGAAGGATTTCCATCGCACGAGGATCGGCTACGGGGACTCAAACGCGAGAGGTTTGTCGCACGGAGGGTAACACTGCTTATTCAGCAAATCGCCCCGCGGCTAGAGTCTGCAGCGCGCGCTGGGATAGAGACGCAGGGTTACAGCGCTGCAGTTTCTGCCAGCCGCGCAAGCACCGTACTCAGGGCTGAATTCTGGGTTTGAGACGGGGGAAGGAAGCGGTCCATCTCGGTTCTCCACACCGGTCAGACCATAGAGGAGGCCAGCAGCCACCATGTTGGTAAACTGACGTCACCTCCCCTGTTTTCGACTGACCGCAGCTCATTCAGCCATAGATCAGGTAATTTCAGGCTGCAATTCGCCTGCGGCTTGCAGACAGATTGCTAGGGGTCAGCGCCTGGGTGCTTCTTAGAACCTGATCTTATCAGAGAGAACACTGAGCGCGGGGCGGCCGAGTTCCGGCTCCCGAAACCGTCCCGGAACCGCCCTGGCCCAAAGCTGCGGAGCCTGCGGAGGCTGCTTCTTGGACCCTGCCCCTATCAGAGCATACACCAAGCANAGGGTGGAGGATGGGAAAGGCAGCGGAGCACAACAGACACTAGTATGGCAATTTGTAAATCAATGGATGTGTAACTGATGTGATTCTGCAATCTGTGTATGGGGTGAAGGTGGGAGTTCATAACCCACTTGAATCAAAGTGTCGAATATGATATGTCAAGAAATTTGTAATGTTTTGAACAACCCACAATCAAAAATTAAAAAATAAAAAAAAAAATGTCACATACCATGATCAAGTTGGTTCATTTCATAGATACAAGGATGGTTCCACTATATGCAAATCAGCAAATTAATACATCACATCTGCAGGATGAAGTATAAAAGTGATAAAATCAACTTAATAGATGCAGAAAAATAGACAAAATTCAACATATCTTCATAATAAAGTTTCTGTTTGGTTTGGATGTGAGGTATTTCCTCAAAGCTCATGTGTGAGACAATGCAAGAAAGTTAAAAGGAGAAATGATCTGGTTATGAGGGCTTTAACCCAATCAGTGAATTAATCCCCTACATTAACTGAGGGGTGACAGAAGGCATGTAGTGTATGATTGGAGGAGATGGGCATTGGGTCATACGTTTAGGGTATATATTTTGTATCTGGAGAGTGGAGTTTTTCTCTCTCTGCTTCCTAATTATCATATGAGCTGCTTCTTTTCTCCACAGTCTTCCACCATGTTGTTCAGCCTCACCTTGAGCCCAAGGAATGGACCTGACTTTCTACGGACTGAGACCTCTAAAACCATGAGCCCCCCAAATAAATTTTTACTCCTCTAAACTTTTTCTGATCAAGTCTTTTAGTTACAGCAATTAAAAAGTTGACTAAAACAGGTCCTGAACAAATTAGCTACAGAAGAATCATAACTCAACATAATAAAGGCTATCTATGACAAACTTATAGCCAGTCTCATGCTGACTGACAAAAATATAAAAAATTTTTCTTTAAGATCAAGAACAAGACAAGAGGGTCCACTCTCACTACTGTTAATCAGTACAGTACTAGAAATCTCAGCCAAAGTAATTAGGCAAGAGAAAGAAGTAGTAAACATATCAATAGGAAAGGAGGAAGGCAAATTCTCCCTGTTTTCAGATTATATGATTCTGTACATAGAAAAACCTAAGGACTCCATCAAAAGACTTAAAACCAATAAACAAATTCAGTAAAGTGCCAGGATTAAAAAATCAGTAGTTTTCTGTACACCAAAAATGATTGTTCTGAGAAAGAAATCATGAAAGAAATGCCATTAACATTAGCCATAAAAAATTGAATACTTAGGAATAAGCTTAATTAAGGAAGTGAAAGACTTTTACAATGAAAATTATAAAACATTGACTGATTCACATGTAATTATGTAACAAAAGTTCTGTTTTCCATGAGTTTATATTTTAATTTAATTCAGTTAAATTTATGATAATGAAAAATAACAATAAGCTCCAGATGTGTGCATTTTCACAGCAGAACTTTTTTTCTTTTTGCAATGCTGGGGACTTAATCCAGGGCATCATGGATGCTAGGCAAGAACTCTACCACTGAGCCACATCCTCAGCCCCACAGTATAATGTATTTAATGTCTTTTCTTATTCCAAGTATACATATGGTTCTTATACAATTTTCTTGACCTTGTAATTGTCCCTGATAAATACTACAATGAGATTTTTATCTAAGAAAATATCTAAATTGATTATAATCTAAAGATTATGAATAGGGTTCAACAAGATTGCAAACATGTTCTCATTGAACTCTTGGGAAGCACAAAGCTATGCATCCTTTGATTTAAAAATTATTACTAAAACTTACACTAAGATAGTAAAAGAATTCTACTTAGAGAATATGTCTCTTTAGTTAGAACTATTTGAAATAAGTAAAAAGTAAATCTACCAACTAAATGCAAATATATATTTTCTAAATAGAGCTTCATGGCCTTAAGCAGTGTGCAAGGCATCATGATACACATGCCTGATTAATGCCAGTAATATAATCTGCCACAGTTTGAAACCAGTCATTGCCTAAGGACTATTGTCCGTGTTTTTTGCTGGAATAGCTGACTTTTAAATTCCCATGGGTGAATCCACATGAGTCTCTGATGAATTTTTTTTCATTTCAGATATTACCAACGTTGCTTAAAAATACTTAAAGAATTATCCTGACCTACAGAGTTTCTGTGGAAATATGCCAATTTTCACAATTTTAAAATGAATATAAATCAATTTGCAAATAACTATTAATGTTCTTTACTCCACAAAATTCTATTTAGCTTGCCAAATTGTTTTTGATTCAGTCCACATTGTTCAATATTTCAAATACTATTTAATTCATAACACTTTGTTCTCTTTTTTATATCACCAGATTAATGTCAATTCTCTAAATTTCCAAGATTCCATTTCTCTTTTAACAGTATAGGGAGTGAAAGGTGTTTAGAAGGTATTTTGTCTTGAATCTCTCAAGTTCATATTAATGCACTAATTTATTCATTTATTGATTCAGCAAAAGTCTGGATAAGATATTAGAGTGTTGGTTTTAGAATCAGACTGGTCCAAATTCAATTATCTTTAACTAAATTCTTAATCTCTCTAAACTTCAATCCCTTTCTATTAATAAGCCATTTTACCTAATACAAAATTTCACATTATTCTTCTCTGAAATCAAGAGGCATCTGATAGTGATGCCAATTAGTGTTCATATCCACCTGTCTGTAGTTTTGACATTTTGACTGAATTTTGACATATTAACTATTATTCAAACATATGAAAACAACCAAACACAGAAAGTATCTGTATATTCAACTGCTACTTCCTTTAAGTCATTTACATTGATATCAGCACATTCCATCAAAACAATTCTACTTAAATTTGAATTCCTAATTATTAGTTTAAATATCTTCAAAATGATAATATAATAATGCAGCATTGAAATGAGATGTATATTAAGTAACGAATGACACATTTCAGGAAAAGTATTTAAAGGAATCAAAAATGGGCAGATATCTCTAAAATATATAATTTTGAAAGATAAGTGAGGTTATTTTGGATGATTTGAGCATTATGAAGAACGATCTCTGAGTCATTAATATCTATCTGACCAAATTTCCTGTTGACTTTTCAAATGTAGTATTTAAATTTCAGGAAATCATTGCTTCATTAATAAACACTGTATAGCAGTCTCAGTATACAAAATGCAGTTTAAGAAACTGTGTATTAGGTATGCTTTTGAGTTTTGGTGTTAATCTATGAGAGGCTAAATCAGTTACTCATTAGATTAGATTATAGCAATAAATGAATACAGAGAAGCCTAAGAGGTAAACATATTTACAAAGTTCTTTACACTGACTGTGAAGAACATTTTGATTTTTAAAAATCACAGGTGAGCCGGGTGCAGTGGTGTATACCTACAATCCCAGCAGCTCAGGAGGTTGAGGCAGAAGTATTGCGATTTTAAAGCCAGCTTCAGCAAAAGTGAGGCACTAAGCAAGTCAGTGAGACCCTGTCTCTAAATAAAATACAAAAAAGGGCTGGGGATGTGGCTCAGTGATTGAGTGCCCCTGAGTTCAATCCCCAGTAAAAAAAAAAAAAAAAAAAGAAAAAAAATCACAGGCGAAAAGTGCATATCTATGTGTTTGTAAGAAAGTTATATGTTGAGCTGTTATATAATTGTTTTCTTTTCATTCCTAATATCTGTTGCAAATTGATGAAGCATCACACAATTGATGAATTTTAGCATCACAGAAATATGGTATGATCTATCGAAAGAATTATCATAAAAAATTATAGATCATGGGGACAAAATCAAAAGAAACCCCCAGTAAATGTTATTTAGATATGAGTTATTCCATGGATAAAAAGGAATTTTCTTTTCCTTCTAATAACAGAGAGTCTGATAGTAGGAACAGCCACATGATTAAGGTCAATTTTTTGAGGTTATGACATTTTATGCACGAGATTTATTAGAGGATTCTCTGGTTACAACTGTGAAGCAGCAGTGAGCAGAAGGTAAAACTGAACTATAGTGAAGTTCCAACAGCAAACACAACCAATCCCCCTGAGAGTTCTGAAGTTTGGACGCTCCTTCAGAGTTATTCCCAGTCGGATCCAATGGGCTAGATCTTTGTACTCCTGCATCAAGCAGTTATTGGATGTGGGGTTTCCTGAGGAAGAGGACAAGGCAGTTCATTCATCTGAGAGCAATTCTCAGTTGCAAGTCATCAATAAGCAAACATTCCCGCAGCTGGGAGATGAGAGTCTCAGTCATGAAGAGCTATCAGGATAGCGTACCACATCTGTTGTGCACATTCATAGTTAACAATGTAATGAGATTCACTAGCATGGGGGTGTGAGTAAAGCACAGACTATGAAAACCCAGAAGAAACATGGGAGAATCAATCAAAGAATACAAAATTTAAGTCATATAAAATGAATGACTCCTAGGGATCTACTGTAAAGCAAATTACCTGTAGTTAACATTACTATATTCTACACTAATGATTTTTCTAAGAAGGCGTGTGTGTGTGTGTGTGTGTGTGTGTATCTTTTTTGTACTGGGGATTGAACTCAGGGGCACTCAAGCATGGAGCCACATCCCCAGCCCATTTTTGTGTTTTATTTAGAGACAGGGTCTCATGAGTTGCTTATTCCCTCACCATTGCTAACACTTGCTTTGAACTGGTAACCTCCTATCTCAGCCTTCCAAGGTGCTGGTCTTACAGGAGTGCACCACTGTGCCCAGCAAGAAAGCATATGTTATGTTAAATTTTCTTATCACAAAATAATAATAATAAAGAGGGCAAGAGAAAACTTTTGGAGACTATAGATATGTTTGCTACATAGCTTGTAACAATGGTTTCATGAATCTATATTATCTTCAATCTCCCTAAACCTAGCTAGTAATATATACTATATTTATACGTTAAACACATAGTTTTTGTATGTGGATAGTACGTCATAAGGTGATTTAAAATGGCTGAATGTATTGAATGGAAAAGGGAAAGCTTCGTGGTGTACCTAATATTTGAAGTTGATTTTGAATCCAGGGATAGGGAATGAGTTCCAATTATCAGGATTAGGTTACATACTGAAAGGTAAAAAGGAATGAAAAGGCTTAGATTTTTAATAGATCATTAATATTGTTGCTTCTTTCTAAAAATATATGATGCCTAGATATTCTTATCACTGAATTGTACATCTATTTGGATGATTATGATACTTCCAGATTTTCTATTTCTGTGAAAATGCTTATGGCCAACCTACAATTTTAACATTAAGAACTTATTCTCTCTTCTTAAAATGAAACATTATCTTTTCATGCCCTTGGACCCCCTTGTTAGCAGGCCTTCACATTCAGATTAAGTTACTGGTTCCTCAGCTTGCATATATCATTCTGTGGAGCATCTCCGTCCCTAAAATTGTGTGAACCAAATATGTGTGTGTGTGTATATATATATATATATATATATATATATATATAAAATGTGCTCTCATGAATACATTGGTCCTATTTTCTCTGGAGGTCTTCAACTAATATACCCATTCATGATAAATACTCTAAAAAATTGGGGTAGAATAGAACCTCCTCATCTTGATAAATAACATTACAAAAGCCTATAGCTAGCATTATACTTAATGGTAAAAGACTTAATAATATGCTCCCAATTCCAGGGCAAAGGTAAGAATATCTGCTGTCATCATACTTATCTGACATAGTAATTGAAGTTGTATCCTGCATAATTTGGCAAGAAATTGAAGTAAAAAGCATAAAGACATATGTTGAAAGAAGGAAAAAACTAAAACTTGTCCTATTTGCAGATGACACAATGAGCTACATAAAAACCCAAGCAATCTATAATAATAATAATAATAATAATAATAATAATTGTAAAGAACATAGGACACAATGTCAATACACAAAATTTAATTTAATCTTGACTCTTAATTACCTCATGCAAACTAAAATTTGTCATTTGTCAAACAGTGTCATTTATAAACATTAAAGAAGTAAAATATTTATGTTTAAGTCTACCATAATATGTACAGTACTTGCTTGCTAAAAACTACAAAACATTAATGAAAACAATTAAAAATCTAAATAAATAGACATACCATGATTATAGATTGGAAGATCAAACAGTAAAAATGTCAAATTTTGTCACATTTATCTATAGGTTTAATGCATTTTGTATCAAAATCTTGGAAAGTTTTTTATGGACATGAATAAATTTATTCTATAATTTTATGGTTAGGCAAAGAAATTAGAATAGCTAAAATAATTTCCATAAGAGAATAAAGCAGGAGGAAGCACTTTACTATAATTTAAAATCCATCATATAGTTATGGAAATTAAGACTGCACAGTACTGTAGGGTTAGACACAGGATAGAGAACCTAGAAATAACTATGTCCAATTGAATTTTTACAAAGTTGCTAAGAGAATTTAACACAGGAAGGTTACTCTTTTTAACAAATGGTGCTAGAACTATTGGATATTTATAAATTTAGAAAATGAAGATTGACCTAAACATTACATTTATTATAAAAAAATAAGTAGATTACTGATTTCAATATAAATGTAAAAACTTTAATACTTTCAGAAGAATACATAGAATATTTGAGACTTAAGGCTTAGTGCAGAAATTTTAGACATGACATGAACAACATGAGGTAGAAAAGGAACAATTTAAACTGCATAAAAATAAGGGCTTTTTGGTGCTCTTATAAAAAGAACTAAATGACAATCAGCATGCTGACAAATATTTGCAAGTAATCTAATAATAGGCTCTAAGTTGTGTAAAGAAATCCAAAAGTTTGTAGTTTAAAAAAATCTAATTTAATATACAAGTACATCAAAAGAACTTACCAAAGAGAATATACAATAAGCAGATAAAAGGACTTAACATCACTAGCCAATGGAGAAAGTTGAATTAAGACCATAGCCATCTATTACCATGCACACATTAAAGCAGATAGGATTGGTATTTAAAGTTAAAATATCAAATACCATCAAGAATTTGGAGATGGGAATACATTGCTGATAGAAAAGTTATATGTTGCGGCCACTGTGTAAAATAGGTTCATTACTTTCTTATAAACTTATGCTTTTCATATAATCCAGTAAACTCTCTTATCCTAGGAATATAAAAGCTTAAGTCTACAAGAAAAGGTGTACACGTTTGTTCATGGCAGCTTTATACATTAAACAAAATCTCCTATAATACATAAAGGTTAACAAAACTGAATAAATCTATAGCATGGACTATTATTTAGCAATAAGTAAGATGAACTATGAAAACATGAAATAACTTCGATGGATTATAAAGCAGATCTTTGCAATGATGAAATAGCTCTGGATCTTAATTATGGTGCTGGTTGCAAATGGTTAAAATGATAATAAATTTAGTTCATCTGCACATTTATTTATGGGGTTATTTGGGGGTTTTTTTGAGTTTATTATGTATCCTGGAAATTAATGCTGGCAAAGATTATCTTCCATTTTATTTGATCTCTCTTCATGCTCTTAAACATTTTCTTTTCTGTGAGGAAGATTTTTAGTTTGATGTCATCCCATTTATTGATTATCGACTTCTTGTGCTTTAGGGGTATTATAAAGAAAGTCAGTTCGTGTACCAACACACTGGAGTGTTGGGCTTACTTTTTCTTCTAGTATCTGCAGGATTTCTGGTCTAATATCTAGGTCCTTGATCCACTTTGAGCTGAGCTTTATGCAGCAGGAGAGGTAGGGGTTAAATTTCATTCTACTGCATATAGATTTCCAGTTTTTCCAGCACCATTTGTTGAAGAGGCTATCTTTTCTCCAATATTTGTTATTGGTGCCTTTGTCTAGTATGAGGTAACTGTATTTTTGTTGGTCTGTCTCCGTGTCTTCTATTTTATTCCATTTCTCTTCTTGCCTGTTTTGGTGCCAATACTATGCTGTTTTTCTTACTATATCAATAAATGGGCAAAGGAACTGAACAGACACTTCACAGAAGAAGAAATACAAAAGTCAACAAATGTATGAAAAATGGTCAAGATCTCTAGCAATTAGAGAAATTCAAATTAAAACTACCCTGAGATTCCATCTCACTCCAGTCAAAATGGCAATTATCAAGAATACAAGTAACAATAAATGTTGGGGAGGATGTGGAGAAAAAGGTTCACTCATTTCTGGTGGGACTGAAATTTTTGTAACCACTCTGAAAAGGAGTATTAAAATTTCTCAGAAAACTTGGAATGGATCCACCATTTAAGCCAGTTTTCCCATTCCTCAGTATGTATCCAAGAGAATTAAAATGAGTAGACTACCATGATGCCGCCACAGCAATGTTTATAGCAGACCAATTTACAATAGCTAAACTATGAAGCCAACTTAGGTGTATTTTATTAGATGAATGGATAAAGAAAATATGGTACATATACACAATGGAATATTACTCAGCTATAAAGAGAATGACTTTATGACATTTGCCAGCAAATGGATGGATCTGAAGATTATCATGCTAAGTGAGGTAAGCCTGTTACAAAAAAAATCAAAGGTTGAAACTTTTCTCTGATAAGTGGAAGCCAACCCACATTAAGGGGTGGTGGGGGTGATGGGAAGAATAGGAGTATAGTAGATTAGACAATGGGAAATGTAGGGAAGGGAGGGAGGATAAGCAAAAGAAAGAGGAATGAATTTGATATAGTTTTCCCATGTACATATTTGGGAATCCCACCACCATGTAAATCCATATGAATGGGATTCTAACTAGAATAAGATATATTCCATGCTTGTATAATTATATTAAAATGGATTCTTCTGTCATATATAACTAAAAAGAACCAATAAAAAAGATATGTGTGTGTGTGTGTGTGTGTGTGTTTCGTACTATTCAGTTTCCTGATATAATAATTTAGGTGCAACAATTGTAACTACTGGGGAAATTTTGAAGGGTACATAGAAACTCTCTTTGTGAATTCCAGTGAATCTATAATTATTTGAAAATGAAAAGTTAAAAAATTTACAATCTTCAAATCTTATGTCCATATCAATTTTTTTTTATGTAGTGAGTTATAACTCAATGTGTTTTATTTAAATACTTAGAAAAACTACATGCAGAAAACTAATCCCAAATTGAATTATGGAACTAGACATAACAATGAAAAACAATGGAAGTGCTGTATTCATTGATAATGTAAGTGAGCACTGTCTTCTGGAATTATAATCATATGTAGAACAAAAATACATGCTAACATAATGCAAATAGTCAAGAGGAATTTAAATGGAATTTAAGTATTATGAAGCTTTAGCATTATTTAGAATGGTAAATATGGTTATAGTAGGCTTTAAAAACTCAGTCTCTAGTGTGACTACACTACAATAATCACATTAGTTGGAGAAAAGTTTGTTCTTTTAGTTATGTTGCTAAAAATATATCTGATTAATCAAAAAAGGAAATAGAAAAAATTACTATAAATCCAATGCTTTGTATTGTAAAAACTCAGTAATTACACTAAATGTAAATGAACTAAATGTTCTTCAGGAACAGAAAAAATTCTTTGTTTACTCACTTTTTATGTATTAAAAAATAAGGACCATATCACAAGATGTTTCTTATAGTAGTAATAGGAAATTATTTTTTGTTTGTTTTTTCAGATGCTCTTCTCAGTATTCTTTAAAATTTTTAAATTTAAAACTTTAAAATTTCATTGAAAGGCTGTCATAATCTATAAAATAATTTGGGAAAATAAATCCACATAATTTGAGGTAAAGTGATATATAATTATCTGAAGAGTTTATATCAATGTCAGTTTCGGGTCCTGATAATTGTACTTTATATATATATATATATATATATATATATATATATATATATACTGATTTATGTTTTTCCCTTCACTTGGCAGATGATGAGGAAATAGAAATTATAACCAAGGAGAAGACTCTTGGGAGAGATTTTTAAATTAATTACACTCCAATTCAGTACTGAAATATTGTGTTGTACACTTTGATTTGCTATGTAAATGAAGTTAAAAGGCTGATTGTGAGTCTTTTAGAAGTAAATTTTAAAAATAAATCTCACATGGAAAGACTTTATTCTTTAGAAACTCCAAGGGAACAATTACCTTGAGTGGTACACTATTAATCTGGAGTTTCAGAAGATAGGAAATCTAACTCATAGAACTTATCTCTCTGGGTTTTTAAACAATTTTTCCTCAGTATTTCCAACTTGGTATAAAAAATTACACTATTCTTTTAAAGATTATTTGAAACAGTTATTATTACAGGAACCAACAATGGCTCTGTTTATCTTTCAATAATTAATGATCTTTGTTTACCATCATGAAATGAACAGGAAAGACAAACTACTGGAGGAATTCAACAACTGAAAAAAAAAGAGAGAGAATAAATGGATAAATGATGTAAAAGTCTCAGAAAAAATATTTAAAAAACTAAGTTTCACTGGCATAAAATAATGTCTATATTCTTTAATATTTTAAAATTATTATTTTTCATGTTTTAATCAACTGGAAACAAAACATAATTTTATGGATAAATATAGTTATTTAGCAATGATGTATATTATTACATGTACATAATTATATTGTTCAACTAGCAATAACATACTAATGGTAGAAAATTCTAATTTGAACTATAAATTTTTCAATTTGGTTATATTGGGAGTAGTATAGGGAGGTAGGGTGTTTGTGTGGAGGGAGGTGTGTTTTCATTCTTTGGAAAATGAGATGAGTAAAAGATAAGGGCTCAGGTACTTATTGTAATTAAACATGAAAAATATTGTATTGTTATTTAAAGAAACTCATATTTTTTAGTAAACTTTTGCACTTGTAAGACTGCATGAACGTGTTGAGCATGGAGAGAGGAGATGTGGACTGCACCTGCTAAACTGCTTTCTCTTGGAAACACATTATGTTCCCCTCCCTTTACCTCCTTGTTTCTCTACTTCTCTTTCTTCTGTTTTCTTTATTGTTTTGATTGCATCTTCATCTTCATACACTGATTGATTGAAGGTAGTAAAGGAAACACAGTAGAGTATTACTCATGGTTGCTCATACTTATTTTTCTTAAACAAAACAAAACAAAACTTTTTTGGTATCATAGGGTGTCCTGTACAAAGAAGAAAAATACGTAAGTTCTTTGTTGATCAGTGTGAATCTATTCCTTATGAACTTTATGTTTTCCTTTTAATTTTTCCCTAGAACTTTTGAGACCAGTTGCTTAGTGCCAGCCTATGGTCATTTACTCCTAATATCATTGTCCCACACACTAAACATATAATATCATTCAAATCTACACCAAAAATTTTACCTCACATACTTTTTTTTTCTGAAGCCCATGGAGTAAGTATTATTGTCCTAATAACAAATGATTCAGATTATGAATTTACAGGGATTACTTTTGGAGACAAATAAGCAATATCAGGAATGCTAAATATTCACATCAGAGATGGATGTACCAAATACCTAAGACCACATTATCCTCATAGAAGGACTGTGCTTATAGAAGGTAAGTATTCTGAAGCTTTGCTGATTGTTTTTTAATTGTTTTTAACTCATAATTCCTATAGGAATTTCGATTGGATATATTATCAAATATAAAAAAGGATAGAAGCCTAAGTCACTAACAATCATTGCAAACTTTGATCTTGGAAGCATGCTTCAAAGTGATAGGAACAAATACTTCAAAGAAATGAAGACTTAGTTAAAAACAATAATTATAAAGCTTATCCTTGTACAGAGTTATACAATATCACAAATCATGTGCTATGTAACTTGTCTGAATCTCACAGAAATCTTGGCAGTAGGGATTACTATAACCCCCTTTTCAGATGGAAAAAGACAAAACAACTCAGCAAGTAGCAAGAAGCTGTCCTTGGGTCTGGAATCATATTTTCTGTTTTTTACAATTTTAAAACTGTCTCTATGTAAAAATAATGTTTTGGAAAGGCCAGCCCTATTTCACTGATTCTAGTCTTTGAGCTCCTATCATAACAGTATGCTCTGGTAGTCTGGGTTGAAATACATATGTCTGATTCTGAAACTGGGGACTATATTAATTTTTAGATGAATAAAAATAAACAATGTCATCACCATCCTTGAGCTTCAAAAATCCCTGAAATCATAATGGAACTCTGAATGCTATTAAGTAATAGCTGTATCTTTGCATTGTTTCCTGAAATGGAATGCTTATCTTTTATAACTGTGATCTTATTTTCAGCAGTCAGAAGAAAAATCAAAATCAAAATGGGCAGATATGTCTAGATATTCATCAAAGTAGCACACACTGTATACTGATATGTAATTGTCTGATTCATTGAAATATGTTATAATCTCTTGTGCTAGTTCACTATGTTGTACTCAGGCAAACAAATAGTATCTTGGCCACTAGTATTGATCACAGAAAGAATTTGAATTTTTGCAGACAACAGACTCACTAGAAGTATGAACATCTACAGTAGAGCTGAATTGCTGGACAACGGTGAATTCTGAATAATGCATTTCTGTCTGTGTTATTAAAAATGCAGTATGTGTCAGTCACACAAAACCCAGTTTTCATAGAGGGAGCCTTTTCCATTCTCCACTGTGACTTACAACAAGCAGAAAGATTTTTTCACAATTTAAAGCTGAAATTCAAAATATTCCCTTCCTCCTCTTTCCAAATACCTGGGAAACGTTTAAATTAGGTATTTAGTTGTAACTTATTAGTTAAGGTGTCTAAAACATTCTCGTTTTATGTGATGAAGTTCATATGTGTGTGTATGTGTTTGCTTGTGTGTATAGGTTGAACATAATGATGAGTTAATATCAGTGAAACACAAGAAGAGAAATAACTAGTTTATCTGTGTCAAGAGGCTTTGATTTTTTAGTCTTGATAATACTAATACTTAGAAGTATCAGTAAATAAAAGTAGAATTTCATATATATATTTAAGAGATTGACATTAGGAGAAGATGAATAATGCACTCAGTGGAAATTCTAGCTTATCCTTTTTTTCTTTAATTATTGAAAAGACAGGCAAGGAAATTAGGGATAAATTGTAGAAAGTAGTAGTAGATTCACATATATTCAATCTGTATTTTGCTGCAAGAATATTCATTCTGCTAAGAATTATTCCTACATCTGGCATTTTCCAGGAAAATGAAATTCTCCCCTGCCTCATGTATTCCAGGGCTGCCTGAGCCCTTTTTCTGTAACTTCCTGGCTTGCTGCAGACCCATCCTGATCATACTTGCTCAGCAGTTAGTGCTCTTTGTCCTCTCTTTGGCTACATGTGTTTCTTCATTTTGCTTCCCCAGTCTGAGCTTGCAATCAGTTTTTTTTTTCACTATATTTTACAGATTGTTTATATTTTTGTTGTTTTGCTTTGCATTGTTTTGGTTTGTGCCAAAACAAAGTGAAGCAAATAGAATGAAGAGGATCAAAGGTTTTCTGGAAAAGAAACATCTGATGGAAATATTGAGTTCAAACATTGATTGCCTTAGCAGGACTTTGGGTTTTATTGTGAGTTTTGTTTTTGCCACTAATGGCATCTTCTACAAAAGAAAGCTTTTTTTTTCTGTGTCTATGAAGTGTTATCTCTACCTGCAGATCTTTTACCTGTCCAGTTATCATGGAGAACAATCATTTTTTTTATGATAACATCACCTAAGTCATAGAATATTCTAATCTTTCTTTGCAAACATTTGAGACTTCCTTTATTTAATCTCCCACTACCCCACTCATGGATTAATCATAACATCTATAATGCTTGTTTTTATTATTACATGCACAGTGCCCCAAACTACATTATAAACTGCTTGTACCAAAATTGGTATTTGATTCCTCACTTTATACCAAAAGCCAATACTGCCTGACACTTAGAAGGTGCTTAATAAATGTTTATAGTACAAAGAATGATGATAAGGGAGAATTTGCAGAAAGTAGGCTAAGAAAAATACAAAGAACATCATGAAGAACAGTGTGGGACCAGGAGGGAAAGCTACAAGGATTAGAAAATTGAAGGAAGAGAATAGAAACACATAGTTAGTTAATCCTGGCATACTTGCATTTTCTCATTTACTAATTACTAAGGCTAAAATAATGTAGGCTATGTAAAAATGTTGACTACCACCACATTCTTCTCCACTTGTATACATAAAATATTAACAAAAATAATGATGGCAACATTTACTGTTTTCCAAACAATGCGATAACATGGTACCACTACCATGGTCATTACTTTATAGATAAGGAAAGTCAGATGATTTAAGAAACTTGTCCAGTGTCTGAAAGTGATATGCTCCTCTAAGTGGTAGAGCTTGGAATGGAAACCCAACATTATTGTGTCAGGACTTGAATTCTCTACTGAGTCCTGAACCTTTATACTTCACCTAGTATAACAGCATCTATTATCAATTGATGGCCGCACAGCTATTTTGTTTCTCATCCAAGTAACAAATTTATATTTATAACACAAATATTTTGTTGTTACTTTGTATAACTTGTGGTGTGTGCAGAAATGGTATAGGAATATAATTTTAGATTGAAGACAGGCTCTGAGAAAGAAAATTTTAGAATAGAATTGGGCTTTATCAGTGATACATTCTCAATAACTGAATATATCTCCAGCAAAATCTATTTGAATGCATTTTGAAAGTGTAAGAAGGCCCTTTTCATTTAGACCAATCCTTCACAAATTATCTCTTATAAAGGACCAGTTTTTATCTCCTCATCCCCGTGTTGCATAGACTGGTACAAATTTCTTTATTGTGTACCTATTGCACAACATATGCCAAACAATGAATCAGCATGAGTTTTCCATTAGCACTAGGCTATGCCCTGCTCAGCAAGAAGAGTGGACTAACCACATTCTTGGATATCTTTGCTATGTCAAATTGCTGTTGAAGTTTCTAAACATCCCATATCTGTACTTTTACTACCAGAGATAAATAACAAACAACTGATGGACAAACATTGCTCCAGAGACCACACTTTGAGTAGCATTGCTTTAGACAGTGGAATGTGAGCCTAAGCAAGGTCTGGGTAGATTCCAATACTAGATGAGAAAAAGTCCAACAAAGATGTAGTCCATCAAAACATACTTATACAGTGTTGGGAATGTAGCTCAGTCGCAGAGCACTTGCTAGCATGAGTGAGCCTTGGGGTTCCATCCCCAATGTCCAAAAAACAAAAATTTGCATATGAAAGTCAAAACAAAGAAATTGCTACCTTTTTCCATTGCTAATAATTTATGAATAAATTTTTAGGAAAAACATTACAGTTATGTGAGGAAATAGTATTGGCAATACAGATGTTGCAGAAATCTGTTTTACAGCCCAGACTGTCTTTGCTTAAAACAACATCTTGTTAGTAGTCTTCTTTGTACATAGAAAGTACAACTCAGAGGACATATTTATAAAATGATCCCGCCCCCATAAAAGAGCAGGCTAATTGAATGAAATAAACAGAAATTGGTGGTAAATGAGATAGAAATGAAATATTGCACTTCCTATAAATATACTAAGCCGAAAATTCTGAAATCTGTCTATAAAACATCAATATAAAACAAATTGACTAAAATAATTCTATGTATACACACATATGTACATACATAATTGTCTTAAATTCACATCTAAGCTATCAAGAAAGGAAGGAATGCCCACAGAAAACAAATATTAAATGAATGCCTGAATTCAGCAACTAAAAGCAGGTGCTGAAGCAGATTACTATCCTAGGGGAATTTGTTAATTCCTATAATTAAGAAATTTGGATTATAAGGATACACTTGAAAAAAGGATACCTAAGTTTGGAACCATGTGCTATAAGGAAATGGAATAAAGATGTCCATGAAAATGTAAATTCTTCAAAGTGGAAGAGTGGACCAGAAATTATCTGCTCCAAAAAAGTAAAGAGCAAGGAAATTGGCAAACTCAGCCTTCATTTGAGAAGCAAGGTTATATATGTATGTATATATTCTGAGAATTAAGAATGTGAGTTTCGAATCAGATGATCCAAAAAAAAGCTCATGTAATATCGAATGTAATATTTAATTTAAAATGCTTATGGGTCAATGGCCTCTCAAAAATAACCACAAGAATATGGTCTTCTTCGGAAGGTTGCATTTAAACCCAGCTCTGGGCTGAAGCTACAACTCAGTGGTAGAACACTTGCCTAGCGTGTGTGAGGCCCTGGGTTTGAGCCCCAATATTACAGAGAAAAAAATTTTTAAATGACAATAAAGCTCAGTTTTCATATAATTCTTTTAAAAATCATGAACTGCATGAGTTTCATAATAAAAACAAGATACAAAACACCAGAGGAAACAAAAATTGAGCAGAGTAAAGTGAACAAAATTATGTGACTAGAGTCTGAAAAGAACAATTTTCAGTGAGAATTTACTAGTGATTCATATCCCAAAGATTTTTTAAAACAAAGATATATACTATTTATAAAGAAGAGTTTGAATTTTTATAATGAAAGTACCTCTGCAAACATTCAAAAAGTTTTCCTACATATACAAATACCTCAAGTGAGTGATTCTTTGAAACATCTAAAAAAAAAAAAAAAGAGTTAGATCCTCATATGGTTCACTGTTAACCAGAGACAGAAGTGGCAAAGAGAGACCAAATCAACATGAGGGAAGCAAGAATTAAGATCAGTGATTCTGTGGCCTGGGATCTCTTCTAATCTCACCACAGCTGATTACCCATTATTAATGTTCATTTGCTTGAAATAAGTTCATACCTTCAATTACTCTTCTGTAAAATATTTATTTCAAATCACAATATCCTTCAGGAGAAAATTCAAAAGAAAAAGCCTGCAAGCTCTACAATGCAAAGAAACTATGCTTCTATGACATGATATAGGCAGTGCTTCAATAGCACCCTTAGAGGTTATAATGTATACCAACCTTTTTAAAGAGATATAAATTACATATATTATTTCTTACGTATGCAAATTAAAAACTTCCCAATCTATAATTTACCTCACTAGATTCTAAAGCTTCCATTCCACTTGATGGGTACTGGGATACAAAAACTAAACCCTGCCTTTGAAGCAGGTACTTTGTCTTTTCCGCTCTAAAATTAAGACAAAAGCAAGCAAACAAAGACAGAGGAAAGCCCCAAGACTCTTGGTACAATTATCAATTCACAACCAGTGTTCTGTTCCCACATCATCTACTACAACCAAGAAGAGCTAATTTCCTAGGCAGCTTATGTGTTTTCGCAAATAGGAATAGAATTATTGGACTTTGGTGAAGATGTCTTTCTTGTCATGACTAATTTCAGACTCTCTCTTGGCTAGAGTAACAAAAGTTCTCATCCATCTATAGGAAAGTCACAAAGGGATTGTTCCCAGATTATAATTGGTCAGATCCTCCAATGACCTCTTGACACCCAACTCTACATGTCTCCAGGTTTTACCACATTGTATTGTAACTCCTCATCCTTGTAAATCTTGGCACTATCATTGGTGTTCTTCTACCTCCAAACAGGAAAGTGTTTTGAGACCTGATACCAGAGTTCTATTTTATCTGGCTCTTTTATTTCTTTACATTGTCCTGTGGATTGCTTCCCATTAAAACATGACACTTATTTTATTAGGAAGAAGATGTAGATTGTATCGATAAATGACATCATTTCTAGAATACAGTAAGAAAGAAATCCAGGAAGGAGAAAAGCCCTCTATGGATTGTTAAGGGAGTAGCTAGATAGCTATGTAGCTGGGAAAAATATAGAAACTTAAATAAGTTGAAGTTAAAAACAAAAGCTGAGAGGGTTTGAGATATTGTTCCCGTATGGAACTCTGGGAATAAATGCCTGATGGGTGGTCATTTTCCAAAAGGAGCTAACAAAGTGGAATAAAGATAGTAAACAGCATGATGTATTTAGATAACAAAATACCAGAGACAGTTTTCACACATTTCAGCATATACAGTTCCTCATAGTAACTGTGAGGCAATAGGAGAGACTGAGGATTTTTAAGAGGAACCTACAAGGGAATCTTAAGTTAATAAAAATGCTGGTGTAAACACCAAGAGCTGTCACAACCAGGAAAACATTTTGCAGGTGGGGACCATATAAGGAACAGAGGACCTTGACAGGGGATTCTAGCAAACACTGTTGGCTAGGTGGATACCAATTAGTTATCATAGAGGCCAGAGATACCTGCTCTCAAATCCTTATTTTAATCTGTCCATTATTCACTATCCATGCTTACAGGAAAATCTTTAGGTATATAAATTAATATAAAAAAGAATATTTTTAAAACTGGGCAGTGACTAATTTAAATTATAAATTTCTAAATATTGGACCACAATAGAGGATTTCACATGTAAGTTTATTTCAGTTAAATAAAATGAACTCATGTTTTTGCACCTCCATGTCATATAGTGTATTCAAACCTATAACAATTTGTTCCCATACACAGAGAATTTTACCTATATCTGTATACCTGAAATTAAAAAGAAAGGTGAATGTTACTTTGATTAAAATTTTGACAGCTAAAGAAAATCTTCTATATCCTCAAATTTATATATAAAAAAAGAAGTATTCATTTTAATTTCACATTTCCCATGTGGATGTGGCCCAAATAGACTTCCTTGACAGCTTTCGAATCACAAAGTGTCAACATGTTCTTTAAACAATGTCTATCTGACCAAATAGGCCAGTGCCATAAATGCACTAAAGTATGATGCATTGCCTTTTTTCTAGAGGTGAATAGCATTAGAGAATTCCAGCATGTTCTCTTACTATTAAATTAATGCCACAAGCACTCTAAAGTCTGACCTGAACAAGAGAGACACATAACTCTCATGTTCAAGAAATCCTTGCTCAGAAAGAGCTGTGCAGAACATGAGGTATAAGACAAATTGTCTTTTTGCCATGGAATATTAGCCTTTGTGAGCCCTATAACATCTGCCTGTGCTCTTTCCAAACAGGAAAATTCTTGAAAATTGCATCTGTCCATCATTGTCTTTGAGCCTTCTTAGCCTTGACCATTTTGCCTTTTTTGCAGGTGATAAAAATTGGAAAATCTTCTTTTCTATGTTAGGGAGAGGATTTAGTTTATTATCAAGCAAATATATACAGCAGAATCGTAGCTAGCTGAATTAATACATAGTAATATGGAAAAAGAGAAAGTGACATGAAATTACTCTCTGAATCTGTCTTTGACTTCCTACGTGATCTTAAAAAATCATATCAACATACCAACCATCTATCAATTTGTTAGTTAACCCTAGAAAAACCTCATTCCACCCCTCCCTGTTTAGCACCTTGATTGACATTAACCACATGACAACTGACCATTTGAAATGTGGAGCATGACACTGATCAACTGAATTGTTAAATTGATTTAATCTCAATTAATTTGGAGTTGAATTTAAAAATAGAAGCAGGATAAAATACTTCACAATTATAACTTTATTATTTTGGTTATACTACACTTGAAACATGGCATTATGCAAGATATTTATTTCTATTTTATTACAGGGGATGCTAGGTGCATGTGTTATTTCTGGTATCACAAATAACCTGACCCTTTCATATATATATATATATATATATATATATATATATATATATATATGATATTATTTTATATTATATTTTATTTTTGGTATCACCCATCTAGTTGATATTAACTGATTGATTCCATTTAAATGATTAATTGTGTACATTTATGTAAAAATGTAATTTGTTTATTTGAATGTATTATGTAGGCAGTATGAGTTATATGTATGCAAATGTAAACCATTGTAAAGTATCTTTTACTATGCAACAAGTCTTTCCAAAATTTAGTGGATTAAAACAACTGCTATTCATTATCTCACAGTTTCTGTGGACCATGTAATGAAATGTGATGTAGCTGGGTGGGTCTGACTGTGTAGCTCACAGGTCTGTCATCAGGGTATTTATTAACTGGGGTGTAGTCATCTCTGTTCTTGACTGAGGGAGGAACTGCTGTTTCTAAACTCACATTGATATGGTGAGGCCTCAAGAACTCACTGACTATTGGCCAGAGAAAAAATCCTTGCCAACTAGGCCTTTTCAACTATAGAAAACTTAATTCTCTCCAAGCAGGGTGAGGCTCAAAGAAGGAGAATGACAGAAGGAGACATGCAATGTACAATGGTATTAGAAATAGGATATGACAAAAGTTGTCCATGACATGTATGTTAAAACATTAAAAAATGCTGAGAGAGATGAAGAAAGACACAAATAAATAGAAAGCTACATTAGGTTCATGGCTTAGAAGATTCAATATTTTTAAGATAATAATTATCCTTTAATTGGTCTATAATTCCAATAAAATCCCAATTCCATCTCAGGAAATTTTTCTATACATATCAACCAGCTACTTTTGAAATTTAGGAATAGGGCAGTTTTGAGGGAAAATGCCAAAGACTTTATTATACAGCTTCAGAAGTCATGATAATATGGTATTGGCATATTTATAGATATGATAGATATAGATAGGACAGTAGAGAGAATAGGGACTTTGGAAATAGACCCACACATATATGATAAGTGATTTTCAAAAAAGATGTAAAGACTATTCTGTGGAGAATCCATATGTGAGTATCCATATGTAAATGAATTAACTCAAGATGGTTCATAAGCTCAAGTATAAGATCTAAAATTACAAACGTCCAGAAAAAAATATAGAAGATAATCTTTGTGATCTTTAAGTGTACAAACATTTTGTACACATTACACCAAAGGGAGCATTCATAAAAGAACATGTTAATAAATTGGCACTCATCAAAATTTTAAAATTCTTATCTTTGGAAGACAGCATTAAAAGAAATAAAATTTATAGGCTGGGAAAAATGCAGAATGACATATAATATGTCTGATAAAAGACTTTTATACATATATATAAAAATTTCCAAAAATTTATAAGGAAACAAAAATTATATAAAAATGGAAAATATATTTGAACAGCAACTTTACAAAAATTAGATATGATAAATAAGTAAAGAGAAAGATATTCAACATCACTGTTCAGTTTTCTAGTAATAGACACTACTATTGTCTATAAGAGTGTCCAAAATTAAAAAGACATTCCAAAACATGTTTAAAAGAATGAAAAGTCCCTGAATTCTCATACTTTTTTTTTTGTGGGGGGGGGTAGAACTATAAAATGAATTAATTACTTTGCAACACAGTTTGCCAAATTCTTAAAAAGTTTGACAACCACCAATTATGTGATACTGATATTTAGTTATGAAAAATATACATCATAAAACAACATATTCAGAGTAGCTTTAGTGGAGATAGCCTTGTGTTAGTTAGCTTTGCAAATCTGGGATCAAAATACCCAACAAGAACCACTTAGAAGAGGAAAAAGTTCATTTGGGGCGCAGGAACTCAGAGGTTCAGTCCATGGTCAGCTGACTTCATTGCTATGGGCCCTAGAATAGCCAGAACATCTTGGTGGAAAAGCAAGGCAGAGGAGCACTGCTGTACTCAGCTTTGCTTGTGGCAACCAAGAAGCAGAGGAGAGAGAGGGAGAGAGAGGAAGGGGCCACAGGGAAGATTAACCCTTTGAGGGCATGCTCCAGTGACTCACCTTCTCCAGTCACACTCCATCTGCCTACAGTTACCACTGGTAACTAGTTAGTCCATTCAAATTAGGATGAACTGGTTAGGTTACAACTCTCATAATCCAAATATTTTACCTCTGAATATTTCTGTATTAATACAGAATAGGGGGTGGGGTAGCATCTCATATCCAAACCATAACATGCCCCAAACAAGAAACTACACAAATGCCTCTCTACTGGTTAATGTCCACACACATTTTATTGTAGCTATACAACCAAATAGTTCTCAGCATTAAAAATGAGAATTAACTACTGATAAATGCCAAAATACCAATGAATCTCAAATTCGTTTTAACTGATTTACTGAGATATAGCTCACCAGCCAAAAATCCTCCCACATAATTTGTACATTTCAATGGCTTTTAACATATTTACAAAACTGCCTACAAACCCTTACCTTAATCTAATTTTAGAATATTTTCATCATCCCCCAAAAAATCTTTGAGTGAAAGAAGCCAGACTAAAAATTAGTACATACCGCACGATTCCATTTATAAAATTTTGTGTGCGTACTTCTGTGTGGTAATGGGATAATGGGGAGTACTCAACCACTGAGTTACATCCTCAGTTCTTTTATTTTTATTTTTATTTATTTATTTTTTTAAGACAGAGTCTCTCTATGTTGCTGAGGTCAGCCTCAATCTTGTCATCCTTCTGTCTCAACCTCTGGAGTCACTGGGATTACAGATGTGCACTACAGCACACATCCCATTTATTTAAATTTTTATAACTAATAATCTATAGCAGAAATTGGAAAACTATATCCCAGCAGGTGAAATTTATGCCTCTAGCATTTTTGTAAATAATATTTTACTACAGCCCAATCATGTACATTTGTTTATGCATTTCTCAGGCTTATTTCATGTTACAACTGCAAAGTTGAGAAGTATATGGCCTGATAGCCTAACATATTTATTGTCTGACCTCTTAGAGAAAAAATAAAGTTTCTCACTATCTATGATACCAGGAAGCAGGTCACTGATTACCCAGGGATAGAGGTATGGAATGAGAAAAGGAAAGGGAATATTATATAGGGGCACTTCTGAGGATGATGAATCTGTTTAATATCTTGATTCTGTTGTTGGTTTCATAAGTTTGCACATATTTTTACTTATCACTTAAACTATATACATTTTATTTTATGCTAATTATATGTTGATAGTACTTCTTTTTTTCAAAAAGGTATTTTTCACATGCATAGTGAATATGATAACATTTACTCTTAGTTGTCAAAAATTATGTAACTTCAGTGGTGACTTAAATTGTGAATTAAACACCCCACAAAAACTTTCTAATGAATTTATATAATTTGAGTCTGTAATTTTACTCAACAAAATATAAAGTATTTCTATATGTACAGATGGTAAAATGAATTATTAAGTTTCAAAACTTGCTATAAAATTATGAATAATAGTATTTGGAAGATATTTTTTAATAAAAATGATGGTTTTTAGTTTATCCACTAACTAATTTCATATAAAATATAAAAACTTCCTTTCAAATTAGAGAAAAATTACTTCAAGTTTTTAAAAATAAAAAAGCATAGTCCTTGGCTTTAAATATATCACATCTTAAATGACACTGGCCCAATTTTTATATAGGTATATTTTGTACATATTTATAAATACATGTTGTCAGTTTAGGATCTAAAAACCTGTAAGGAACATGAGAATTTAGTACTCAATTTAGTTTTTGGAAAAATTTTCAGTATGCTTGGAACAATTTGGTTAATGAAATCTACCATTTAAAATCTAAATACAGATTGATTTAGAGTGCTATATATATAAATTACAACCTTGATTTTGAAGAGTTGTTATCAAAATATATAAAATATGCCATTATAATTTTATATTGACTGAATATTGAAATTATCATAAATTGGGTGTGTACACTTAAGCAAAACATACTAATTAACCTTGGTCCACTTGTTTTCTCTTTAACTTTTCTAATGTGGCTACTTGAACACTTAAAATTGTACATGTGACATGCATTATGTTTTTGCTGGACAGCTCTTCCCTATGTCATAGGAAGGAAATTGATTTCTATAACCTGCTTCAGGGTTCTTTAGAGAAGGTTATCATATGATAGCAAAGCCACATGGACCCTTACAGAGTGAGGTGATAAGAAAAACCTAGAAGGCCATAGCCCCACCAGTTTCCAAACACAGATGATACCTCATAGGACTTGATATTTAATAATCTCTTGCCTAAAATTTTATGAACTCAAAACAAATATTGGAAAGTGGGAAAATGGTGACCTGACAGAAGTAAGGAATTTTGAAGCTCGGGGTGAGAGATTGAAAAGAGAGCGCCATACATGGTGCCAAGACACCTCACAGGAGACAGCATCCCAGGCTAAAGAAGGTTCCAAAGACGCCTAGTGAGTTGTCACCCCACAGGCTGCTCATACTGCTCAAATGGCTCTGGAGGGCAGTTGGCTGCAGAACCTAACATGAAGCATGAAAAGCCAGGATAAATTTAATAGGACATGCTACAAATCTCTCCGGAAATGTTGAATTGGCAATCCCATCTGTTGAGGGCCACAGCCGAGTCGGCATGACGCATGGCATTTTTGCCAGAAGTAGTGGTTGAGAGGTGCCGCCAGTGCCATTAAGATAATGACTTTTAAGTTCTCCCAGAGTTCCCCTTGAGTTCAGGTTGAGCCCTTGAGGGGATTCCTGAAGAGTTGGAATTGGTTGGGGAAGTGCCAGAGGAGGGATTTTCTGATTGGTGGTTCCTGGAGGAGCCGCGCAGCGTTTGCGGGGAGTTCCCAGGAGCATGTGTGGAGGGTGCTGGTGGAGTTCAGAAATAAAGTTTGTTCCTACTTCAGTGGCTCGTGATTTGTGCCCAGCCAGACTGTGGCACCCATCTGTTGGGAGTAAGTACCAAGTGGATATATGAATAGGACATTTCCTAGGAAATGGCCAACACCCTAGCAGCTATGTTGAGTGGTTACACCTTACAGTAAAATTGACCTTACTGTCCGCGTCTAAATCTCAATATACCATACTTCAGGTGAATGTGTAAATAAAGTTTCTGCCCACCATAAGAGGGGTCTCTTACTTTTTTACATAAACACTTTTCTGTGACTGAGTGCCTTGTCACTTCTGGTGGTGTGTACAACGAGTCTACAGAGGGGTCTTAAAAATAACAGAAAACTTAAATGTTCCTATGCCTTTTGTAAGATTTAGGAAAAATATTTTGAAAGTAAATATTCATTAGTGAAATGGGAACAAAAAAGAAATGGTACATATTTTTCGATCATACTTTCCTCCATGAAGCGAGAATGGATAAGTTGGAAAGTTAAAAAATAAATAATGAAAGTTTAAGAATAAAATTAATAAATAAATACCAGCAGGGATGGAGTGGATTGAAATTAATAAACAAAGACCCATACTTAGTTCTGGAATAGAGTTAGTTTTATGTATAATACAAACTAAAATGATTGTATTCCTGTTTAATTATATGCTCTATAGGCTGATTTTCACAGACTTAAAAAACAAATTCTACATTTTAGAATTGTACTATCATATAATGTTAAGACTCAGAAAACATAAAGAAATGAGTAAAGTTGCTATTTTTGATTTTATATAAAATCTTGGATCTGGAACTTTACTAACTGAAATCACCTGGCAATGAAATGTGAGCCTTCCTCACTGAGCTAGACTGCAACCTCTGTGGCTTGCCCCCAACCCCCATTATTTGAAAAAATAAACTTAGTCCTGTGTCCTGAAGTTGGGGGAAAAAATGATGTATGAATCTGTGGTGAAATGTTAAAAATATGCAGTGACTCTTGGGAAATACATTCTGTGAGAATAAAATAGGGAGAGAGCAAGAGTGCATGAGAGAGAGAGAGAGAGAAAGAGAAATCTCTTTTTTCTCCTGTGAGTTGTCAATACCACAGCAGAGTCTTAGTTCCCTATGACAATACCTTAGCTAGTTTCTATTTTTAAAGGCCTACTATGTCTCTGAAACAAGGCTATCTGCTGTTCTCTATAAAATATTCTTATTACCTTTCTCTTACTTCCATAGTAAACAAGCTTTGACAGAGTTTGTAAAAATTAACCTTTCCTAACTTATAATTGTATAAAATTCAGTCATGACTTCCAAACAAGGGTAATATTTTTGAAGAAAAATCTTTTAAGACAAATCGTCTTCCAGCCAGTGTGTATCTTCAAATATATACTTCACTGAGTAGCCCTTACTTGTAGGCATGGATATTTTCATATTACTAAGGGACTTTATCTCTAAAGTCACATTTTATTCTTCATCTAAGGTGAACCCCTTGAACCTCAGAGAGTAACAATCAGATCCACTTCAAAAATACTCAGAGTCTTAGGTAATGACAGGATTTTAAAATGAACTAAATTCTATCTTAGGAATCTATAGACACATTTTGTGGTTTTCATAGAATATTTCTTTGATTGCTAAATTTAGTCTTTTTTTTTTTTTTTGGTTGTGGTACTGGGGATTGAACCTAGGGCTCCATGCATTCTAGGCAAGTGTTCTATGAACTGAGCCATATTCCCAGCACTAGTCAATTATTATTTTTTAATGGATGATTTACTATAAAAATCCAGATTTCTATTTTCTCCCCCAAAATTGTAATCTGACAATGATCAACTAAAACTGAGAAGCTAGTTCCACTTTTTTATAAGCAAGATTCTCATATTTGTCTGTCTTCTTTCATGGGGCAGCTTCATTCACTGCATTGTTTACCTGATTCCTATAATCTACGGATTCAGGAATCCCCAGACAAAATCTCAAGGATGAGAGGGAATTAGAGAGCTAATAAATGGTGCAACTTTTCCTTTTTTGAAGTAGTAGCCAATGGAAAAATTAAAAATTCAGAAGCAAAAGTGCAAAACACATTTAATTTTAATAAAATATAATTAAACAGTGTGGCTTTAAATCTGTGCCTAAGTGTGTTTGCAGATATTTCCACCATCATTGGTACAAGCCTAGGCCATGAGATAGCCCATCTAAGGTGTGAAAAATAGATGGTATCATAGTCCTTGCTTCACACTGGACTCAGGCAGAGAGGAGAGAGATTAGTGTTAATCTCCAGTTTTCATTTTCTTTTTTAGATTAATTCTATCAGAGAGAGGGGGGGGAGGGAG
>NW_026000057.1:34315412-34410405 GCF_001458135.2 Marmota marmota marmota
GGGGGGGGAGGGAGGGAGGGAGGGAGAAAGGAAGGAAGAAACTAACTTGGACAATGAATATCATACTTTTGCCAAACACTAATTAAAAATTCATTACTTACCTTAAGAATGAGAATGTTGTGAAGAGAGGTCATTCAGAAAGAGTTTTTACATGGAAATGTAAGACAGGGAATGATTTCTTTCCCCATCTCCATACTTGATAGCAAAAGAGTGCATAAAATCTGAATCTTCATAAGGAACATGGCCATAGTGGTAGTGAGTAAAATAAACTTAAAAAGGCAATGTCAGAGAGTGGTTTGAAATGATAGTGGCAGAGACTTTTGGTTGCCTATTAAGTACCCCCTTTTCAATTCTCGAACAAATTAAAATAATTTTATTTTCACTAAACACATTGGCATATAAATAAAGGAAGAACTTCCCTTTCAACTAAGAGTGATCCTGTGAGTAAGCCTGGTTACTGAGGTAGAAGTAGATGTGTGATATGGAATTTCTAAGAAGTCCCCTTGCCAGGATGGAGGCATACCTCTTTTCAACCCTTATTTCCTTTCCTGTTACTTGGAACATGGTGGTAATAAATGAAGTTTTAGCAGCCTTCTTGGAATGTGGCATCAAAGCAGTGAGCTGAAAAGAATCCCAGGGTTCCAATGTCCATGAACGATCATACCATTGCTCTAGTAAGTTACAGATTTATTCCTTGTGTGGTAGAAATAGATATGTATGGATGTCATTTACTTAATATTCTGTTCTACAAAGCTGAACTTAAAACTTAGTTAACAAAGCATATGAGAAAACCATTCCAAGTAGAAAACAATGTGCATTGACAAGATATAGAAGTCATACATTATATTATGTAGCGTGAAAATCAAAGGACTATTTAATGTGTTTGTTATAAAACAAATAATTGTCTGGTTATTGTTATCAAATAACAATGCATATATTCCAGAGAATGGAAATCACATAGCATATATTTTTTAACTTCCCTGCTTTGAGGTTTTCTGTTCTGTTCAGGCTTATTCCCACATTTTGTCTTGTGTGTGTGTGTGTGTGTGTGTGTGTGTGGTGCTGGGAATTGAACCCAGGGCCTTGTGCATGCAAAGCAAGCACTCTACCAACTGAGCTATGTCCCCAGCCTCCCAAATTCCACTTAATAAGACATGTAAAGACATTACTATAACAATCTTCTAATCATACTACTTTCTTACTTTAAACTTAATGACAGTAGATATTTACCAATATCCCTTGCATTATGATAACATTATGTGATTAGTTTGGATAAAGTGAATTTTGAGAAAATTTCAGAGCTAGGTGAAAATATATTGTCCTGCTTCCCCAGCTTGCTCTTTCCCATCTGCACAGTCTGCAAAGCTAAGGTGGAAGGATTCAAAATGGTGAGGCCATATAATTGAGGGAACCTAGAAATCTGAGATTTAGAGTCACCCTGAAGAGCCATCACCTGTATCATAATGTGTCTTGAGAAAGACACACACCTTTATCGTACTGAGCCATGAAATCTGTTACCACATCACAGGATAAACCTATCCTGAGTAATGAAATCAGTTTAACATTTCTAAAGCTTAAAATTTAAATCAAGCATCTCTTCTTCATAGAAACTTCCTCATATACTTTCAACATCTCAATTTATATTACATGTCTAATCTAAATTTCTGGAGTTTCTGTGCATTTTCTTATTACATTTTATTATTGCAATGTTTAGTTTACTTGTTGGTCTAATTCCCTAAGATTATAAACTGTTTGTGGACAGACATTGTTGATTTTGATTTCCATAGTATTGAGTATTGTGTTGGTCTTCAGTAATTATTGAATGAAGATGAATAAAAAAAAAACATGTTTTTAGAAATCATTGAAAACAATACATTCCCACATAAAAAAACAATAAAATAATACTAATAACTATGAATTTTATCATTATTACAAAAGAGAGAAAGGAAACTATTTGATGATGCAATGATTTAAAAAACACTTCAAGGAGATGAGTCTTGAAGTATAAGTTAAATGCTCATATAAAGAAGGCACAAAATCTTTTGAAAATTGACATTTTTTTAATGGTCCCATAAATAGATTCTGGCAGACAATTTAACCACAGAATGATGGTTAAGGAGTGTCCTAGGATCAGCATCTGTGGTAGGAATAGCAAAGAAGGAGGTCTGTGCAGAGAAAGAAATCAAGCTAAGAGGCACAGTGTGGCAGCTTTGGTTTATTTCAGGAAACTTCAGAATTGTACTGATTTAGGAAAAGGTTATCAAACTTCTAAACTCATCCATCAATATTTATTGTATTAGGCCCCCCAAGGAAAGGATTTTGTCTTGGACAAAATAACTATTTCTTCTGCAGATGAGACCATCCCTACATTGACTGATGACTTAAAGCTGTCTGTTGGCAGCTCTTCCAGAAACTGAACAAACTCTCCCTGGAACAGAGATTAGGGCTCCACACCACTGTTTCTACTACAGTGGTCTTTTCTTAATTCAATAAATGAACCATTGCTCTGGCACCACATGATCTTTGCACATGTTCCACAATTGAACTACTGAAAAACTCAAGGTGTAAACTGAATAAAGGATTGATATTATATGGTAGTGTATAATATGTCTTGCAACATGCATATAAAGGGAAATATTTAATTCAATAGTGTATGCCAATAGTAAAATATGAAAAACAACAGTACAAGAAGATTATCATAGAGACATAGAAATTAGGCTGACATTTTTTCCCAAAATTAAAAGAAAATATTTAAGGAACACAGGTAAGAACTCGACACTTTATCATTGGCTGTTTCTGTTTCCCCATCCTCAGTTTTTAAGTCAAGATTTGTTAAATAAGAAGAACTTAGAAATGCTGATTGAAAAACTGAGAAGGAACTATAAGACAAAAAGGAAAAGAGGGAAAGTTTAATATAAAATGTAGGCAAAGGGTAGAAAAAAAAATTAAAGAATTGTGTTTGTCATCTTTTCATGGTTATGACCAAAATATGTAACAAGAACAATTTGGAGGACTATGTGTTTATTTGGGGCTCACAGTTTTAGAGGTTTCAGTCCATGCACAACAGCCAATTCCTTTGTTCTGGGCCTGAGGTAAGGCAGAACATCATGGGAGAAGGACACGGCACAGAAAAGTTGCTGAACACATGGTAGCAAGGGAGCAGAGAGAAAGGGCAGGGAGACAGGGACAAGATATAATCCCCATGGACACACCTCCAGTGGCCTGCTTCCTCCATTCATACCTCATCTGTCTACACTTACCACTAAGTGTAGACAGATTTTATTAATCTATCAAATGGATCAATATACTGATTAGGTTAGAGCTGGCATAATCTAATCATCTTACCTCTGACTGTTCCTACATTGCCTAACACATGAGCTTTTTGTCGGAGGGTGGTTGCTACATGAAATATCCAATGCATAACGAGAATAAAGAGAGAAATATTTTTGCTAATTTTAGTTTTGGTCATTGAAACAATAAAGACTAAACACTATTCTGGGTCTAATAGCATGACTGAAGATGATGAAGATGATTGCAAAGAGTTGGTGTTGATTGTAGCAATCAAAATAAATAAACACTGGAATCATAAAATTATTGCTGGAAAAACTTTATGCTGTATGAAAATATTTAATGAATATATTTTATTAAAGATTTCTATTAACTGGAGAGGTACAATTTTAAAAAGCCACTATAACATACTTTATATTCTACTGGAGACAAATAAAAAGTAAGATAAATTAGTGAAAATTAATAAGTGTAGGGAATAATAAAGCAGAAAGAAAAACTGGGAAGGAAGGAATGGTAAGAAAAAGTAAACTGAGAAGATAATTTTAAGTAAGATTGTTTTGAAAAAACCTCAATGAGAATATGATATTTGAATAAAGATCTAATGATGATGACAGTGAAAGTCATGTAGGCAGCTAGGGGAAGAGGAAATGGCAAGTGTCTGGAGGATTCAAGGAACACTGGAGAATACAGGATGCATGGCATGCAGTAAGCCAGAGAAATGCAGCAGGAAAAGAGGTCAGGCAAAGGTAAAAGATGGTGAGACAGTACATGGTCTTACAGGTTTCTGAGAAAAAAAAAAAGCAATTTGTCTTTTATACTAAGTAAAGCAGGCAGGTTTTGAAAAAATAAAATGTAAGAAAACTGAGAAGATAATGAATTTATAAAATAAGAACAAGGGATTATTTAAACAGTAAAATTAGAAGACAAAGAATTATTAAAAATTTTAAAACAAAAAGCTTCTGCACAGCAAACCATCAGCAAAGAGACAACCTACAGAATCAGAAAAAAGTGTAAATTGTACATCTGATGAGGGCTTAATATACAAACTATGTAAGAAATCCCTACAACTCAATAACAAGAAAATAAATAACTCAATATAAAAAAAAAAATGGACAAAGGACCTGACTAGACATTTCTCATAAGAACAAATACAAATGGCCAAGAGGTATATACCAAAGTGCTCAGCATCACTAATCATCAGGGAAATGTAAATCAAAACCACCATGAGATAATCTCACACTTGTTAGAATGACTATTATCAAAATACAAAAGATAATAAATATTAGAGAGGATGTGAAGAAAAGGGTGCCCTTGTAAACTGTTGGCTGAAAGGTAAATTGATATAACCATTATGGAAAACAGCATGTAAGCTCCTCAAAGCACTAAAAGTGCTGTCGCATGATCCAGCAACCTCACTACTGGGTGTAGGTCCAAAGGACATGAAATCGGTATGTCAAATGGATATCTGCACTTTATTATTATTATTAATTTATATATTTATTTTAATTGGGTATATATGACAGCAAAATGCATTTTGATTCATTGTACACAATTGCAGCACAACTTTTCATTTCTCTGGTTGTACATGATGTAGTGCCACACCATATGTGCAGTCATACATGTACCTGGGGTAATGATGTCCATCTCATTCCAACATCTTTTTTTCCCACCCAAAGTGATATCTGCACTTTCATGTTTATTGTAGCACTATTCACAATAACCAAAATATGGAATCAACCTAAGTGCCAATAAACAGATTCATGGATTTAAAAAAAATGTACAAATACAAAATGAAATACTATTTAGCCTTTTTTAATAAAGAAAATTGTCATTTGTGACAAACATACAAGAAATTGAAGAATACTTTTTTAAGCAAAATAAGTCAGACACCAAAATATATATATATTGCATGATCTAACTTGTGTATGGAATCTCAAAAAGTGAAACTCACAGAGGCAGAAAATAGAATGATGGTTTTCAGGAAATGGGAAGTTTAGAGAATAAGAAGGAATAGCTTAAAGATACAAAATTTCAGTTAGCCAGAAGGAATGAGATCAAGAGCTGTATTGTACAATATGGTGACTACTGTTTATACCAATGTATTCTATACTTGAAAATTAGTAAGAGAATAGATTTTAAGAGTATATGTTAATTGATTTGATTTGGTCATTCTGCAATGTATTCGTATTTATAAACACCATGTTGTATACCATATATGCAATTTTTGTCAATTAAAAATAAATAATAATAAAAGAAAATAAATGCAATCAAAGATGGAAAAGACAAATTTGACAAAATTGAGGACATCTTCTGAGATTTTACACCTAAGCTAAACGGTATATGAGATTAGAAAACAAAGATAAACAAAATCATTCTAGAAGGTTAACTAATAGTACATCCAAAGAGATATGAGAGAAAACGAAGAAAAAGGGCACCCTCACATAAAGTGGCTCACAGATTGCTCAGAGTAAGGATTATAAAAAAGAAAGAGAGAGAGAGAGAGAGAGAGAGATATGAAGATTAATTGGATTATAAACAAAGGACCAGGTGTCAGAATATCATTAGACCTCTGATGAACAAAACTTAGAACTAGGTAATGAAGCATGTGTCTTAGTCAGCATAGACTTATTTCTATGACAAACAACTATCAAACAATCCTAGTGGCTCAACGAAACAATTTGAAATTCTTGCTGATGACTTAGTCTTATTTTTGATAGTAGAGTGCCTCTACTGCCACCGAAGGACTTGGAGTTCTCCACCAGTTCCTCTGCCTCAGTTGCAATCCCAGGAGAGATGCAGATTGTGGCAGCTCCTGTGGAGGTTTCAAGGTCCAGGGTTGGAAATCACATATATCACTCTGGCCTATAGATTCCCTCCTAATTACAAAGAAGGCAAAGAGGAAAATAAAACAGGATGTATTTTCCCCCTGTTCAACAAAATATATGCCTTTTCATATAATCCCTCCACAGTTCTGGGGTAATATGATTCCCAACCTAGAATTCAGCAACTATCAATCAAGACTGATTAGAGTCCTTAGACATGAAAGAACTCAAATTTACCATCCTGGTGCAATTTCTCAGGGAACTAAAAAAAGATAACCTAGCAAAATGAACAAGTTAATCAAGAAACAGAAATCAGAGTGTTCAAAAGAGAACAACATCAACCCTAGACTCATAAGGAAGGGAGACCCCAAGATGATGAGGGTGTGTCAGACTAGGAAAACAACCACTATATACAAGAAGACAGAGGTTTTGAGGAAGGGTGTGTCTGAATAAGAAAATAAAATTGAAAGATATCTAGATTATGTAAATTTGTTGATAGATTTATTTTCCTATGGTAAAGAGTTTGAGAATGTTTTAGTGAGTTTTTCATGGAAAAACAAGACAAACAAAAAGAGAATCAATATTAATTGTATAGAAAACAAAGATGTACAAAATACATGTGCAGTTATAGTAAAAATGTGGTTTATGTATGAGTTAAAATTGTATGTTCTTAAAAGTTAAGCTCAGCATTGGCATAAGCACACATTACGCTATAATCGCACTGTGGTGGGTAGGGGAAGGGAACATGAATGTGGAGATGCTTGAGAGAGAGAGCCTCAACAACTAAAAGCAAACATCAGTAAAATATATTATTTAAAAACACAGAGGTAAATACCTGAAGAAACATCTAAAAGAGGTGAACATTGTGATTTCTGAGAAGTAGGCTGTGGGTTATTTTAAGACAGGGAAGAGGCTGCTGGATTTTAAAAGCCTCATAAAACTAGTCATAGGAAGGGAAGGTCTGTCTTGTTGCCAAAGCACTTCTCATCCCTGCTTTAAAAATCTATGCAGTTTTAGTGTAAATGCAAAAAAGATTAATATTGCAATTAAATTGGGAAAGGATACTAGGGAGGAAGGTATTTAGCTTCAATAGATTTTATTTATAACTGGGTGAGTTAAAGTCAATACCTAACCCATAAAATCAAGGGGTGAAACATTACTATATATCATTTAGCAGATTACTACATTTAATTACTAGGATTCCTAAAAAGGGCTAAAAACCATATACTGGTTGCATGTACTTATTACTAGAGAAATGGCAAGTGCAAACCTTCAGAGAAAAATTACGAGACACCATGAGAAAAACAGCAAAGATCAAGGAATTAGTGAAAGAGATGTGCCCCAGGAGGTCAACATGACTTAAAAAAGAGAGCAGGTAGTCAAAATACAGCATTCTTATAGACATGGTAAATTATTTTTAAAACTTGAAATTGATTTGATAATCAACTAAACACATTGACAAAGAAAGATTTTTTTCCTTGATTTTGTTTTATTATTGGAGAGAATCCTTGCAGGAGAGTGTGGTGTTCTCTGTAAGACAGAAGTTATAGAATATTTCAGGAAGAATTTAAAATTGTATGATGATACTACTGAGTAAGGCTGGAACCCCTGAGACACAGGGTCTGCACATAGAATTTGATAAATTATTGACTATTTTGGTGCACCTTTGGCAGAAGTACGTGCTGCCATCATACACAGGCAGAATACATGTGTATGAATGAATGGTTTTTGCAAAACCCACCATGAGGAAACAAATTTAAATACTTCATGTCAGGGCTGGGGTTATAACTCAGCAGTAGATCGCTTGCCTAGCACATGTGAGGCCCTGGGTTTGATCCTCAGCAACACATACAAATAAAATAAAAATATTGTATCCATCTACAACTAAAAAATAAAATATAAATAAATAAATAAATAAATACTTCATGTCATGAAGGAACACTGTTCAGTTAGAAAACTTAAACTTTGGCTTTCCCACTAACTAATTAGACTTTTCTTATGTATATGGAATTGGAAGATAGTATTGGATGACCCAGCTCTGTGGCTTTGTAAGAACTGTTTACAGAAGAGTGATGTTATGGAAAGAAATTTATCTCAATGCATCAGATTTGCATACCCTCTATATTGGATGACAAGGTTTAAGTCCCTGATACCTGCTTACCTCCCACTCAGAATTTTCTTTGTCTGGTGTTTAAAAGCGTCTAATTCCCTCATTGCAATCTACTTTGGGGTGTACTTGAACAGAATTAACAGGAAAAAAAAGCTGTAAATTATTTCTGGTCCTTGATTTTGTTTTCCCCAAAGATCTGGTTTATTTCCTCAGATAAATATAACCAGGGCTCTTTCCTGATGTCTTTCCCCAGTGCACTAAGTGATTTTCTATTATTCAGACTCCCCTTGCACCTACAGAGAAGCTTAGACTACCCTTTGCTTTATTATTTCTTGGAATAATGAGGCAGCTACCTTGATTCTTGTTTTCTTTTTTTTAAATTTTTTTATGACTATTGCTTCAGTTTTAATTCATAAGCTGATTTCACTTATGCATAGCCAGATACATTACATAAAACCCCAAATTCCTAGGCTAGAATAAATGCTTCAACAAAAATATTCGTAACCCAAATTTTATTGGCTCACTGACCTTTCCTGACCTTTCCTCCTGTTGCAGGAGGACTTCAACTCCTTGCTCGAAAACTCATCCAGTTTTTTTCTGAAAGTCTAGTAGGCACTTTGTTTACTAAAGTAAACAAAGGAAGACAGATGTATGTTTTACTATATTTGCACATACCAAGTAACTGAAACCCTTGTGTTCAGCACATATGATTTCTGGGATAAACTCATTCAAGACTTTCCATTTCGGTTTCTTGTTCTACCAGAAACCCACTTAAGAGATGCAACTTGCCCCTCCAGAGCTGCAGCAATCTCCACTATTTCACAGAACATTCCCTAGAGCAGTTCTCCTCAAACTACCTATGCCAAAGGAACAGTTTTCTCTCCTAATCTGACAGAAAACCAATACATCTGAAAAACACAATGAAAAATGAATTTCTAGAAAAACAGCATACTCTTGAATGTCACAACAATGTCAAACTGCTATCAAAGCTTCTAAATGCTTACTTTCAGTCTCTGTGTCAGAAGTTCATGGGTTGGGATCAAATGTGGACCACATTGTGATGCCCTAGAATTTGGTCTTCTAACACTTTCCAAACTGCTGAGTCTTCACAGGGAGAGCTACCATTCAATTTTGTCATTCTGCATATCATAAAAAAATAATAGTGTGAAGCTCATCTCTTTGACTCTGTGTTGCACTTTTATCATTTTGACCCTGGAAGTAATGTTTTCTGTGCATGAGTGTTATAACAACCCTTGAAGACAGCTTCTTCTACACACTTGGGCCTGCATTATGGGACCCTGTTGAAAAATTTATCATCCTATAATCCCTGATTCTTCTGTCTTTTTATCTCGTATTCCTCTGCAACTTTTATCCAAAGGATAAAACCTCTCTTGTTTGTGAACTCATGATAATAAAGAACTCAGAATTCACTGACCCATGAATTTATCAGAATTTTGTGTAAGTTTTATGTAATTTCAATCAAAATATAGGAATTAAGACCTCTGTGTGGAAAAGGACAGGACCTGTGTCATCACTCTTTTCTTTTTTTTTTTTAAGAGAGAGTGAGAGAGAATTTTTTTAATATTTATTTTTTAGTTATCGGTGGACACAACATCTTTGTTTTGTATGTGGTGCTGAGGATCGAACCCGGGCCGTACGCATGCCATGTGAGCGCGCTACCGCTTGAGCCACATCCCCAGCCCCTCATCACTCTTTTCTATGGGAAAAAAAAAATAAACTGTGTGTGTACTAAGGGCCAGACTCTATGCTGGATGTTTCACCTAAATCAGCTTCTTCTTTGACTTTGATACTAGGGCTTAAACTCCAGGTAATTTACCACTGAGCTACATCCCAGTCCTTTTTTAATTTTTTTTTTTTTTGAAACAGGTCTAAGTTACTAAGGCTGACCTTGAACTTGCACTTCTCCAGCCTCAGCCTCCTGAGTCACTGGGATTACAGGTGTGTGCCACCACACTCAGTATAAATCAACTTCTTAAATCCTCAAGGGAACTTTATGAGATGACTAGAGGAATCATTTCCATTTTACAGAAGAGGATACTAATAACTACAGAGCTTTACGTAACTCAATTAAAACCTCTCTACTCGTGATTAGTAGAGCTGAGATAATTGGTGTCCTGGAACACAACAGAAGTAATGAAAAAACAAGGTGTGGGAATAATAATTAAAAGTTCATGCAAGAAAATAGATTTTTAACTATCTAGGAACATAGAAGACTCATATAGAACAAAGTCCTCTATAGCAAACACCAGCTTGGGGGAAAATAATGGGAATTATTTTGAATAATAATACAATATTTGATAATCAAATTTCCTGATAATGACTACATGTTTGGAAAGGAGATACATATTATAAGAAGGTCTGTGACCCTCCAACAATTCCAGGAATGTGCCTCTATTTATTCTACTTGTGACTTTAATACTACTCATATACTATTTTAAATTGTGCTTATCAATTTGGGCCTTGATAAGAAAGTGACTGTAGGGCCCATGTCTCCCAAGATATTGGTTCATTATTGATGTCACTGTGTCAGCTGATTTCCACATGCCATGCATAGAATTCTGCCAAAGTTCTGACACCTTTGAACATCTCTCTCTATCCTGTGTTCAGGCCATATCAGCCAGGCTCCTGTAATCTAGGTGCTTTTAAATGTCAGTATTTCTCTGTTTGACTCTGTCCTTCTCTAGTGGTTACTATGTTTTTAGGAATGGTTCTTACCTCCTCCAGCTTTATCAGCCATGATCATCCAAAATTTGACCATAGAAACTACGTATCTGTTGATGTCTCCTGGCTGGATTCACTTCTCTTTTCCACTAACAGAGCTAGTTGTTCTTTGTGAGCAGGGTATTTTGCAAGGTTGAGGGAAAGCTGACTGCCTTATGTCTTATGCACACCCTAAGCACTATGCTTGATTCAGAAATAGGTCCTGGATAAACAGAATCTTTAGTGAGTCCCCTTAATCTAAGCTCTCATGTGAGGCCCTGAGTTCTATCTCCAGCACTGGGACAAAAGAAAGAATTATATTGGAAAAATTGCCTATATGAAAAATATTAGCCAGGTAAGGTATACTTAGGAGTTCTAAGTTAGTTAATATCAACTAAAAAGAAAAGCCATTCACTGCTTCTCTGTTTTCACTTTAGGGAAGAAAAATAAAATTATTTTTGTTGCTTTTATAATGAAATGTTAAAAAAAGAGAATATTTATGGCAGAAGCAAAGTTTGCCATTTGTAAATATTTTATTAAACAGACTGTTGGTTGTTAAAAAATAAATAAATAAGCTCTCTGAAGAGTTTTTCTTCTGAGGTTGCTAAGCTAATCAGATGTGGTTCTTGAATTACCAATGTCTCTTTGCCAATCAATTAGACAGAAGTGGGGCAACTGGAGACAATGTTTGAAAACCTGTTTCTACATAATTATTTTTAATGTTTTTATTAGTGCATTATAGTTATATACAATAATGGGGTTCATTTTGACATATTGATACTTGCATGTAATATAATTTGCTCCATTTCAATCCCCAGTATTTTCCCCTTGCCTCTTATCCTCCCTCCCACTGATCCCCTTTCTCCACTCTATTGGTCTTGCTTCTATTTTTTTATTGTTTTTAATGGTACATTATAAATATACATAAAATGGAATTCATTGTGATTATTCATACATGCACATAGTATAATTTGGTCAATTTGATTCACCAGTTCCTTCCCTTTTTCACCCCTCCTTCCTCTCACTTTGTCCCCTTATTGTACTCTGCTGTCCTTCCTTGTTTGTTCCATGGGACCACCTTTATGAAAAAAAAAATCCTTTTTTCTCCCTAGCTTTCACATATGAAAGAAAACATCTGATCCTTGACTTTCTTTGTCTGGCTTATTTCACTTAGCATGATGTTCTCCAGTTCCATCATTATACCAGCAAATGTCATTATGTCACTTTTCTTTCTGGCTGAGTATATATTGTGCATACATACCGTGTTTTCTTTATCCATTCATCTGTTGATGGGAACCTGGGCTGGTTCCATACATGGTTGTTGTGAATTGCACTGCTATAAACATTAGTATGCATGTATCACTAGAGTCTGATGATTTTATTTTTGGGGGGATAAATACTAAGGTGGGAGATGGATGGGTCACATGTTGGTTCCATTTCGAGTCTTTTGAGGAATCTTCATAATGCTTTCCAAATTGGTTATACTAAATTTATCATAATTCTTAAACCAGTAACAATGTATTTGCCTCTGCATTGTTTTTCAAAATAATTGAGTAGTAAAGTGCTTCTGGTTGAATTACTAATCTAACTGAAAATCCTACCGCTGATCATTTAGACTCTGGATTTAGCTTCTCTACCTAGGTATTTGCTACCTCCTTCTCCAATATGAGCCAATTTTCTATCTGATTATGTCCCCTTTTTGTCTACAATGGCATATTCTTCATAATTCTCCGGTATAACCAGACTCCTTGTCCTGGACATTACTGAGCTATTCTGCTCTGATACATAGGATCTGATGTAAAATATGATGTGAAAATATCTATGAAGCCCTCTATTTATAATATTAGATTTCCATATATATGTATACATATATACACACATACTTATGTAAAACAGATTTTATAATTGGAAACAACTAACTTAACACCAATGTAACACATAATAAATTTTAAAAAATACATTTATAAATTTTAACACTAAGTCCATTATTCCCAGTTACTGCGAGAACAGAATCACAATGATGATGTCAGAAAAGATAACTTCTTTAGAACAAAATAAATGCAAAATTACTAGTGTTTACAATCAATAAAAATAACTAGGTTAGGATGAATATAAAATAAAGAAAATATAATGGGAATTAAAAATGGCTATTAAATCCTAATAAATAGTTTGGAGATTAATTTAGAAATTAAATTTATAAAGGGATTTATTATGCTTATCAATTAACACTTATTAGGATACTCAATAAATGTCAATGACGTTTTAGCACAAAAAAAATTTAGGAGCTTTCTTAGGAACACACAGTTCCATTGAACACTTTAATCCTTTGTCTTTTAGACATTAATTATGTTTACCTGCTACCAGTTGAATGTGGGATATCTTTGTACAGAGTAGTTTTTTTATTGCTTTATGGAACAGTAAGCCCAAACAATTGAAAAGCAGCAATTGAAATCAGTGTGGATGAGATTCAATCTTGTAGCAGGGATTGTCAATGCTGCTCAGAGGAGATATGACGTCTCAGGGAAAAACCTTGCCACAGGTCAAAAGTGGAAAAAGAACGGAGAGATGCAAAATCACTTCATATGAGGTCATTGCTCAAGGATGAAAGGCTTGCAGGATCAAGGTATAAAAGATATTGGAAATCTACAGTTTAACACAGTTGCATATAAGGAATGGATTTAAAACCAGTTAGCAACAGAGAAAAAAGTATTAACTATGATCAATAAGGTAATAATCAATTAAGACTCTTTAGGATGTACACGCTGTGATTATTTAAAAACAGGATTAAGACTATTGTGAGGACAATGCCAGAAAGGACAAAATATGCAATCAACACACCAAATTAAGTATGAAATAACTCAGGAGAAAGGCATGTTATATTTACAATTACTCCTTAACGCTGTGATTTTGAAATGAAATGTATGAAAGGCAGAATAGCTCGTAACTGATCATGATGCAAATGTGTTAAGACTGTTAATGTAGGAACAGAATGAGACATGGATATTTTAAAGAATAGGGGTTTTTGTCTTTATATGTTGTATCTAATATATATGTATATTAGATACACACACACATACAATAAGATAAATTATGAGAAGTTCTTTGAAAAGCAAAGTGCTCTATAAATGCAAAGGACTATGTTATAACGCTTTGAAGTCCTTGTATTTTAAGATACATGTTTATGCCGTGTGTTACTTTGAGTAGTTTCCATTTTTCTCTTTTGGGGAAGGTGAAGTGGAATTTAAAAGATTAATATGAGAAATACAAATGCAGTTCATATCTGAACATGATTATTGAGCAGTGCTGTTCAAATGGCTAAAAAAATAAGCAACAAAGATATGGGAGAGTTAAAAACCAAATGAAAAAACATCAGTGAAAAAAATGTATATTAGAAATATTTGTAATATTTGATCTAACGTCAAAACCACACTGATGATGATGATGATGATGATGATGATGATGATGATGATGATGATTTGGTACTAGGGATTGAACTCAGGGGCACTCAATCACTGAGTCCATCCCAAGTCCTATTTTGTATTTTATTTAGATACAGGGTCTCACTGAGTTGCTTAGTGCCTCGAGATTGATGAGTCTAGCTTTGAACTCGAGATACTCCTGCCTCAGCCTCCTGGGATTACAGGCATTAACAACCACACACAGTATCACACTGATTCTTATAGATTATAGAACATATACTTCCTCAGAAAACTGTGAGATTTAATTTTTCAATAATCCATAAACATACATACTGATATCTTTATATATCATCTGGATTATATATATGAATCCCAGATTGGCCCAGAAAGTAATGTGCATTATACAGCACTAGAAAAACACATGACTTTTCAATTATGGTTTGACTCAGGAAAGATATGCCCAAGTTGTAACATCACTTTGCAAGATAAGGTGGATCACCCCACAAAAGATTCTAAACCAGTGATCTGAGCATCCAAAAAAAGTGTGGGTGGGGTGAAAGGCAGGGAATGCAAGGAAACTGCAAGGGGGTGTATTTGAAAAAACATGTTCAACCTTACTTATTGTACTGTTGTAATATGATATCTTACATGATGGTTCATTTTTATAAAAACAAACTAAAGAAAGGACATAAGATTTTTGCTTTCACTGACAGAGCACATTAAAAGGAAGCAGGTATTTAAACATCTCTTACCATCTACTTTTCGACAGGCGCAATGCTGTTTACAGAGATACAAGATACAGAGTATGTTGTTTTTACCCTCCTGAAGCTTCTAGACTGTCTCAGTCAACTTGGGCTTTCTTAGTAAATAAAATAGACAGGGTGGTTTAGACAAGAGACATTTATTTTTCACGGTTGTGAACGCTGGAAAATCCAAGTTCAAAGCTCTGGCTAATTCAGTCCCTGGTGGGGGTTCTCTTCAGCTTGCAGAAAGCCACCTTCTCATTATGTTCTCACATGGCCTTTCCTCTGTGCTCATGAGAGCAAGCTCTGTTGCCTCTTCTTATAAGTACATTAAACCCATCAGGTCAGGACATCACCCTCAAGAACTCATCTAACTTTAATTATTTCCCAAAGACTCCATCTCCAAATGTTATCACAATGGGAGTCAGTCGGGGCATTAACATCAGGATTGAGGACAGGGGACACAATTCAGTTCATATCATGAGCTAAAGAATAAAAAGATGATGAACACACAGATTAGTGAATTTTCATAAAATGAACAAACTCTAGTCAAAACAGCTAGGTCAAGAAATAAAATATTACCAAAACATAAGAAGCTCTAATGTGTCCCTTCTAATCACAACTGGACTGCCCATCCAAAGACAACCATTGTCCTAGTGTTCAACACCATTAATACGTTTTGGTCACTTTTGAAATTTCTATCATTGAATCCTATAATACATATTAATATGCATGTTTTTTCTTCACTAACAATAATGGCCTTAGATTCATCCATGCTATTACTATAGCAATATTTCATTGATTTTCATACCTGTATAATAGCTCATTGTGTGAAAATAGCGTAATTTATTTACTCATCTTATTTCTGAGGGTAATTCATTTACCAAGTTTTGATTATTATACATAAAGTAAGTTATGAACTTTCTTGTATATATGTTTTGGGATATAGACATGCACAGTTCTGATAGCTAGATGCATAAAAGTGAAATTACTTACTTAGAGTATGTAAGCATTCAGATTTGTAGATATCACTGCAGTATGAGAGTTCCATTTATGCTACATCTTGGCTAATATAGGGTATTATTAGTGTAATTCATTTTAACCATGCTTGTGTGCAACTATATCTCATCATGATTTTAGCTTTTCTTGTCCTAAAAATGAATGAAGTTGAACAATTTTAACATATTTATTGCTAATTTTTTATATTTTGTTATGTAGGCTTTTTCCTTATTGTTTTAAGAGTTTTGAAATATATTCTGCATACACATATTTATCAGTTATACATATTGTTTGTTCTTTCATGCTGTGGCTTTTTACTCTCACATAGTATCTTTTAATGAGCAGACAATTTGATCACTCTCGACTACAATCTCTTCCTTTATGGTTAGAAAATATTGTTTCATGTTTAAGAAATATTGACCTACAACAAAGTAAAAAGAATTTTCCATTGTTATTCCTATGTCATATTCTGGAAAATCTTAGAACTCTCTTTTTCCACGTGGTAACTCTAATATGATTTATATTAATTTATATTAATTCTATATATTTGTCCTTCACAAGGCATTGTTACTATTTTTATGCATTTATAATTTTGATTTAACTACATTTTACTTATGCCATACCTTTCTCTACAATCCTTTACAAAATTCCATCATTCCATATTGGAAAATTTTTCTTTAGCTTAAAATAACTTTCATTAATTTTGTATACATGTTGCCAGGTGGTAGAAGAACGGAGAAGAATGGGAAATGATATTTATGAATTTTCTTAGTGTTCTTTTAATATAAAATCATAAAACTCATCTCTGTAATTTCCTTTTACTCTAGTATTTGTTCTTTTAAAATTCTGACTGTTTTTTCTTCACTAACAATAATGTTAGTGATGTGTACAAACAAAAGTTTTTTTAAAAATTTTGCTCCAATTTTACACTTTGATTTTGTGGAAGAGGTGATTTGCAACTAACTAATGTGGCATAGTCAAAAGGATTTTTTTTTAATTTTGTTTGTTTACCTGTTTGTGTGAACTTTTGCTTACTAAACTCTGATGGGGAAAGAAAATTGACAGTAATCATCTCTTATGTCCTAAAAACACGAAAATTGGTGAATACAACATATATTTTAGATTATTTTTAGCTTTTTAATGTCAGCAGGACACTAGAATCCCATTTATATTTGGGTCTCATAGTTCTCATGTAATCTTTCTTCATTTTCTTGAATCACAATCTTTTAGATTGATATGCATTCAAGTTGCCTTCCCATAGTCACACCCATTCATACAAAGACAGCTTGACCATATACCTTCTTAATAGGTTATTGAATTGCTTATTTGACCACTTAGTCATAATTTCAAAAGCCTGTTACCTCCACATTGCAAAGAAGACCAAATTACTTCATCCATGATTCATCACAATAAGACCATAATTCTGCTAATTCTTTCAACTATAAAACATTAAGAAATAACACTTTTCTCCAATTCATGTCTTCTATGGGTTATCTCAATATTTTAATTTAATAAAAACATTTTTATAAGATTCTTGTTTTCTCTCCACGTTCTTTTATTTTACTTTGCAAAATCTGTCATGGAAAATCTCTTTTGTATAAAATAAAATAAATGGTAGGTTTCACTGGAATTTTCCTCCCATCATTAAAAATAAGTTTAAAGCCATCTGTTGTCAATTTTTTTTTCCAAAAACGAATAAAATAAGATAAAGGAGGACACTGCACTAATGTTCTTATCTTTCATATGAATATTCCAAATGAATATTGTAGAGCAGAGGCATAGACAAGGTGATTTAACTTCTTTGAGGCTGTGTAGGGCAGGCTATGAAATGCAGCTAATACACAGATCAATCAGTTCATCCATTAATCAATGTGTGCTGTGTCCAATGTTAGTGACTCTTAACCAGGATTCTCTGTGATGGTTTTTAAACAAATGTACCCAGGGGCCTAATCCCTCAGGTGCAGCAATTTGGAACGAGTGGGCTAAGAAAGAACTCTACAAATGATCATGATGAAGAGTCTTGCTGTGCCATAGGAATGTAAAGAACAAATGGGTCTACACTCAACAAAGTTTAAAAAAAAAAAAACACTTAAAAATACATAAGATAATATGTAATTAAAAATTGAATTTCCAGGCTCAGTGTGAGTTAGAAAGCTTTCATTAGGAAGATTAAAATTGATCTGTGCCTTCAAGACTAGGCAAGATTTGCAGTGCTGGTAGAAATACATGGAAAGGGGGTAAATTTTATGAACAAGAACAGAAATAGTCATTGTGTGTGAATCATTGCAAAGAATAAATTTAATGTAAGCTCTATGACTACAGTAATTGTTTCTGACTCATTCACTGCTTTATATATAATACAAATATCCATAGAACAAATATGAAAAATAAGTAAACCAGTCAACCCATCAATAATTAACGTGGCATGGACTCATGATGTAGCACTAAGAAATGGGTATGTATATCTAAAACAAAATCAAATTATGGATGATCATGAAAGTCAGCAAGAGAGTAAGACAGGGACCAACAAAATAAAATGGGTTTTTGAGCTAGATTCATCAGGGGATCACATCATGCACTACAGGGATTCTACCTTTCAAAATAACAGAAGCCAGTCAAAAATGTGGTGCGGTAATAGAGACCTGTGATAATCAAGGTCTTACAATATTCTCATAAAATTTTTTAAAAGCATATTCAGGAAATATAAAAGGTTAACATGGTGCTAATAATTTCTTCCAAACAGAAGATTTCAAATATTCAGCTTAATACTGCATTTTAGTTAATTTAATTGTTATCCGTTACTTGTCCCTGGTTTTTTCCCTCCTACTATCTTTGGTCATCCTCTTGTGCCTCTCCCCTTTTTGTTAAAACTCCTTTTTCTAGAGGAAGTTAATTGATTGCTGAGATTTTTACTATAATTGGCTCTATTCTATTTGCACAAAAGTTTCAAAGCTCAATTTAGACTTTAGTAATATTTTAGAATTAAAATGAAATTTATCAAAGAATTGCTTTTGATCACCAAGATATTCATATTTTAGATATTGCTTTAGTATATAATGTATGTAGTAAAGGTAGTTTAGGTGAATGCCAGAAATTTCTGGCCTATTATGTGAAACTTACAAAATAAACAAACAAACAAAAAAGTCTAGACAATAGTTCCCAACTTTAGTCTTCCAATATCATATTTTATAGACTGCTACTTTCTTCACCTATACCTTCTTAGTTTCCCATAAGAACTGTAACTCTTAGCAATATGGTTTAATATGTATATTTTCAGAAATATGGGAATTTCACAAGTTGAAATAATGATCATGCAGTTATGCAGCGTTTTCTAGTATATAGAATTAAAACTGAGTTGGAAGCCAAAAAATATAATTAGCAGAACTTTAATTGCTAACATTACAAAAAATAAGGAAAAGAAATATGAACTACCAAATATCTTCAGCCCCACAATTACCTGAAGCAAGACTGAGAAAATTATGAGAGTAGAAAACAAAATATGAGTCCATTTCCATAGATAATTAGATATTCTAGGGAATCACTTTCACTATTTCAGGCCAATGGAGAAATGATGGAACTAATTCAATGAAATTACCTCCCTTCCTAATGGCCTAAAGGGGCACAGAGCCGATCTCTTCCTTCTGCTTTCTATTACTAGGAAGTTTTAGTTACAATGAAAAATCTATTTAGCAGGAGAACAGAAAACTTGCATTTTTATGGTTTAGGTAGGCTGGAAGCAATAGAAAGAATTTTTTTTCTGAAGGCAAAAGAAAAAAAAAGATGACATAGGCAGAAATTATTGTTGGATTTTAATGGATTGTGATGACCCTAGGAAGGATGGAGGAAAAAAAGACTATTAACAGTTTCTAATGGACCAAAACAACATCTACCTTTATGGAAATATTGGATTCTATCATTGCTCACTGAATATGCTTCCTACCATCACAACTCCACAACATGTTTGTGTTGAAACCATCCATGAATTAAACAATTGACCTTTTAAAAAAATGATTATTTGAAAACTGAAGTCCCTGTCTTACTAAGCCAATTTACTTCGTCTTAGATGAGATGGGGGGTGGTTTGCATATAAAAGCAGCACAAGCCTGAATGTATGTTTGCGTATAGGCATCTATCAAGGATTCAAACCAAAGTGGAACACGAAGAGTATTAAAATCATGCACGGATCTTAGAGACAGAGAGAGACATCTACTGGTCCATTTATTACAGTCTCAAGCACCTCCCCCTCCACTGTAATTAATGTAACATTTTCTCTCTTTACAGCTGACAGCCAAGAGCATAATTAGAGTCTAATAAAACACGGAAAAGTCACAAATGCAAAGTGGAATAAACAGTAAACAGTGAGGGAAGAGAGGATCCGGGAGCGTGATGGCTGGGTAATGCCTTAGATAAACTGTGTGCACATTGACACTGTCACGCTCTCAGCAGCCCCAAGTGTGCTGGTAGCCTGGTGCAGACAGACAGCTCGAATTAATCCCAAGAGAAGCGCATGACAGGCGAGTGAAGCAGACAATTAGAATGAAGGAGGAAATTGGAAATGGCAAAGGTGTGAACATATGTCAAATTACAACTAAATGATAAATTACAATTCTGTCATTGGAATAAGCGGTAATTAAGAAAGATTTCAGCTATCCCTCTTGAAAAAAAAAAAAATAAGAGTGAACCACATCTCCCCCCCCCACCCCCAGTTTAGATTTGTTTGCTGAATTGTTTCCATCCATCTCACACAGAGAGCTGAATCTTCCTGACTTTTGAGCTGCATTATTTGTGTACATTAAGGATAATTCTTTTCTTTCCTCTTCCCCATTTTCCAGACTGGCAGAATGATAGTGTCAAAATGAACAGGAAGCTGATAGTATCTGATATAAAAACCTGCACTGAGAATTTAAAAAAAAAAAAATGAGGTTTGCTGCTGAAGCTGCTGCTGCAGTCTAATTATTTTAAACAAGCACTGCACAGTCCAGCTGACAATTAGGAAAGTCTGCTCTATGGCTTGGGGGATTCATAGGAAACCTCATAATCACTGTATACACGTCCTTTTCGTTTAGACAGTAATGAATGTGGGTGGGGTTTCTTGGCAGTTTTCGGCCACTTAACCACAATTTAAAACAGCTGTGTAATTATCATGAGTTTTTTGAATCCAACATCCAATTCCAATTTAGAGTTTGTAACACCTGTGGTTTGTTATAACCACTAGGACCATGGCAGGGGAATGACAGAAGCAAAAATGCAGGGCTGGCAAAAACAGCCCTCAAGAGGGCACCTTGTCCCAGGGGGCCCCTGCATGCCAAGACACAGATGCAGAAGGAATCTTTGCAGCAGCAAACCTCACATGTAAACACAAGGTGCTGTGTGTAGGGAGGTTTTCTTCAGCACTGTCAACCCAGAATATCCTTGCCTGAAACTCTTTTAAAAAGCAGGCATGTCTCTGACTTATGCAGCCCTTGCAAACTCTATTTAAATAAAGAGGGGAAAAATTATATGCCAATGGAAAATACCATACAAGTTCTAAATCCAAAGTAAAAATCTTTGATTATTTAGTATATCTTCAAACACAATTTAATCGGATGATCATCCTGCAGCTATCATTTACTGAATCCTGAGGCATTAATTTTAGAAACAACAATAATTAAACAAACATTATTTTTAGGAACAACAATAATATTAGAAATATTAATTTGAGGAATTGGTCTGAAATAAACTTTAATACATAAACAAAACAGCCACCTCATAATATTGTAATATTTATAAAATAAACATTCTAAATTTCCTGTGATTTATATTCTTTTGCAAGTGTGTATAACATTAAATAGCTATAGTTCTACATTCACAGAATAGTGACCAAGTACAATTATGTAGTGTCTGAAAAATAAATTGAAATAGTGAAAGCATCTCTTAGAACATTTGCAAATATTTTCATCTTTCCTTTTTTACCATCCCTCTAGGGCAAAAAGGAGGCAAATATCCAAAAAGCTAAATAAAATTCTCTAACAGAGAGGTCAGGAGCTCCAATGATCTTCTGGGATAAATCAATTTCTAGCAGCTGCGGCCTGATACTGTAGTTCAAGGCCTTGAAAGCTTAATTGGGGAAGCATGTTAAAAGTTAAAGGGCCAGAGTCATGTTAATTACATGAGGTCTTCCTTGTAGAAAACCTGCCCAGCACAATGCTACTCTACTTCTTACCTAGATAAGGATGTTTCTCTACCACACTTCTATAATTTGACAAGGTTTATTTTAAAAGCAATTTATTTGTAGTCATCTATGTGCTTCACAAGTAATAGAGCCTAATGTGTCCATTCATTATATTCCTAATACTTTGGGTTACAAAGCCTCCAACAGTGTATGTCAGAACTTTAGAAGGATCAAGTATGGAACAAATTGAGAACTGGGTTACAATTCCTCCCTCTCATGGGAAGTAAAGGCTGAGAAAAGAATAGAACAATGGAATGCCTTGCTAGGCATGATGGTACATGCCTCTAATCCCAGCAGCTCCAGAGGCTGAGGCAGAAGGACTGCAAGTTCAAAGGCAGACTTAGCAATTTAGTGAAGCCCAAGCAACTTAGTGAGACGTGAGTCAAAATAAAAATAAAAAAGTGCTAGGGATGTTGCTCAGTGGTTAAGTTCCCCAAGTCAATACCTGGTACCAATAAATAAAGGAATAAATAAATACTATCTACTCCTAGAAATAGAATTCTCTATGGAAACATGAATATAGTAGATTAACATAAAAATTTTTGTCTTTATATCAAATTAGGGGAAAGGCACATAAATTATAATTATGCAAAAATCATTAAATATAACCTAACAATTTAAAAATAGTCTATATAATAAAATTTGCATGTAGAATGATGTCAATCTTTACACTGTATTTTTCCAACCATGTAATATTCTACATGTAAATTGTTTTCAAAATTTGTTTATTAGGTGTCTATTAAAGTTAATAAAAAGGTTGAGCTTTCTTCTTCAGACTAAATGGTAGAACATGAACTTCCTCCACAAATAATGCTGGGTTTAAATTGGTTTCTGGGTATTATATTTTTAACAACAACTTAAAATCCTTTTATTTGCCACATCTGTTATTTTTTTCAGAGAATGTTTTGCTTTAATAACCATAGGAATTGTAGAAATTATTTTGTTGGTTAGTGATATTGCAATACTACATGTCACCTCTGTGTAGACTTTGGATATGAATGTGATATTAGAGAACACTTCTTTTAAAGATTCTAAATCTTCAATATGCATAATATCTGGATGGATGCACCAGAAATCTGTGTTCTGGAAAAGCATTCCAGATACCTTCTATGCAGATTGAAGCTCTACTCCAATCTTCCACTTTACGTAGGCCAAGAAAATTTTGAACACAAGAATAAATGCTAGGGCAAGACTTCTCAAAGTAGAGACCACTCTTCTGATATTCTGCCAAATTATTTGTCTATGAAATCATATTCTTGACCAGATTACTAATGCACTATTTACAGTAGAAACACCATGTTTCTAATTTCTATGTTTAATTACTTAATTATTTTCTTAAAGTAAGATTTACTAATGATGATTATCCCAAGTACATTATTTTAATTGTAGATTTCAAAGCTAGGGCTTTCACAATTCAGAGACAAATATGAAGAATCCTAAGAAAAGTACTAACTTATTTATAGGGGATTCTGAAGAACAGTAAAACTTGGAATTGTGTAGGGAAATTTAAGAATTACATCAAAAATGTTGTCTAAAAAATAATTATTCAAATGTACATTTTTCCTTAAATATTAAACCCCTTTACTTTTTACACTTCACTTGTACAATTGTTGAAGAGCTGCATACTTAATGGTTGTTTATTCAGGTGATTATATTTCACCCACACAAATATACCCTGAATATATTCTAAACATCACAGTAAAATATTGAGTAGCCAATATCCAATGACATAAGCATGGTGACATATTCCAAAAGTCTAATTTCAGGAGATTTGAATGAAGTCTCATTCAAAAAATTGAAGAATATTTTGGCAAAATGTCAGTGGATTTTTTACTTTTATTCTTTACAAAATAACTGATATGGCATGTGTCCTCTCATCAAAAGAAAATAACTATAAATCTGAAAAACATACATGCAACAATGGTTTGCAAGTGTTAAGCAACAGGCAATGCAAGACTGTGTATACTGAGGCAATTACTGCAGGAACCCTGGTTGCTTTCTAAGGATATTATAGCTTTTAGGGGCACAGGGAGGTGGAGCACAAACTAACAGTGCTGCTGAGCTGCAGATGCAGAGATTAGAGTTCAACGCAGTTAAAGGGGCTGGAATTTCCAAGCAAAGTACTGGATGAGAAAGAGCAGCATAGAGAACAGACTCTGCATAAAGATGTGAAGCATAGCTTGGTTAGGAGCTGTCCTAGGAATGCAGAAATGAGATTAAAATGCCCATAAGTACCCATTTCATGTTAAGTTGACTGCCCAATGGCAACACCCAAAGTTATAACCAGCCTAAGAGACTTTTCTGAACAGCTTTGCTGTTCAGTAAATATCTGAAAAGTCCTCAGACTCTGGGTATAAGAAAACTACTTAAGGAAAAAAATCAGTGCAGAACTGATATAGAGCCATTAAAATAAAGAATAAGCAAGACTGACAGGACAAGAGAAAATCTGCCAATAATCAAACTACCTGCCATAATGAGGCTGAACACCATTTACAACAAAGTGACATGCTCTCAGGAAGGGTTAAGGAAAATACATTCCACAGGCAAGACACCTGGTGTTGTAAATAAAGTTAAATTGGAACATAGCCATGTCCCTTTGTTCAAGTATTTTATGTTGCTTCTTTCCCATTATAACACAGAGTTAGGTAGTTATGAAAGAGACTGTCTAACTCCCAGTTGAAAGCACTTACCACTTCATCCTGCAAGAAAATGGTCACAAGTCATAGAGTTAGACTCACTATAATGTGCAACCACATTGTATAGCTTACAAAAAATAATAATTACTAGACATGCAAGTGTGTAATAATATGATTAAAACTTAAAGAATGTAATCAATTTGAAAATGAACATTAGCAATCTTCAAGAATATAAATAACAATAAATGGTAGGAGGGATGTGGAGAAAACAGTACAATTATACATTGTTGGTGGGACTGAAAATTAGTATAACCACTTTCAAAAAAAAAATAAGATCAGTCAAAAGACTAGGAGCACGATCTAGACATCCTTCCTCTTGGTATTCTTTCAAAAGAACTAAAATCAGCATACTATAGAGATACATGCATGCCAATGTTTATAACAGCACAATTTATAACAGGCAAGTTATGGAACCAGAATAGTTGTCTGTCAACAGATTAATAGATAAAGAAAATGTGGTATATATACACAACAGAGTTTATTCAGCCATAAAGAATTAAATTATATCATGTGCTGGGAAATGGAACTGGAGAACATCATGCCAAGTGAAATAAGCCAGACTCAGAAAGCCAATGATCCCATGTTTTCTCTCATCTGCAGAAGCTAGTGAAAGCTAGAGAGAAATAAGGAATTTAAAGAGGGGGTGTCTCTGAAAATAAAAGGGAAAACAAGAGAAGAAGGAACTGAGGGGGAAGAAGGAGGGATTCAAAAGGGGAGGAATTATAGAATAAAATCTACCAAATTTTGCTAAGTGCATGTACAAATGTACCACATGAATCACATATATATATATATATATATACAAATATGTACATATTATAATGCACTAATTAATAATAATAATAATAATAATAATAGAAGGGAATTAGTAGAGTAGACCTAGTAGATTGAGGGAGGGAAGAAAGGTGGTGAAAAAGAAGGTATTGAAAAATGAGATGGAGCAAATTATGTTATGGGCATGTATAAATATGACACAATGAATTCCACTATTTTGTATAATCATGGTGTGACAATTCAAAGAAAAGAAAAGTAAGTAGCCTTCAAAAATCAACAGGTTGGATTAGCTGTCAAGAACTTTTGATGAACTTATTATAGATATGTTCAGAAAGTTTCAGGGAAAGACCACAATAATGAATCTGAACAGATAAATGAAAGCTATTATAGAAAAAAGCTAATTGAAAATTCCCAAACCAAAAGTACAATATCTGAAGTGATTTATCCACTTGGTAGACTTAGGATAGATTAAAACTCAAAAGAATGAAGTAACTTAAAAATAGATGAATAGGTATTCAAAAATATGAACAAAGGACAGAAAACAGAAAATTATTTAAGAAAGGGTAAATGACCAGTGGGGCAAGATAAAACAATCTAATATACATGTAATTCAAGTTCTGCAAGAAGAGGAGAAAATAGTACATAAAATATGTTTGAAGAAATAATAATTTCAAGTTTTCCAAATTTGTGAAATATAAAGAAACATCAACTTGCAGATCCAACAATCTCTGTAAAACCTAAGAAATGGGATTTTCTAGACAAATATACCTAGGGAGAATATAGTGAAGCTTAAGGAAGCCTAAGACAAAGAGGAAAATCAGCCACTGGAAACAGAGATACATTATACAAAATGTGACAATAACACAAATAATAACAGACTCTTGACTAGAGATGATAGAAATTAAATACAATAAAAAGATCTTTGAAGAACTAAAATCAAAAATAAATTTTAGACCATACTTTATATCCAACAAAACGTCTATGAAAAAATAAGGTCAATTTTTTATATATAAACAAAATCTAAGAGCATTGGTCACCATTAGAGCTGAACTATAAGATTATCAAGGAAAATATTCAGCTTAGAGGTAAGCCACACTAGATACAATCCAGATCTACAGGAAAGAAGAAGGTAAACACTTTGAATGGTAAATATATGGAGAACATAAACTATTACCTTTTATGTCTTAATTTCACTTAAAGACAAAAGATTATTTAAAGTAAATTTAACAAGATTTAATTTTATTATTAATGAAATATTTTAAAATATGAAATCAAAATAAGACAAAGGAAATCATAATGCATACCAGTATATATAGAATGTAGTCAAATATAATAAAATACTCTAAACAGTAAGAATATTGTGATAAATTAGTGCTTTATTTTCCAGAACAAATTTAAAATGATAATACTAAAAAAAAGAAATGGAAACATTTAAAAAACATACTAAAAATATTTGATTAATGAAAAACAAAGCAATAAGTAAGGAATTGAAAAAAAATCAAATTGAGAACCAGAAAAAAAAGATAGATGATAGACCTTAATCTAAACAAATAATTATATTAAATAAAAATGAATTATATTCTATAGTTACAAGGCAAAAGAATGATTTTTAAAAAACAATTTATGCTTTTTATAAGTAGTATAATTTAAATAAACATACAAATATTATGTTAAAGTAAAATGGAGGCAACAGATTATTGTGCAGATAATATACGTAAGAAAAATAAGGGTGCTGCAATAGTATTATATGCAGTAGACTTTAGAACCAGAAGTATTTTCAAAGGTGAATAAGAAATATCTCTTTAAAATGTTAAACCATGAGGAAAATCATAACATTTTTAATAGCATATGAATGCAAAATCTATGCTTCAATATATATAAAGGGAGAATAATTATAGGACAAAACAGAGAACTAGCCAAATATACAAACATTTTGAGCCTTTAAAACCAATGTCTTTGCAAATAATAGAATAAGGAACATCATTAACAATATTGGTGATTTGAACACTACCAACAGCTTTATTTTGTTGCCAATTGTGAAATGTCAAAACAAATAAATACAGAGTATGCATTGTAAGCACACATGGAATGTTTTACAAGATAGCCCAAATGCTGATACATAAATAAGTATTGATTAATTCCAGCACAAGAAAGTCGTACATATTGTGCTCTTTTTCTAAACTATAAATAGACTAGAAGATAAATAATAATACTTCAAAATCTTTAATATTTGGAAATTCAATCACAGTTACGAAGTAACTTATGTCAAAGAATTAAATAGAAAAATTAAAAATGTTGAGTATTTACCTCAAGAATATGAATAAGGACAAGATTTTTCCTCTTCCCACTTCCAATTCAACATTTTAATACAAGTCCTAGACAGGGCAACAAAGCAAGAAAAAGAAAATGAAAGGCATAAATATTGGGAAAGAAAACGGTAACTTCTGTTGACTCACAACATGATCATTTGAGAAAATATTATGTAACAACATTGCAGAAAATGCTAAGAAACATAATGAAACACTATTAGAAGTAAATTTTATAGATTTACAACTTTAATATCAATTTTTATAAATTAATTAAATTTGAAGGTTAAATTTTGTATGTTGATTTACCAAAGAACCAAAAGATAAAAAACATTTAGAAATAAAATCAACAACAGATATGCAAGATTTCTGTGCTAATAATACTTGTGAGACCTAAAGCAATGGAAAGACATACCATTGTTATGAACTGGAAAACCTGATACTATAAAAATATCAATTTTCTCCAAAATGATTTATAGATTTAATATAAACTCCATCAAAATCCCAATAGACCTTTTAAAAATAAATTGGGAACTTATTTCTAAAATTCTGTGGATATAAAATATAAGAGAATACTGACGAAAATTTTGATAAGAATAATAAAATTGTGGTATATACATTGTGATTTTAAGGCTCATTATAAAGCAGTTATATCAAGCAACATAACACTGATATAACCACATATAATTATATCAGTGGAAAAGAATATAGGGAGTAGAACTATAACACATATTTAGGTTCTAATATAATTCAATGAAGAAAGAAATGCCTTTTTCACAAACAGTGATTGAAAAACAGACCAACCTATTGAAAATAATGAGCAACACCTATCTCATCCCATGCACATGAATAACTCAAGGTATCACAGAGCTATATATAACAAGAAAATCAATAGAAGGATCTCTTTATGATCTTGATATAGGCAGAGATTTCTTAAGTCAAAAAACCAATCACGAGATTTAAAATTGATAAAATAAACCTTGTCAAAATGAAGACCTCTACTTATAAAGAAAATCACTATTATGAGAAACAAAATTATTTGCCAAATATAAACCTGATGAAGAGCTTGTTTCCAGAAAAAACTTTTGCAAATCAATTATAAGGAGACAATCTATCAGTTAGAAAATAAAAGCCTGATCTTTAATAAGCACTACCAGAAAAAGATATGAGTGGTCCTCAGCCTATGAAAAAGACGCTCACCATCACTAATTGTCATTAGTCAAAACCAAAACGAAGCACAAGATTGGCCAAAGTGAACAACAATAACAAAACAAAAAAAAAAGAGCAATAAACTTGATGTTGGCGAGAATGTGATAAAACCTGAAAGCATTCACTTATGCTGAGAATGTTCAAACTGGTGTTTTCTTTGTTGTTGTTGTTGTTCTTTTTAGTTATACATGACAATAGAATGTATTTTGGCAAATTATATATACATAGAGTATAACTTATTCTAATTAGGATCCTATTGTTGTGGTTGTACATGATGCAAAGTTACCCATGGTTTTGTATTCAAATACGGAGCTAGGAAAGTTATGTTTGATTAATTCTATGGTCCTTCCTATTTTCCTCCTCCCTCCCTTCCCTTTTTTTTTTTTTTTTTTTTTTTTNGTCCTTCCTATTTTCCTCCTCCCTCCCTTCCCTTTTTTTTTTTTTTTTTTTTAGAGAGAGAGAATTTTAATATTTATTTTTTAGTTTTCGGCGGACACAACATCTTTGTTTGTATGTGGTGCTGAGGATCGAACCCGGGCCACATGCATGCCAGGCCAGCGCGCTACCACTTGAGCCACATCCCCAGCCCCCTCCCTTCCCTTTGTTCCCCTTTGTCTGATCCAATGGACTTCTATTCTTCCCCTCACCACCTTCCCTTGTTGTGGATTAGCATCCACATACCAGAGAGAACATTCAGCCTTTGGTTTTGGGGGACTGGCTTATTTCACTAAGCATGATATTTTAAACTGATGGTTTCTTACACAGTTAAACAAATGCCTACTTCATTACTCAGAAATTCTACTCCTATAACTAACCAAGAGCAGTGAAACCATGTGTTTACAAAGAAACTGAAAAACCATGTTTTGAAAACAGCTTTATTTATAATAATGGGAAATTAGAAAAATTTCTAATATCTGTCATAGAAGAATAAAAAAATTAAGATACAGTCATACATTGGAAAACTTTGAGCAATTTTGAGCAATTAGAAGCTACTTCTGATATCTACAGAGTCATGTATGTATTTTAAAAAGATTATGTGGCACAAGAGAAATTATCCCTCCCACCCTCCAAAATGTGCATGCTATTTGATTTCATTTTTCTAAAGTTCAAGGACAGGCAAAAATTATATGGAATAGAATTTCAGGGAACTAGATGGTATAAATGTTTACCTTAGTTAGGGTGGTGGTTGCAGAAGTTTTTGTTTGTATATACCTAATAAATGCTTATATACTCCTAATATATGCATTTTATATAAATTTTAATACAATTTGTAAAAGTGCTTGGGCAGGTCACCATTAATCCTATGATGTTGATTAGAAACTCCCTGTCATGTAGATATAATAGATAATGAGTCCAGTCAATTCTTGAAGTTTTACACCCCACTGGAAGCAATCAGGCACTTGGGACAAAGTCATTAACCTAACCCTTGCTGGTGACTGCATTGCTCTATTCAATTGTATGGATACAACATCACTCAATTGTTAGAAAAACTATATTACATACATAGTAGTAAGATATCATTTTACATATTAATAATTATCACACCTGAAGTTGACTCTTGTTTTAATTAATGTAATTATAGTATCATCTTTTTTAGTTAAAAAAAAGAGTCTGTAACCTAGCCACTAGCACTTATTTCTTGTGCTTTTCTGATGTACACATAATTAAAGCCACCACAGATGAAATATTTTATAAAAAAAACATCTTGCATTCCAAGCAAATTCTCTGCAGCACCCCTACAGAAATTGTACTACTTTGATAAACATTAGAATTTTCTCTTTTTTACTAGTACACAGAGAAGATTAGTGTCCAATAATGAAATTAAATAGCTTAGTAATTCAATAGGAAAGAAAGAAATATAAATGTAAGAAAAGGAAGAGGGCAGAAGAGAAAGAAAGGAGATATTTTAAAATTATTAATTAATGTTTGCTTTAAAAATGTTTGCAATTAAGTCATATCAGAATTGCCATAAATGAAGAAATAGAATTAGCTGGTTTGTGCAGAGCTATTATTATAGCATTAAAACTGTTGTGCCAGGAATTGCTAATAATTATTTATTAATACCATTTTGCCAAACTGACATAGCAATAGTTATTCATGAAGTTATTTGACAGATTCAAACATCCATACCAATTGAATAAAATCCAAATGCTTCATAATCTCCACCACTGTACATATTACATTAGCATAAGTCAAGAAGTATGCTTGCCAATCCCCTCGGAAAAACAAGACAAGTAATTCTAGCCCGACCTGCAAAACACAAATATTTAAAGCATATTTGCTAATGTGTAATAAGAATTTTCAAGATAAAGATACATAAAATACATGTACAAAAGACTACCATAGTATTTTTGAAAAAATAGTTGTAGAATATAAAAATATGCATATTTTTAAATCCTACAAATTAGTATTGTCAATTATCATCCACAAAATTTAAATTTTATCTATAAGTTAAAGGGGTTAAAGAAATTTGCAGTTCAACAATGTGGTGATTTTTTTTTTTCACTTTATGAAGTCTGGATTAAAATACAGCATTTTTTATATTTCTTAGAGCTCATTTTAAGTTCTTATAAACATAAATTTCTACTTAATATGAATAAATTTTTCTCAATTTTTAAAGTAAATTTTATTTTTTTAGCATAGATTTTGGCTCACACCAAAATTGAAATGACATCCAGTGATTTTTCCATATCATTCCCCCCTTCAACCTATGCATTATCTATTCCATAATCAAGATCCCATCACCAAGGTACATATTTGATACAACTGATGAATCTATATTGATAAATAATTATCACCCAAAGTCCATGCTTTACATTTGGTTTATTTCTTGGTATTGTATGTTTGAGTTTGAACAAAATTTTAATGGCATATATCCAACATTGTGAAGAACAGTTTAATTACCCTAAATAACCTCTGTGCACCATCTGTTCATCCCCCTCTTCTTTCTAACTCTGGGAAACCACTGATCTTTTTACTATTTCCATAGTTCTGCTTTTTTCATAATTTCATATGTTAGAATCATACAGTATATAGGATTTTTCAAATTACCTTTATTTTCCTCTTCTACCATACATTTAACTTTTCTCTGTGATTTTTCATAACTTGGTAACTCATTTCTTTTAATGCTGAGTGGTTTCCTATTGTTGGATTATCAGAGGTTTTTTTATCCATTCACCTACTGAATGATATCTTGTTTGTTTCCAAGTTTGGAAAATTGTGAATAAAGTTGTTATAAACAAGAAGGGTTTTATGGGCAAAGTATTTCAATCCCTTTAGGTAAATACCAAAGAAAATGATTGCAGGATTATATGAGACTATGTTTAGTTTTTATAAGAAACTGTCAAACAGCCTTCCAAAGTGATTGTGTCATTTTGCATTCCCGCCAGCAATTAATAAGAATTCTTTTTGCTCCACATCCTCACCAGCATTTGATGTTGTCTGTGTGGTGTATTTAGGCCATTTTAACAGGTGTGTGGTCATCTCTTATTTTTGTTTTAATTTGCAATCCTATAATAATATGAAGATAATGTAAATTTGCCATCTGGATATTTTGTGGAAGTCTTTGGCCTAATTTTTAATCCAGTTGATTGTTTTCTGTTAGGGAATTTAAGAAAAATTTCAGCTATTGGAAAGTTGGAAAGTTGAAAAAATATAAGGTTAGTATAAAAATTCAATAACTTTCAATATACTGACAATGAACAAATGGAATTTGAAACTGAAAACATGATGCCATTTACTTTAATACTCAAAAACTCAAATACTTTGGTATAAATTTAATAAAAACATGTACAAGATTAATATGAGTAAAACTGCCAAACTCTGATAAAAAAATCAAAGTAGAAAAAACATAGACAAATATTCTGTTTGTAGAAAGACTCAATATTTTTAATATATTGGTTCTTTTAATATTGATTTATAGATTCAATATAATTTCAACTTAAATCTTAACAAATTATTTTGTGAATTTCAAAAATCTGATTCTAAAGATTATTTGGAGAGCCAAAAGTTCCAAACACAATGTAGAAGAAGAACAAAGTTGGAAGACTGATACTACCTTACTTCAAGTATTATTATAAAGCTTTGTTAATCAAGACAGTATAGTATTAATAAAAGAATAGTCAGATCAGAGTCCAGAACACCGTCTAGAAATTGACCCCCATAAATAGTCAGGTGGTCACTGAATGAGCAGCAAAGAAATGACAATGGAGCAGATTTAATCTGCTCAGTAAATGGAGCTGGAACAATTGAACCTTTAAATGTAAAACATAAATCTAGACGCACATTATACTTTTTACAAAAATTGACACAAATAAATACCAAATGCAAAGTTGTAAATCTTATGGAAAATAATATAGGGGTTTATAGTTTTAGCAAAAAATAAAACCACTGTGACCTTGGGTTGGTAATAACATTTGAGATACACAGTACCTAAGGCAGAATTCTTGAAAGAAAGAGTTGATGAACTGGACCTCATTAAAATTAAAAATTTCTGTCCTGCATAGACACTGTAATGAGAACAGAAAAAAGTCACAGGCTTGAAGAACATATTTACAAAAAAGAATCTGATAAAGGACTTTATTTTTTAGAACAATTTTATGCTTACATAAAAATTTTCAGCAGTAAGTACGTAGATTCTCAAATTATCTCCACGGAATTTTCCCTATTATTAATAATATACATTAGTGTAAGTCCAACTAATTTCTTACAGTTGAGGAACTAATATTGATGCATTTTTAATGATAGACATTATCTACATTAGGACTTATTTTTATGCTGTACATTTATTTAGATTTTGACAAATGAATAATGGCACGTATCCACCATTACTATATTCGACATAATAGTTTCACTGTCCTGAAAACCCTCTGTACTTCAACTACTGTTCCCTCCCACTTCACCTTACTCCTTCAATTCCTAGGAAACAATAATCTTTTTAGTGAGTCTATGGTTTTCCTTTTATGGAATATCTCACAGTTCAAATCATATAATATGTTGTTTTCAGACTTGCTTCTTCCATTTATATGCAATATTCATGTAAGATTCCTCCATGTCTTCTTGTTATTTGATTACTCATTTTGATTTTGTTTCTTTTACACTGAATAGCATTCTATTTTATGGATATGAAATAGTTTATCCTTTTACCATAGAAGAACATTTTTGGTTGCTTAGAGCGTTTTTTTTTTCTTTCTTTTTAATTATAGAATAAAGCTGCTATTAACATTCATGTTTTTTTTTTAATGTGGGGCCATGTTTTCAGCTTATTTCAGTAACTCATTTCAACCAAGGTGTCTAATTGCAGTAGTATATAGTAAGGCTATCTTTAGCTTTGTAAGAAGTTTCCATATAGTCTTCCAAAGTGGCTGTTCCATTTGCATTCCTACTACCCATGACTAACAGTGTTTGTTGTTTCATATCCTTGTCAGCATTTGGTATTGTCAGTGTTTTGGATTTCAGCCATTCCAACAGGTATGTAGTGGTATCTCATTCATGTTTTAATCTGCACTTCCATTGTGGTAAATGATGTAGAGCATTTTTACTGGTTCATCTCAATTATACAGAATGGTGGGTTTCATTGTGGCATAATCACACATATATAACATTTTTTGGTCAATTTTGTTCCCCAATACCTCTCACTCTTCCCTCCTCCCTTTCCAATCCCTTTTCTTTACACTAATGGTCACCATTCTACTTTTTGTGGTGTCCATAATTTTCCATATGTTCTCTTTAGCTTTCATATATGAGGAAAAATAGGTAATACTTTTCTCCATGAATCTGATTTGTTTTTCTTAAAATTATGGCCTTCAGTCCCATTCATTTTTCTGAAAATTACAAATTTTATTCTTCCTTATGACTGAATAAAACTCCATTCTGTATGTATGTATATGTATGTATATGTGTATGTGTACATATTACCTATAGTGTGTATATACATCTATGCCTATATATGTATACATATACATATTACATTTTCTTTATCCATTCACCTATCAACAGACACCTAGACTGATTCCTTCACTTGGCTAATATGAATTGTGCTGCTATAAGAATGGGTATGTATCTCTAAAGCATGTTGATTTTAATTCTTTTTTTTGGATAAATACCAAGGAGAGAATAGATATCCAGGATATATAATGAACTCAAAAAACTCAAAATTAAACAATCAAATGACCCAATCAATAAATGAGCAAATAAATTGAGCCAACATTTATCAAAGGAAGAAGTACAAATTACAAATGGGCAAAATTCTATAGAAAAAAAATGTTCAACATATTTATTCATCAAGGAAAGAAATAAGAACTACACTGATATTTTATCTCACTCTAGTTTGAATAGCAATTATGAATGCAAATAGCAATAAATGTTGGTGAAGATGTGAGAAAAAAAGTACTCTTATACGCTGTTGATCAGAATTTAATTAGTACAGCCAATTTGGAAATCATATGGAGTTTCCTAAAAGGCTGAATATGGAACTATCATATCATTCAACTATGCCACTCTTTGTAGAGCTTTTCTTTTTTCTTTTTCTTTTTATTTATATATAACAGTGGAATGCATTACAATTCTTATTACACATATAGAGCACAATTTTTATATCTCTGGTTGTATACAAAGTATATTCACACCAATTCATGTCTTCATACATGTACTTTGGATAATATTGATCATCACATTCCACCATCATTTATAAACCCATGCTCCCTCCCTTCCCCTCTAACCCCTCTACCCTATCCAGAGTTCATCTATTCCTCTCATGCTCCCTCTCTCTATCCCACTATGAATCAGTCTCCTTATATCAAAGAAAACATTCAGCATTTGGTTTTTTCAGATTTGCTAACTTCACTTAGCATTATCCTCTCTAACTCCATCCATTTACCTGCAAACGCCACAATTAGAGAAATGCAAGTCAAAACCACTCTAAGATTTCATCTCATTCCAGTCAGAATGGCAGCTATTATGAAGACAAACAATGATAAGTGTTGGCAAGGATGTGGGGAAAAAGGTACACTCATACACTGCTGGTAGAACTGCAAATTGGTGCAGCCAATATGAAAAGCAGTATGGAGATTTCTTGGAAAATTGAGAATGGAACCACCATTTGACCCAGCTATCCCTCTCTTTGGTCTATACCCAAAGGACTTAAAAACAGCATACTACAGGGACACACCCACATCAATGTTTATAGCAGCACAATTCACAATAACTTATCTGTAGGACCAACCTAGATGCCCTTCAGTAGATGAATGAATTAAAAAAATGTGGCATGTTTACACAATGGAATATTACTCAGCAATAAAAGAGAATAAAATCATGGCATTTTATTTTTAATTTGTATATCTTCTTTGGTGAGGTATCTTAGAACTGCCCAATTTTTATTTAGGCTATTTTATTTCTAATTTATGAGTTGTAAGAATTTTTCTTATTTTGCATAACAATCCTTTATCAGAGATATGTGTTTTCAAATATATTTTCCAAATCTGTAGATTATGTTTTGTTATTTTAATGATGTCTTTCACAGAGCAGAAGTTTCTAATTTTGATGCAATCCTCATTGTATTTTTTCCTTCATGGGTTATGAGCTTGGTGTTTTACATAAAAATTCAGGCAGAATTTGATGGAGCACACCTGTAATCTCAATGACTCAGGAGGCTGAAACAGAATGATCCCAAGTTCAAGGCCAGCTTCAGCAACTTGATGAGGCCCTAAGCAGCACACTGAGATCCTGTTCTTGTACATATTGTTGAACAGATTATCCTTTCTTTATGAAAGTTCTTTTACTTCATGGTCAAAGATAAATTGACTCTATTGGTTTTGATCAATTTCTGAGCTCTCTATTATGATCCACTCATGTATCATTTTATTCTTTCATCAACATTATCCTCTCTTCATGACTGTAGTTTTATAGCAAGACTTGAGGTATCGTAGGGCAGTTTCTCCAACTTTGTTCTTTTCCTTCAGTATTGTGTTCTCTATTATGGATCTTTTGTCTGTTCATATAAATCTTAGAATTAGTTTGTTGGTGTCCACAAGATAACTTTCTGAAATTTTGATTGGTGTTATATTGAATACATAGCTCATATTGGGAGAAAAATAATCTCTTAAAAGAATGAATCTTTCTATCCATGAATATATACTATCTCTCCATTTACTTAGCGTTTCTCTGATTTCCTTCATCACAGTTTTGTACATTTGCTTATATAGACTGTGTACACATTTTGTAAGGTGATTTTATTTTCAAATTCCATTTGCTAATTTCTGGTACATAAGAAAGCACTCGCCTTGTATAAACTTGTATCCTACAACCTTGACATAATCACCTTCAGATCTAGGAGATCTATTGTTGATTCTTAGAAATTTTCTACCTAGACAATCATGCCCTCGAAAAACTAAAAAACTTTTTTTTTCTCCTAAAAATGTATAACTTTATTTCCTTTTCTTGTTTTATGAAATTAGCTAGAATTTCCAGTCAAGTGTTAATAGTAGGGGTAAAAGTAATATCCTTGCTTGTTCTAGTTAGCTTTTTCACTGCTCTGACTAAAAGACCTGACAAGAACGACTTTATAGAATAAAAAATTTATTTGTAGGCTCATGGTTTCAGAAGTCTCAGTTCAGGTACAGCTAACTTAATTCCTCAGGGCTTGAGGTGAGGCAGAATATCATGGTGGAAAAAGGTAGCAGAGGGAAGCAGCTCACATGATGATCAGAAAGCAGAGAGAGTGTCTGAGCCTGTCTCAAATATATTCCCCCAAAACAAGCCCCCAATAACCCACCTCTTCAAGTCATACCCTACCCACCTTCAGTTACCACTCAGTTAACCCCCATCAGAGGATTAATTCACTGATTTGGTTAAGATCAGTATAATTTATAAACCTGTCTTTAGATTATTGAAATATCTAAATAAATTTTAGACTAGGCATGTGGTGCATGCTTATAATCCCAGGGAGTCTGAGACAGGAGGATTACAAATTTAACGCCAGCCTCAGAAACTTAGTGAAACTTTATCACAAAAGAAAAAATCGAATCATATCACAACCGAATCATATCACCTCTGAATATTCTTTCACTGTTTCACACATGAGCTTTTGGGACCCATCACATCCAAAACATAACATTGCCTTATTCTCAGTATTAGGGAGAAAGCATCATGTTGCTTACTACTAAGTCTGATGTTAATTGTGTGTTTGCTTTTCATATTCTTTATCAAGTTGAGCTAGTTCCTCTCTAGTCTGTGTTGTCTGAGTGTATTAGTTTTCCATCAATGTGACAAAATACCTGAGAAAACTAACTTAAAAGAATAAAAATTTATTTTGGTTTATAATTTCAGAGCTTTCCATCCATGGTCAGTTGTCTCTGTTGTTTTTGTACTATAGTTATATAGAATATATTGACAGGAAGCATGTTGTGGAGCAGAGCTCCTACCTCATGGAAGCTAGGAAACAGAAAAAGAGAAAGGAAACAGAAACAAGATATACCATTCAAGGACTTATCAGTTGTGACCCACTTCCCCCAACTAGGTTCTGTCTCCTGAAGTTTTCGCCTCTTCCCAGTAGCACCACCAGATGGTGACCAAGCTTTCAACATAAGACCCTTTGGGGGACATTCCAGATGCAAACCAAAACATTGAGAATTTTCATCAGGAAAAATGTTGGATTTTGTCAAATTATTTTTTCACACCTGATGATATAATCATGTGACTTTTTTTTTCTCCTTAACCTGATAATGATATGAATTATAAAATTTATCTTTTTTTTTTTTTTTTTTTTTTTTTGGGTACTGGGTATTGAACCCATGGGTACTCCACCACTGAGATATATCCAGAGCCCTTTTTATTTTTTTCTTTTGTGATAAAGTTTCTGAGGCTGGCGTTAAATTTGTAATCCTCCTGTCTCAGACTCCCTGGGATTATAAGCATGCACCACATGCCTAGTCTAAAATTTATTTAGATATTTCAATAATCTAAATAAAGGTTTATAAATTATACTGATCTTTTTCAGAAAGTGAGTTTTTGTTTTCTGTTTCCCCATTTTTCAAATTCACTGCTTTCTCTTCTGACTTTGATTTCTTTTCTTGTGTTCACTTGGATTTATTTTGTTACTCTTCCTCATTTCCACAGGAGAAAGCTTATATTCTAGATTTCAGATCTTTCCGTCCTCATATATGGATCCAATGCTTTTGATTTCCCTCTAACACTTGCTTTCAGTGCATGTGAAAATTTTAATTTTTTAATATTTGTTTTTTAGTTGTAGTTGGACACAATACCTTTATTTTATTTATTTATTTTTATGTGGTGCTGAGGATCAAACGCAGGGCCTCGCATGTGCTAGCCAAGCGCTTTACCACTGAGCCACAACCCCATCCCTTAACGTTTTATTTTGCTCATTATATTTTAAAATTTCTCTTGAGACTTCTCTGACCCATATATTCTTTAGAAGTATTGTTTATTCTTAAATATTTGGAATTTCAAGCTATATTTTCATTTTTCAGCTACAGTTTAAAACCACTGTGGTCTGAAAGCATACTTAGTATGATTTATCTTCTTTTAAGTTTGTAAAGGTATGTATTATGCCCCTGAATATGGTCTGTGTTGTGGAATGTTCCATGTGAGCTTCAGAAGAATGTGCATTCTGCTGTTATTGAATAAAATAAATATAAATATACATAAGATCCAGTTGTTGATGATGCTTTGCAGTTTAACTATATCCTTACTGATATTCTGTTGGATGTATAAACCACTGATAGACAGGTTTGGAAATCTCCAGCTAAAATGTCAGATTTGTTTATTTATCCTTACTGTTTTATTAGACTCATGTATTTGATGCTCTGTTGTTAGGTCATACTCATGAAAGATTTTTTCTTCTTATTGAAGAACTAACCTGTTTTCAATTTTGTAGCAATTCTCCTCACTCTGAATTCTGTTTAAAATTAATTTAGCTATCTGTTTTCTTTTACTTGGTATTAGCATTGCATACCTTTCTCTGTTCCTTTCCTTTTAACTTATCCTTTTTGTTTTAATTTAAACTGAGCTTCTTGTGGAAAACATATAGGTTTTATTTTTATCTACTCCCAAAGTCTCTATATTTTAATTGGTATATTTAAGCCATTCACATTTAAAGTGATTATTGATATAAATGGATTAATATGTATTATATTTGCAACTGTTTCCTATTCATTACCCTTGTTCTTTTCTTCCTTTACTTTGTTTTAATTTTTTTTCTGTCTTCTCTGATTTAACTAAATATTTTATAAGATTATATTTCTTTTTTGTTTTGAAATATATCATTACTATTATTATTCTGAAAAATTGTTAGTTCTTAACACAATTAAGAAAACCAAAGTATTTCATTTTACCTCATTAATTCTTTAAAAAGACAGAAAGGAACATTTTTCTTTATGTAGATCCAAGATTCTGACCTCTGTGATTTTCCTTCTCTCTGTAAAACCTCTTGTAACATTTCTAGTATGCAATATATGATGGTGACAATCTTCCAGAATTTTGTGTCTGAAAAATTCTTTCTTCTTCTTTTACTTGTGAATGGTAGTGTTCTAGATGTGTATGTGTAAATGTGTGGAATGTAGTTTGTAAAAAAATATTTCACTACAGAGATTGCAAGATGGAAGAGTAAAGAAGAGAGGTGCTTCCCATTTACTCTATTATTTGTAATTTGAAAGACAGGAATAGGGCTTCATAATAAGGAGGGTGTTTGAAGAAAACTCTTATAAATCATTATTTGTCTGTCAGAGATTGGAGAAGCTCAAAGATTCTGGTGTAATAAATGGAGGATATAATATACCCAAACATGGCAGCAACACTGACTGGTGCTGTCACCACAAAGGAAGGGGCAACACAAAGGGGAAATGAAACACTGCAGACAAATTTGGCACAAAAAAAAATGTACTCCATGTTTTTCAACTTCTAAGTGAAAACCGAGGTGGGGATCCAGTTTGAGGGGATCACATCAACTCATATTCCTATGGGAACCCTAGAATCCTTAAGAAGTACTTCCACTCTGTCTCAGCCAGTGCTTAATTCATGACCTAAAGCACACCTGGAAAATAATGATCCCTAAACAGTTTTAGAGAATAGTGGATCCGGGGAGCTCAAGACAGAGGTACAGAGGGAGTGCAATCTGCTTTCCTTTTGACCCCAGTGGCATGTGGATAACTTGCAGAAAAGAATCAGGGAAACTGTTCAGGCCAGTGTGATTATACTGGATACATGAAAGTACAACCTTATTTTCTTTTGAGTTCTGTGGTAAAAAGGACCTCCGGAAAATAATTGGGAAGAATTGATCAAGTGGGCATAATTACATTCAGGGACCTAGACTTGGAGATTCATATTGGGTTGGTGGGTGGGTTACAGAAAACCTTCTGTGCACCATATACCCAGAGAGATCTGTCACCCCACCCTATGAGAAAAGCGCTGGGGAGATGCCAGAATCTCAAATGCTGAGCTAAAGTCAAAATCTACCTAGCCCTAGAAGCATACAGGTTTAATAACTCCAGAGTACATACCCCAGGCAAAGTTCTATATAGAATCAACTCCAGCAGCCAAAACTCTCCAACTGGATATTTGCACCACTTCCAATCACAAAAAGCAGGAATCTAAAACATCCAAAATTCCAACAAAAGTTACTTCCAGATCCAACCCCCTTATCCTGGCAAGCAGAGAGAGGGCATCACTTCAACCACTTTTCACTTTTCATCTACTCCAGCAGGTGGAGTGATGAAAATCACAAAAAGAAGTTGGTCCCAAGAGGTATATAACCTAAGAAGCAAGGGACAGGACAGTCTGGAATAGGATGTAAATACTAAACTCAAGTTACCCCAGTGGAAAAATTTAAGCATTTTTAATTAAGAACTTTTTTTTTCCCCTGTAATCTCAGCAATTTGGGAGGCTGAGAAAGGAGGATTGTAAGTTCAAAGTCAGACTCAGTAACTCAGCAAGTCCCTAAGCAGCTTAGCAAAACTCTGTCTCAAAAATTTAAAACATAAAAATAAGAAGGGCTGGGGATGTGGCTCAGTGGTTAAGCCCCCTGGATTCAATCTTTTTTACCAAATAAATGAATAAATAAATAAATAAAATTTTCTTTTTCTTTTTTATTATTAATTTTTTTAGTTGTTGGTCTGGCTGTATTTGATGATTGGTATATATATATATATATATATATATATATGTGTGTGTGTATATGTAATGTATATATATATGTAGTATAAATATGTATATATGTATATATATATGTATATATGTATATGTATATATATATATTACATATAGTGTATATGTAATATATATGTATATATGTATATATATATATATATATATATATAACATATACACTCACATGTTACTTAGGGCTTTTCCCCTATTTCATTATTCCCTTTTATTAACCTTTACTATAATGTTCTGTTTTCTAAGAGAGAGTAACTTTTTTTTTAAGATTAACAACATTTTTTTATTAGTTGCTCAAAACTTTACAATGATCTTGACATATCATACATTTGATTCAAATGGGGTATGAATTCTTATTTTTCCACGTGTACAGATTGCAGGATCACATTGGTTATACAGCCATGATTATACCTACTGCCATACTAGTGTCTGTTGTATTCTTCTGCCCTTCTTATCCCCCCTCCCCTCTCCTCCCCTCCCATCACCTCTCTCTACCCCATCTACTGTAACACATTTTTCTCTCTCTTTTTTTTTCTTCCCCCTCACACCATCTTATAACTTTTTTTTAACTTAGGTTTTTATTTTTTATTTTGTTGTTTGATATTGCAGGGTTGGTGTAGTTCTACTCTATTTGTTTGCTTGTCTCATTACTCTTATTCTCCTCACATCTTCCTCTAATAACAAAATATCTTGCATCTTGTTTTTATTCTACTTCCTCTATTTTTAGGGACTTCATGCACAATTAGCTTTCACTTTCTCTCCTCTCACAATTTGAATATTCTAACCTTCCTTTTGCCTTTCCGTCCCAATTTCTTTACTTTTAATAAATTATACTTTAACATCCTTTTAAATTATGTAGTCTATCCCTTTGGGGTAAATTCAGAGGTATTTCCGAGGAAGCCACCCTATCACAGCAGCTCTCCAAGAATGAATCAAAACAGCAATTCAGCATTGGAAAATTGAGTCTACAAAGCTGAGAAGACTACAGAAGTCTTCTACTTGAATCGGGTTATCTGAGCATTGGGATTAGAGCATGGCTGATGCTGTGGGGAGTGGGTAATTGAGACAAATTAAATTGAGACAAAATTTGATAACGTCAGAGTCATGTATTCCAAGCCTAGAAAAGGTTGGAAGATATGCTAATAAATTTCACTCTCCTCCCAGCATGTGGTCTCAGACTCTGAGAAAGAAGAGGTTATTAGAGCTGTCCAGTGAAGAAGGGAGTGAAACTGTGCATTGAAATGCTGCTTACAAACTCCCCTAACAAGTTTGACTACTCTGGGTCAGAGCTAAGAATAAACAAACTGCACAATAACTGAAATTCCAGAAAGAAAACACCCTGCATAAAAAAATCTGACCAAGAATAATAGACAAGTGGGCTGCAGACAAACATTGTTAGTAGGATTTTAAGAGTATAAGGCATTGTGCTGAGGTAGTTATAATTACTAGAGATTAGTATCTCCTCTCAATATGGTATTAGAGACTCGTCAGAGTTGGAAGTTCAAACTGAGTGAAAATACTGACAACAGTTGCCTAAACCAGGAAACATTAAAGAAAAACCATCTCACAAAAAATTCCCTTATGGGACTGGGGATGTGGCTCAAGTGGTAGCATGCTCCCCTGGCATGGGTGCAGCCCGGGTTCAATCCTCAGCACCACATACAAACAAAGATGTTGTGTCTGCCGAAAACCAAAATGTAAATTAAAAAATATTTTTTAAAAAATTCCCTTATATAAAAATCAGAAGAGATAATTATTTCAGAATATATACAGGGTACTAACAATATGAAAAATAAAAGGAACAAGCCACCTCAAATTTTTCCCAACGCAACTAACCCCATTGACACTACAGTGGAGAATGTGTCAGAAAGATAATGTAGAAAGGTGGTATTTAAAATGTTCAGTGGATTTACATAATATCTAAGGCATGAACTAAGAAAAAATATGCATGAAGTGAATGAACATTTTAACACAGAAACATACCTCCTGAAAAAGAATCAAACAGAAATCCTAGAAATGAAAGACTCAAGAAATCAAATTAAAATTTCAGTTGAAACCTTACCAATAGATTACACCACTTTAAAAACATATTCTGAGGCCTTGAAGACAAAGCATATAATCTTGAAAATAAAGTCAAGAGTAAAGAGAAGATGTTAAGAGACCATGAACAAAATATTCATGAAATCTGGTATAACAATAAGAGACCAAATATAAGAGGAGAAGGTACCAAACTATAAACTAAAGAGATGTATAACCTTTTCAATGAAATAATATTTTAAAAAAATGTTCAAGCCTTAGAAATGAGATGGAAGTCCAAATATAAGAGGCATTTGCAATCTCAAATAGACAAGATCAAAAAAGATCTTATCCAAGACACATTATAATTAAAATGCCTAATTTTAAGCATTAACAAAGATAGAATTCTAAAAGCTATAAAAAAAATTACATTTAGAAGAAGGTCAACAAGATTTTGTTCTAATTTCTCAGGTCAAATGCTAAAAGCAAGGAGAACTAGCCCTGACATAAAACAGGTGCCAACCAAGATTACTTTATCCAGCAAAATTATCCTGAAGAATTGAAGATGAAATAACAATTAAAAAAATTTTCATAATAGGCAGAAAATAAACGAATTCATAACCACTAATCCAACACCACAAAACACAAACTACATTCAAAGAGATATTTCATCCAGCAGAAATAAAAATAAATACCAGAGCCAGCATATGAATAAATATTACTGAATGAATGGTCAATTCAAGGAGAATGAAGTCTAAAGTAAGCATCAGAAATAAATCAAAATTACCAGAAAAATCACCTCTCTATAATAACACTGAGTGTAAATAATCTAAACTCTTCAATCAAAAGACATAGACTGGCAGAATGAATCAAAAGAAAAGACCCAATCATATGCTGTTTACAAGAGTTTCACCTTCCAGGCAAAGACACTCACAGGCTGAAGGTGAAAAGATGAAAAAAGATACACTATGCAAAAGAAGACCAAAAGCAAGCAGGAATAGCTACTCTCATTTATGACAAAGTAGGCTACAAGTCAAAATTAATCAGAAGAGACAAAAAAGGTCATTTCTTACTGGTTAATTGTATGTTCACACAACAATACACCCAACAAATAAAATAATAATTATAAATATTTATTCTAACATCAGTGCATCCATGTATATAAAAGAAACCCAACTAGATATAAAGAATAAAATTATTCCAATACAACAATATTGGGTTTTTTTAATACACATCTCTCACCGATAGGTTATCCAGACATAAAGTAAGTAAAGGCTCTTCAGAACTAAAAAATACTATTAATAAAATTCTATAGTTACCAGACATTTATAGTCTATTTCAACCATTAACTGAATTCACTTTCTTCTCTGCTACATATGGAATCTTCTCTAAGATAAACCACATTTTAGGATACAAAGAAAGTCTTAACAACAACAACAACAACAAAAGGATAATTCTTATATCCTACTAGATAATAATGAAATGAAATTGCAAGTAAATAAAAATAAAGCATTTTAACACTTGGAGATTAAATAATACACTTTGAATGAGGAATGGGTCATTGAAAAAAATCAAGGAAGAAATATGAAAATTTTTAGAAACAAATGAGAAGATACAAATAACATTAAAATCTATGGGAAAGTATAAAGTTAGTTCTAAGAGGAAATGCATATAGCAAGAATGCCTACATTAAAAACAATAGATCCCACCAGGAGTGGTGGCTTATGCCTGTAATCCTATCAGTTTGGTAGTCTGAGACAGGAAGATCTCAAGTTCAAAGCCATCCTCAACAATGGCAAGGTGCTAAGCAATTCAATGAGACCATCTCTCTAAATTAAATACAAAATAGGGCTGAACATGAGGCTCAGTGGTTGAGTACCCCTGAATTTAATCTTTGGTACCTCCCCTCCCGCAAATAGATCCCAAATAAATAATCTAATGCTGGTCCTATAATAATAAGTTCAAACTAATTCCAAAATCAGAAGAAGATTAGAAATACTAAAAATCAGAACCAAAATTAATAAAATTGAAAATAAAAAAATACAAAATATCAATTTGACAAAAAGTTGTTTTTTTGAAAAACTAAAAAGATTGTCAAATCCTTTACCAAACTCACCAGAAGAAAGAGTGAAGACCCAAGTCAACAAAATCAGAGATTAAAAAATGAAATGTCACCACAGATATGTCTGAAATCCTCAAGATTGTTAGAACCTATTTTGAAAATTTATACTCCAATAAACAGGAAATCTATAAGACATTGCCAAATTACTAGATATATATGATTAACCAAATTGAATCATGAAGAAAACCTAAACAGAACAATATCAAACAATGAGATTAAAGCAGCAATTAAAAGTCTTTCAACAAAGAAAAGGCAAGACTCCCAATGTCAATCTTGCTTAAATTATTTCATGAAATACAAAAGGGGGAAACTCTCCCAAATTCATTCTGTGAAGCTAGTATTGAAGACAGAATTAGACAGACAATTAGTTGGTATAGATAGTGTGTCAGGTCTGATCAAAGAGGCCAATTTGATGAATCCAGGAAGTTGGAGACAGCCTCCTGAGGGATTGAAATGCCTTCAGAGCCCTTCTTCCACCCTATCAAGATAATATGTGTTGGCGAGGATGTGGGGAAAAAGATACACTCATACATTGCTAGTGGAACTGCAAATTGGTGCAGCCAATATGGAAAGCAGTATGGAGATTCCCTGGAAAGCTGAGAATGGAACCATCATTTGACCCAGCTATTCCTCTTCTCGGACTATACCCAAAGGACCTAAAAAGAGCATATTACAGGGACACAGCCACATCAATGTTTATAGCAACACAATTCACAATAGCTAAACTGTGGAGCCAACCTAGATGCCCTTCAGTGGATGAATGGATACAAAAATGTGGCATATAAACACAATGGAATTTTAGTCAGCAATAAAAGAGAATAAAATCATGGCATTTGCAGGTAAATGGATGGCATTGGAGAAGATAATGCTAAGTGAAGTTAGCCAATCCCAAAAAAACAAATGCTGAATGTTTTCTCTGATATAAGGAGGCTAACTCATAGAGGGATGGGGAATGGAACATGGGAGGAATAGATGAATTCTAGATAGGGCAGAGGGGTGGGAGGAAAGGGAGAGGGCAGGGGATCAGCAAAGATGGTGGAATATGATAGACATCACCGTCCAAAGTACATGTATGAAGAACATGAATTGGTGTCAACATACTTTATATATAACCAGAGATATGAAAACTGTGCTGTATATATGTAATAAGAATTATAATGCATTCCACTGTCATTTTTAAAAAAAAATCAAATTAAAACAGGAAAAAAATAAAATAAACATTTTACTAAGTAAAGAAAAAAAAAGGAAAGAAAGGAAAAAAAAAAAAAAAGATAACCTGCCCCTGCTCAAACCTATTGATAAGATAACCTGTCCTAGGAATTGCCCCTCCCTACAGGAAGTTATAAAAATTGTTAATTAATGTGTCATGGGCTGATCCATTTGAACTTCCCCACACCCCCAACTCACCCCTGTCCATCTGCTTCACACCTTTTGGTTATCCCACTGAGCATCTCCTGGGCCTAGTCACATGTGCAGCAAGGAAAAAGATAAGAAAAAAAGAGCAGAACAAAGGAAACCTAAGATCTATAAAAAAGACTAAACACCCTCACTTCTTGAGATACCAGGATAACAGCTATGGCCCCCTTCTTCCTCCTGGGAGAACTCTGTGTTACCCCTTTTTAAATAAACCTCTCTTGGGCTGGGGATGTGGCTCAAGCAGTAGTGTGCTCGCCTGGCATGCGTGAGGCCCAGGTTCGATCCTCAGCACCACATACAAACAAAGATGTTGTGTCTGCCGATAACTAAAACATAAATATTAAAAAAATTCTCTCTCTCTCTCTCTCTCTAAAAAAAAAAAAAACTTAAGTAAACCTCTCTTTATATGCTTGCCTCAGCATCCTTCTGTAATGTTTTATATACTTCAACACATGAGAGAGCAGAACTCTTCATTGGTAACTGGTGACATCAGTATCATTCTGACTTCAAAATCGACAAAGACATATCAAGGAGAGAAAACTACAGACGAATAACCCTGATGAAAAAATATTCCTAATAAAGTATTAGTGAACTCCATTCAAAAACATTTAGAAGATTATAAACCATGATCAAGTGGGATTCATCCCAGGATGCAAGGTTGGTTCAACATACATAAATCAATAAATGTAATTCACCACATAAAAATAAAATTAAAGATAAGAATCACAAGATTATTTCAGGAGATGCAGAAAAAGCCTTTGACAAAATCCAGCACACATTCATGTTAAACATACTGGAGAAATGCAGGATAAAAGGAACTTAACTCAACCGTACAGAGGCTATATGTGACCAACCCAAATTTAGCATCATACTGAATGAAGAAAAAACTGAAAGGCTATACTACTATGTTAATGAACCTACTTAAAAAAAATCAGGAACACTATCTCATTCACAAGAACATAACAAAAAAAATTAAATGAGCATTTGGTAATAAATCTAAACATGGAGGTGAAAGACCTCTAAAATGAAAACTATAGAACACTGAAAAATGATATTTAAGTAGACTTGAGAAGATGGATAGTCTTCCCATGTTTTTGGATAGATAGAAATAATATTATCAAAATGGCCATACTACCCAAAGATTCAACTCAATCCTCATCACAAATACCAAAGACATTTTTCACCAAACTAGATAAAACAGTTCTAAAATTCATTTGGAAGAATAAATGACCAAGAGTAGTCAAAGCAATTCTAAGCCAAAAAAAAAAAAAAAATGCTGGAGGCACCAAAATATCTGATCTCAAATTATACCAAAGAGGTATATTAGCAAAAATAGCATTGTGCCAGCATCAAAACAGACATGAATATCAATGAAATAGAACAGAAGACACAGAGACAAACCCAAGTAGATATAGTCATCTTATCTTTGACAAAGCTATCAAAATACATTGGAGAAAGATAGCCTTTTTTCTAGTCAGCTTTTTCATTGCTGTGACCAAAATACCTGAAAAGAACAATTTTAGAGGAAGAAATTTTATTTGGGGCTCAATTTCAGAAGTTATAGTTCATCGATGGTCAACTTTGTTGCTTTGACCTGAGATGAGGCAGAATATCATGGCAGAAAAAGCATGGAGGAGAAATAAGCTCAGAGCATGAAAATCAGGAAGCAGAGACAAGCTAAACTCAGCTCATCAAGAACAAAATATATACCCTAAAGGCATATCCCCAAAGACCCCAAATTGGCCTAGTTCCTTCATCCACAAACTACCTGCTCTCAGTTACCACCCGGTTAATTCTAATCAGGAGATTAATTCACTGATTGGGTTAAGGATCTCATAATAATTTCACCTCTAAACCTTCCTGTATTGTCTCATACATGAGCTTTTGGGAAATACCCAATATCTAAACCATAACAATATCCATATGTAGAAGAAGAAAACTAGATACCTAAATTTTACCCTTCACCAAAGTCAACTCAAAGTGGATAAAAGACCTAGGAATTAGACTAAAAAGTTTGCAACCCCTAGAAGAAAACACAGGCTCAACATTCCAACATATTGACACAGGCATTGACTTCCTTAAAAAGAGATGTAAAGCTCAAGAAATAAAACCAAGAATTATAAGTGGGATGACATTGGTAGAGGAATAGACCCAAGAATCATAAGAGGGATGCCCAGTAAAGGAAATAATTAGGAACATGAAGAGAGCCTACAGAATGGGAAAAAAAAAATCTTTGCCAGCTACTTCTCTAATAGGGGATTGATATCAAGAATATATAAAGAATTCAAAAAACTTAATACCAAAAGCAAAACAAAACAATAAATAAATGGGCAAAAGAAAAAACACAAGTGGTCAATATGTGAAACAATATTCAACATCCCTAGTGATCAGGAAAATGCAAATCAAAACTCCAGTTTTAAGTGGAGTAACATATGGAGTAACATTTCAATGGCAATTCTCAAGGATACAAACAATAATAAATGCTGACAAGAATGTGGTAGGGATTACAATCAAACATCATTGTTAGGACTGCAAATTAGTACAACCACTTTGGGAAGCAATATGAAGGTACCTCAAAATACTAGGAATGGAACTATCATATGATCCAGATGTCCCACTACTTGGTATTTATCCAAAAATCTAAAGTCAACATACTATAGTAATAAAAGCACATGAATGTTTATTGCAGTACAAGTTCATAATAGCCAAATTATAGGAAACAGCCCAGGTGGCTGTCAGTACATAAATGGATAAAGAAAATACGATATATGCACACAATAGAGTTTTACAGAGCCAAAAATAAGAATAAAATTATGATATTTGCTGGTAAATGGATGAAACTGGAGAATGTCATGCTAAGTGAAATAAGCCAGACTCAGAAGAAAACATAGGCTTAACATTCCAACATATTGACACAGGCATTGACTTCCTTAAAAAGAGCTGTAAAGCTCAAGAAATAGAACCAAGAATTATAAGTGGGATGACATCAGTATATCAGGAATAGAACCAAGAATCATAAGAGGGATGCCCAGTAAAGGAAATAATTAGGAACATGAAAGTCAAGAGTTGAATGTTTTCTCTCATATGCAGAAACTAGATCAAAATGAGGGGGTAGGGGGTAGGGGATAACATGAAAAGAAAAGGGAACTCAGTGGAATAGAGAAAGAGGATTGAGGGGAAAAGAGGACAGACAGGAAAAGGGAGGAACTGAAGAATGAAATTGACCAAATTATGCTATGTATAATATATGAATACGACACAGTGAATTCCACCTTTATGTATTCTTATAAAGCACCAATTTAAATAAATAAATAAATAGAAGACAGTAGAATAGAGAAAGGGGAATGGTGCCGGGGTGGGGTGGGGGGGAGAGGAAGAAGGGGAGAGAAAGAGGACATACCGAGGATGAAATGGAGTAAATTATACTCAATGCCTGAATGATAATATCAAAATGAACCTCACTTGATTTTGTAATTATAACACACTAATAAAAACTTAAAAAATGTTCACTTCATTCTCTTCTCACTAGCATGGCTTTTGAAGAGAAAGTACTATGTAATTCTTACCCTTGTTCTTTTATATATATATATATAGTGTTTGCCCTCTTGTCTCCACCTTCATTTACAATTTTCTTGCCGATTCCCTTTAGTTTTAATGTAGTATACCTAAATGTACTCTTTCTGACATTTATCCTGGTTAAGGTTCTCTGAGTTTCCTGCTCCTATAATGTAATATGTTTCACTACTTTTAGGAAATTTACATGCAATTTTTCCTGTATCTTTCACTCTTTCATCTCCTTGGTATGTCTATTATTCATATGTTAAAACTTTTTAATAGTCCCACAGTTATTATATGTCCTTTTCCATATCTTTCGGTTTCCTTTTGCTTTTTAGTTTAAGAAGTTCCTATTGACCTATATCCAAACTCATTTTTTCCCCTTTGCTATGTCTAGGCTACCAGGAAGTCCATCAAAGGCATTATTTATTTCCATTAGAGTGTTTTTGATTTCTCATATATGCTCCTGATTTTTTCCTTATAATTTCTACACTTTTGCTCATATTGTCCATCAGTTCTTCTTTTCTACTTACCATATTAATTATAGTTATGTTAAATTTCTGGTCTCATCATTCTATAAGCTCTTCCATACCTGAGTCTACTTCTGATGTTTACTTTGGCTCTTCTTTTTGTCCTTTGGCATGTTTTTTAATTTTTATTTTTTGTTAAAATCCAAATATGGTGAAGATTTGGACCTATTTTTTCTTCTATTAGGCACAGGGTCTCTGCTCTAGTGCCGAAGTCTTTCATCCACTTTGAGTTGATTATTGTGCAGGGTGAGAGATAGAGGTTTAATTTCATTTTGCTACATATGGATTTCCAGTTTTTCCAGGACCATTTGTTGAATAGGCTATCTTTTCTCCAGTGAATGTTTTTGGCACCTTTGTTTATGATGACATAACCATGTTTATGTGGGTTAAAATAGGCCGAAATCTTTACCACATTGGCCTAGGATCTGACTTCCTTAACAAGACACCTAAAGCACAAGAAGTAAAATCAAGCATTAATAAATGGAATGGATTCAAATTAAAAAGCTTCTTCTCAGTAAAGGAAACAATTAATAAAGTGAGGGGAGAGCCTACAGATTGAGAAAAAAATCTTTAGCACATGCACCTCCAATAAAATATTAATCTCTAGGTTATATAAAGAACTCAATGGGCTGGGATGTTGGGTATTTCCCTCTATTCAGACCCATTAATTTCTGGTAAAACCTAAATTAGGCTTTGATAAAATAGTTTTCCTTGCTGGATGAGGTGACACACACCAGTAATCCCAGCGACTCAAAAGACTGTGGAAGGAGGATCACAAGTTCTAGACCAACCTCAACAAATTATCAAGACCCTCTCTAAAAATAAAAAAGGATTGGAGTGGGGCTAGGGATGTAGCTGAATGGTATAGTCCTGCTGGGTTCAATCCCCAGTACTACAAACATAATAACAATAATTAATTAATTAAAATTAAATGAAATAGTTTCCCTTGAGGGAAAGCCAGTTTTTATACCAGAGTTTTCTAGCTTACTTCAAAATGATTACTTTTCCTCTCCTCTGTTATAAACATGAGTGAATATATCCCTTAGTTTCATTCTGAGACCTGGTGGGAATAAAATCAATCAAAAATATGGATCCTCCAACCAAGGTTGGGTCTCCAGGAGTTTGTTTTGTTTGATTTAATTTAATTTTTTAATCCCCCAAGTTAGTATACAGTCTCTAAAACAATTTCCCTCTAATTGTTTCTAAGAAGATTCAGTGGTGGATTCTGTTCTCAGTAAATTCTGATTCTGTAAATTTGTTTCTCTCTCCATTTGGGGGACTGATAGTTTTTCCTATGATTGCAATTCTGTGAAGGATCTAAGATTCATTGATTTTTTTCAGTTGTTCACCATTTTTCTTATTATGAGGCAGGAAAGGATTACTTTCAATTCCTTCTTATGTTGAGGCAGAGACTGGACATCTTTATATATCTTTTTTATATATTTTTTTAATTTTAATTTTTAGTAGTAAACTAAATTGGATTGACTAAATGTAGTTACTGGAGTGATTTATAAATTCTTGGAGTCACTTGATGGCTTGAAGATATATAATATTGAGGGGGCAGCAAGAATAACAACACAAGTACTCTTTGAATCAAAAATCATGAAAAAATGTAAGGAAACAAATGAACACCCAGAGTCAGAAGACAACTCAGAAATATTTGAAAGAATAAATGTAATTTATAAGTTGAGGGAATGAATTGCTGGTGATAAAACAGATCAGCTATTCTTATGGTATCTTACATATCACACTACCAAGTACAGTATTTGAGTAACATTAGCTCAGTAAAGTACAACTAGAGCCTATAGGCTTTCCTACAATATACTTCTATTTGTTCTTTTTCTTTCTCAATATTACTTGATCTAACAGTTCCTGGGATATAAATTGTTAACTAGAAAAATTCTTAAATTAGAAATAAAGTTGATAGTCTAAACAAATAACACCATTAATTGCATATATTATAGTGTTTAAGAGCTTTGGCTCTGGGGGACAAAAAAGAACTAATCTGGATTTGAAACTCAGCTGTCATACTATATTAATTGAAATATCTACCGAATTGATGAGAGAGAGAGGGAGAAGGAGAGAGAGAGAGAGAGAGAGAGAGAGAGAGAGAGAGAAGAAAGAGAGAGAAAGCACTAAATATAGAGCATTTGTAAAGACTAGTTTGAACAGCTTATTTCTCTCCAGCGTAAAAATCCGGGTAATTGTTATACAAAAAACATGTATGAAGATGTGAATTTGGTGTCAACACACCTTATATACAAACAGAGATATGATAAATTGTGCTATAAAGGTGTATTAATAATTGTAATGCAAGAGAGAGAGAGAGAGAGAGAGAGAGAGAGAGAGAGAGAGAGAGGGCTCATGTATAATGGCAAAAAAAAAAAAAAAAAATCTGGGTAAGCTTCCCTGGTTGGGTGTGTGGCTTGACAGTGGGAGGTCTCAGTCTTGTAGCTAACTAATGAACAGTCCCTCCAAAGATGAGACCCAAAAATTGCAAAAAGTGTAATTTAGCTCAAAGCTATTGACAGAAATATAGTAGTATGGCTGTCACTAACTGCGAGAGAAGATGGGAAATGTAGTGCCTAGCTGGAGCTTAAGCCACACTCCTCACATGAACTTAGAGTTTCTATGGTAGAAAGGGAGAAAGAAAGAATGGATACTGGGGGAGAACTCACAGTCTCCAATTAACTTTTTGTTGTGTGACCATAAAGAAGGCATTTAGCTTCTCTGAGACTCAGTTTCCTCATCTGCAGAAAAGGAATGTTGATCACAGATGCACACTAGATTTTTCACTAAACACTTTAAGTGTCAGGTAAAATAGGTTCAGTGCTGATGGATGTTGGTTGTTATTAGTTTGTATTTTTCATTTGAAGCAGATAATTGGAGCCTCAATAGACATTTCCTTCCATTATAATATAAGATTGTTTTCTCAGAAAGTTTTTTAGGATTTTGAGTTCAGAATTGTATGACAGTGTGCACCAGTGATATTTCTATAGATTTGAAAAGAGAGACTTTAGTGGAGAATTGTGCTTATTCACCAAATGTTGAAGTTACAGACATGCTGTTTCTGCTGGCTCTTACTAGCAAAAGGTATACATACCTGTAAACTGAAAATACTTTCATTTGTAAATTCAAAAATAGATCTATATGCTCTTAGCTTTTTGCCCATAATTTAAGGATAATAGCACTTTCAGCTTTTCTCAGACTCTGTGTTCCCATAAAAATATTTATTCAACATTCCCAAATAATTCTTATGCCAAGAATTTACAGTACTTTAATTCAGCAAGTTTAAAATTTTAAATTAATATATGCACAAAGTACTATAAAATACGACGCTATTATGATATTTATGTTTTTTAAATTTTTTATTTAACATTTTGATTTAATATCAGTTAAATCACAATTTCTGGCAAGAATATTTAGCCTATATAAACAAATTTTCTTACTTCTGGGAAATGATAACCATATTTCATTACCATTTGTTATTTCATTTAACATTTGGATAGAACACTAAAACTGTATTATATATTTGGTATATATCTCTTATTTGAGTGATGATAGTTGACAATATATCTTCAATGACAATAATTCATTTGCAATGTATATTCTCTGCACCTTGACAGAATTCATTGTTCTGATTTCAACAACTGGTCTATGTTATATAACTCTACAGAGTATAAGCTATGTTTATACATTGTCTCAGGCATTTGTGATTATATCAGATGCCCTACCTTGTGAAAAGTAACTTCATTAAATAAACTATAATTGATATGCACTTGAATTTGTACGTATAATTTGCAATCTAATTCAGAAAGCTATTTTTTTTTCTGTTAAGACTCTTAATTTCTCTCTGTCATCCATCATTCATTTCCTAAATATGTCAATGTATGAACTTAAAAGTCCAGAACAACATATTTTTTTAAATTTCAAACTGGGGGTGCAGGCAATTTTGTCAAGTAAGAAAAATAAAATCCAAACTATTATGAATGTTAGGGAATGAATATGGTAATATATAACTGTGGCTTCTGCACCTTTTTTATTTCAGCGTGCTTCCAGACTTCCTATCTCCTACAGCACCATTCTGCTTACAGTTGAAGAAAACTCTGTACCAGATATTGACCTTTTAAAGAAACCAAGGACAATCTTTTTCACAGATTAAAAGACCATAAAAGTGCTAGTTCTGCCATTGCCAGAAGCACTAACTGAACCTCTAAAGAGAATTATTTGCTAAAAGAAAAAAAATGGATTTATACAAGTTTCTATAATATGCACCATTCTTAACAAGTGAGATAGAAATGAAGCATATCATATCAGCTATTAGGTAGGTAGGTAGGATGAATTAACAAGAATGGTTTGATGCATTCCTAGCTAAGCAATGTAGTGTTATAATTTTACCTTAAAAAAAAATCCTTATGTGTAGTCAGCAGGACTCTGGCCTTTTAACTTTTAGCATGCTTCTACAGTTAAGCTGCTCTGCTCCACTCTCAAATAGCTGTCCACAGCTGCTGCAAATTGATTTATCCCCAGATAATGGCTGCAGCTGATGACCAAAATGTCACTGTGAAACTCTTTAGCAATTTAAGGTGGGTTTGGCCTAATATAACCTGAGTTTAACCCTATTTTTAAATGTATTAGCATCTGCAAAAATTCTTATAGGAATGTCCTACTTGTATTTAATGTGCAACTTCTTGTTTTCCCTCCACAATGTCTGGAGTTTTTTATTTTATTTTATTTTATTTCTTTTGTAGTAAAGAAACATAGCTGCCCTGGCATCTGGAGCTGGAAATATCCAGGTTACAAACAATGTCAGTCCTAGATTTTCTGCAGAGAGCCACAGTTCAGATCACATCTAGAATGCAGTAAACATTACTATAGGTCCTTACAGTACCGGTAAAATAGGTTCATCAGAATGAATACGGGCTATTTTTTTTAATTCTATTTTTTAAATAATCTTTAAAAATTATAAATATATCAGGAATCTATGTTATAGAAAAGTATGATAATGGTGGAAATCTATGAATAAAATATCATATATTTCAATATGTGAAATCATGTTATTATTTTTATTATTCACAAAATATAATTCTTTCAGTTCAGGTTAATTATCAATTTGAGTCTTTAGGAATATTTGTCAAAGAGACTTTTTAAAAATACACAATCACTTGCAGAGTAGCATTACACTGGTTAGATGTTTATTACAAAAACCATTTTAGGCCTCAAGAAACTTGCTTATGAAGTGTTCATATGACTTTTTGGACACCGTTGAGGACTTTTCTTTCATGTAGCCTGTAATTCAGGATTTTAATCTGACTTGGGAAAAGGGAAATTCAATCCAGATTTCAAAATTTCCTTGTGACAATTTCTAAAAACTTACTTAGTATAATTTTCTGCTTTGGTTTTCCAGCTGCAATTTACAGGCTACTATAAAGAAGTAATCTATTAATAATATCCAAAGTATTAGGCAAAGTTATTACAATATTACTAACACTTAACTCACAAGATCACAAAAACACATTTAGTGTGAATTAAAGCAACATGAAAAAAAATGGACTATGAATAAACCAACATTTTTTTTTATTTCTCTAATGGCTTCTGGGTTTCCTAAAATATTAGTGGCTGACCCAGTTTTACACATAGATTGAATTCAACCACTTTTAATCCTGAACTAATTTTATTAGAAAGATTGCTTTTATTCAGAATCTTTTTCCTGATGTGTGCTTGTTTGTATTTTTCAAAAACATGAACAAGGGTCTCACTGACATTCAACTCTAGAAAACTTGTAACAATTCTCTAAAAGCACCATGCTAATTATTTCAGATCTATTTAATGTAAACTACTCCTATTTAGAGAATGCCTCAGAAGATGAATCACTTGTCATCTGATAAGATCTGTAGAAATTCCTAATTCATATAATAGTAAAAAAAAAAAAATAACCCCAGGTTTCAGTCATTTCAGTAAATAAAAAATGCAGAAGTCAGGAGTAAATGAAAGAAATATCTGCAATGATAGATGTTAAGTAGAGAGAAAATTAGGTCACTAAATGGAGACATGTATAATGAATCATTTGATGTCATATGTAAAAGAGTGTTCAGTATTTATTGAAAAATGATTTTTAAATGGAAAGTTCATATACAAAGCATTAGTTTTAATCTCTGAAAAATAAGTGATTCTGTTATAATTAACACATTTACATGAAAATCAGATCATAATTCATTCTGTCTGTTCATGACAATATTAACAAATACTCTTATGCATTGAATTTCAGGCTCTTGTATGAAGATGAAAGGAGGTGTTGAGAGGTTACAATTCTGAAATTAATGGTCATGTGTAAAAATCAGTCAAACTTCACAACATCAACAGATAAACATAAGACGGACATATACTTTTTAATATCCTCTGGGAGAAAAAAGGAATTTGTATACCCAAATATATATTAGTTATTGCTTCCAAAAAGAATTAGCTATGGATTTATTTGAGTAATTGCTGTTTGGATGTAGTCATATTGAGAGGTAAATCACTATGTGTTTTGATGTACTAAGAAAAAAAAAATCCCTTGTCCCTCTACATCTCTGCCTTGTAAACCTCCATGAATGTCTCAGAAATGAGTGATCCACAACACCTTTCACGTAAGGGTTAAAGTATTTAACTTTTTAAGCAATTAATTTCACTCTGTATATGGAATTTCACTTCATCATTTTGGATACCAGTTCACTGCAATCAAGGAAATAGGTGGGACTTTCACATATAAGACGCATAAATTTTAAAAACTGTTCTTAATGTTTAACTTGAAATCAGATGATTTCACCCTTCTTTCCAAGTAGTGTTTAATTGAAGTAAATGGAAAGGTTTTGCCTTTGAAAAACAATGAGATTTCAACTGTGTTTTGCTGTATTTTTCTTCCTCTGGGTTATAAAAGGGAGGGCTGCAAAAAAAAAAAAAAAAAAGTCCCTTGTTTCCTGTTCATTTAACAAACATGTTCACCTACAAAATGACTCCACTCCCCCCTCTCTCCCATTTGCGTTTCCCAAGACTGCAGAGCTCACGCGCACGGACATCAGCACCTGAGAGTGACAGGACCTGATGTGTGTCTTCTTGTGCAGGCAGTGCTCATGGTCATGAGGGAATCGATGTATAATGCTGTGCTGATACCAGCCAAGTAATATAATGTGGTGCCGTTAGGAACATTATTCATAGTTGATGAACACATACCTTTCCTAGTGAAACACATACATTTCAGTAAGAAATGCATAGATCATTTACTGAAGCACATTTATTATAGCAAAATGTGTACCTCAACTAATGAAACACATAGATCATAGAGTAAAGTGATTATACTTATATTGAGTGGAGTTAACCATTTATGGATATTTTGGGGACAAACCAGTCTTGGCTAGCAGGCCCAAACTGAACTTACAAATAATATAACATATTTAAATATTAAAATTTTTATTATCCTTTTGCACTTGACTTGCTGTTTAAAACAAAGCGGTTCTATGTGTCTTCAGTTCCACCATTACTTCTGCAGTTACTTCTGCACAATTAACAGGTTATTTCTTTTAGCATCATTGTGAGCATGTTAACCAGCATTAAGTAGGAGAAGTTGTGAGAAATTGAAAAAACATGTTTAGAGAAGACAGGGGACTTTTTAGATGTCAATTTATTGCTTCCTTTCAAATCAAATTAGCACTTGCATTTTGACACAATTGTATTCTAGCACCAGCAGCACATCTTGACACAATCTACCTTTATCTGTAGTAACAAATGCCAAGAAAAGCCAGAAATAGGATGTGAGTTGGTGCCCCTGTCCCTCCAGGGTCAGCAATAAACTATCAATTCCCACTGTATAAATTCAGTTAGCTCTGCCTCTCTATTGCCCTGAGGAATAGAGTGGGTCAAACACTTTGTTTATGACTAAGGAATCCCTCAGTACACTCAGCTTTGACCATAACCCTAACTCACCAGTCCTGGGGACAGATGTGAATTCCAGGCTCTGGCGTTAGTGAGAACATAATTCACGTGGACAAACATTGCACTCAGAAACTTTGCGAGATTGATCTGATTTGTACCATTGTTCTGTATTGTGTGCAAAAGCCTCTTGTAGCCTGGGCTTCCCTTGAAGCCATGCACAATGGCCTCTACCAGCTTGTGGCTTCATTTTGAAAAACAAAACCAAGTTAAGGAATTATCTTCTCCATTTTGATTCTCTTTGATCCTCTTAATACTTGAGTTGAATAAAAGTACAGAGAAGTAGTAGGGAAAAAGCAAGATCAAATGTGAAAAACGATTCACCTGCAAAGGAAGGTTAGAAAAGTCTATGTGTTTACTATAAAAATTAATGCTTTGTTATAATGCATCATATCAACCTAAATTTCAATTGCTTATCTACACTCAAAGCAAACCAAATTTAATTCTGTTTTCTGTCTTTAGCATCTTCTCCTTGAATTTCCAGATATTCCTCATTTTAGAAGGAGCTGATGTTTGTGACCAACCCAAGAATTGCTGACCTTCGCAACTTTGACTTGAAAACTTGACTACAGACGTTCATCACAGTTGAAGGCTACTATATTTTAATTAACTTATAATGCATTGTCATTCAATTTTGCATTTGTAGTTTGTTTGCTTATTCCCACTCCCTCTTATTGTGCAGCCTAGAATTCTTGAACTCAGAGATGTAGGATAAAATAGGATTAACCGGAATATTCAATGTAATGCACAATGGGTTTTTTTCACTGAGATACTCCACTTTTCCTTAAGTTATAGGAGCTCATTTCATTATTCTGTGAACTCTCCAGTGACCCTGGGATTTCACTATATAATTTATGTTTCCTGATACAATTCAACAGTGTAATCTTATGATTTATGTGCTTCATTTATAATTTGATCATCTCAGTATAATGCATGTTTTTCTACATGATTTATGTACTTTATCCTATAATATATGTGTTTTCCTGTATGATATATGTATTCATCAGCTATGTATTATGGCCCTGGTGGCACATTCCTAGGAAAGGAGGTAGAATACCCCAGCCTGAGGGTAAGTCCGGAGGTTAATTGCAATCAATTCACCTTCTGCACAATTACACTTTCATCTGCAGGAGCTTGTGAAGTGAGCAGACTTAACATGGCAGCAGCAGGGAGGCAAGTGTGCCACTTTCTTTTTTTCTAGATCCAAGAAAAAGCAAATTCCAGCAACAGATCAGGGAATCGTCCTTACATTTTGGTTTTCTCTGAAAAAAAAAATTTCATTTAGGAGTCAGTCATCACATTTCCATCTTTTTGAGGTAACCTGATTCAAGCAGTAATAAATGTATTTACAAAAAGACTGGCAACAGTAAACTTTCGTTTAAAATCAGCATTTTTCACAAATAACAATTACTTAAGAATAATACTGAACTCATAGCAATCTCTCCACAAAACACACTTGCAAATGAACCTTCATTAAACTCATTAGTTCAACAAATATCACTGTCTTATATGTCAGGCATTTTCATTTTCTTAAGATTTCTTTCTGTTACATTTAGCCAACCACTCATTTACTCAACAAATATGTATTAAGCACTTAATTTGTTCCAGACAAATATAAAAGAGACCCAAATCCCTGTCTTCATAATGTTTGCATTCTACAGTGGGGGACAGACAATAATCAGAACGAGTAACTAAAGCAATAATACAGTGGATTAGAATATGATTTGTGCCCAGAAAGCAAAATAGAAAAGAAAAGGGGAATAAGAGTTCCTAGTTTGAAAGAGGATGTTTTGAAAATTAAGTAAAGTTCTTGATAAAAACTTCAGTGAGGAGTCATCGAACAGAGACTGCAAGGAGGTGAGAAGGATGGCTGTTCCTACCTCTTGGGGAATAGAATGTGCAAAGTGACAGTGATACTGAATGTGCCAGATATGATCTGGAAAGAAAGGGGTGACCAGGGTAACTAAAGCAGGATGACTGAGGAAGTGAAGAGAGGAAGACAAGTTCCAGACGGTGTTAGAGAAGAAACAGATCAAGTAAACCACTGTAATCATTTGGGGTTTTACTCTGAGTGGGAAAGGAGGCCTGGATTGCAGGGCGGGGATCACCTGAGCTGAATGTGAGTTAAGGATCACTCTGAGCGCTCTGCAGACAGGAATGTAGGTAAGGACGGAGAGGCATAGTGTATGGGGAGGAGTTAGGGGCTATTGTACAAGTCTGGGCTAGAGGGACAGGGGTCAATTGAGGGTAATAGCAGTGGAGATGGTGAAAATTCGTCAAGTTCTAGATATTTTTTTAAGGAAACTGACAAAATTCTCTGCAGGATTGAATATGAGCGTGAAAGAGAGAAGCCAACTTATTTGCAAGCACATTATAGTAGAAGACTAAAGCAAATACTTGAGTACTTGATGAATATATTTACTTCACTGTTCAGTAAGTGGGAATATACTGCATAGCTGTTATTCACATAAAAAATAGGTATTGTTAACTAGAGATTAGGAAATGATTAGAGTTCATATTGTCTTGGTGAACATTCACACCACATCAAATCATTTTCATGAGTAGCAAATGCTTTACCTTCCTAGCTGATTTAATCTCCAAACAGGTTGATGGTGTGGGTGTGGGTGTGTGGGTGTCTGTGTGTCTGTGTGTGTGCATGTGTGGTTATTTTTAATTCAAGAATACAAACAAAGAAAAATGCAATGGAGACACGTGGAAGTGTCTTTAGTTATTGAGTTTTGATTTGTCCAGTACACTGAAATTATTTGAAATAATTCTGTCATATTTTGTGCTTCTATCAATACATACTTCAAAGAAAATTATTTCACAAAATAAGTAAAATTACACTCATCCCCTTAATGACAGTGATAAGTAAAAGGTCATATAAAGGGAATAATATTTACTTAAAAACTTATTTCCAGTTCATTTTTAAGCAAGTAGCATGTGTTTACTGTCCATGAACTAAGACCAAAATAATTATGCTTAATTTGACATTTCGTATGTCAAATTTCTCTTCAAAATAAGGAGTTTCACTCATGTCAGTATTGCCTAAGATAATAAAAGGATCGTATGTCTGTGTCTGAAAGAGTTAATTATACAAATATTTGAAATCCAGACTTCAAGTATGAAATGCCTGTTTTCAAAAAAGGGCATTATCATCAGTTGGGTACATATATGTAGGATTGTGGAACAGAAAGTATCAGAAAAATCTTGACTAATGTGTCACTAAGTTATAAAATTAAACAAAACATGCCTTAACTAAAATGATCACTTTATTAGGAAACAGCCTTTAGAAAGTAAAGTTACTAATCATGCTTTTCTGACTTATCATTCTAAAATACTGATTGTTTGAATTCTAGTTTATCAATTTCCACACATTACCAATTGTAAGAACAAAGTTCTTAAAACTTGGGGGGATTTTGAATTTTGAATGGAAAAAAAATTACTAGTACAGTTACAAAAGCACTTTCCAATATTTAAATAAAATATTAATTAAACTCCAACTATAGACTAAATAAAGAATGATTACTTTTTTAATTAAAGTTATCTCATGTAGTATATTCAAAGTGAAACGCGGAGAAGAGGTAAGATATGAAAATATTTATTTCAGTTCATTTTGTGTTATTGCCCAATATAAAAGCATGCTTGAATATAATTTTAAAAAATAGTTTAATAACATGTGTCTGTGAGTTCCTATGCTAAACCATTAAAACTAAGGTTTGAGGGTTCTTTACTTTGCTGGGTTAAAGTGTACAATTTCTGTGGTGCAAGCCACAGTGTATCTATTGCACATAACCTACACACATCATTAATCCTCTGCTTTTATATTTACAAAATTACAGAAAAAAAGAAAAAGGTAAAAGGTAGTCTAAGTAGTAGGAGTGATTTAATGGAAAAATCCCTGTGATTCTTCATTAAGAAATTAGTAAAAACAAAAAGAACATGTCAAAACATCCAAGTTTCCGTTGAAGCAAATATAATTTGACCACTTCCTATGTACTCATTAGGGGTTCAAAAATGAGTGAGATTCCCCATGCAATATTATACTCACTATGAATCTGGTGGCACACACCTGTTATCCCAGCTACCCAGGAGTCTGAGGATTGTAAGTTCAAGGCCAGCCTGGGCAAGTTAGCCAGACTCTGTCTCAAAATTAAAAAATAAAAAATAAAAAAGCCTTGGAATGTATTGCAGCAGTAGAATGCCCCTAGGTCATAATCCAGAGTACTGAAAGTAATTTTCTAAAAAAAAGAATGAAGTCACTAAGGTATACATTTAAGACCATGTTTGTTAAGAGCTATGAGGAATGAACAGTTAGGAGACAGCCAAGTATGAAATAAAAGCACTTAACCAGATTGATCATGTCAGAGTGAAAAGAAAACTTCCAGGACACTTCCTGGAAAAGATTGGACAGGAACAGAGACCAAGGAATGTAAGGGCCAACTCCTAAGGTGGGAGGCATACTAGGAAATAAAGGAGTAGATGCCCCAACTGCTAGGTCTTCCGCCTGAGGAAGTGTGAACAGTCAGGGGTTGACTTGGAACAGCAGACAGAGATCAAGTTCCAGGAGATCTGGATCTTGTCCAGTAGGTCAGAACTCACCATTTCTTGATACACAGGTGTAAGGTGTGAAGTGTGACGTGAGTGTGAGTGGGTTATGCCTGTGAGTCTTTCAACTTTGTATGATGAGAGGGACTCAACTGACCAGAGAACCAGAATGAGTCACCTCCATTCTTGGATTGTCACGCTCATTTTTCTCAGTGTGCTCTATAAATATGATCATTTCCTATAATGTTGTGACATGAAAAAGTTAGGACTCATTCCTAACTTTTTCCCATGGTAGGCATTTGATAGTACCTGACACAGGACAGATTTGTTTTAGCCAGACCTGCTGGCTTGCTCTGAGGGTGGCAACAGAGGGATGAAAGCCTTTCCTTTGCAGGAGAGAACAGAGGCAGGACACAAAAGAAGGCAGAGGGCCTGATTGCACCAGGCACAGAGGGCTGCAGTGCCACACAGCCATTTTGGGGCACTGAGCAGCACTGGCAGCCCGAATTTTGCAGAGCACGTTGGAAGGAAGTAAAGTCTACATCATTCTACCTCTGATGAAAAATGGGCATTTAATGGGAACTTTGAACAAATGTATCTGCAGAGTGAAGGGAATGAGAAGCCTGCTATAACAAAAGAGCATTGCCAGCACTGATGAGCGTGGGGCACTCAGAAGAGGACCATAAAATTCAAAGAGCTCAAGAAATCCAGATGAGCCAGAACAGAAATTTGCCTCTCAGTCAGATGTCGCAAAGGGGTTTCTCCAGTCCTCTAGAGAAACTGCATATTGTTAACTAACAAACCATCTTAGACTATTTACAAGGTTCCAAAAGCTGTTCTGAGTCTTTAACAATTTTTTGTTACTCCTCATATCAACCCCACAAAGCTGGGTTGATATAATCTATAATTATCCTAATTTTAGAAATGAAACAAACAAACAAAAAAAGTACGACAGATTCAGAGAGGTTAATAAAACGTCCAAGATTGTCCAGCTATAAGGAAAAGAGTCAAAATGCTATTTGTTTGGCTCCAGAATCTCTGACATTAACTACAATACTATGTTGCCTTATAGAACTCCACTATCAACTATGTGATTATAATAAGATATAATAACATTATGACATTACATAATTAATATTATGTTATTTGACAACACACAAGTTTTATTGTGCAAAGCTTTCAATCACTACTGTTTTCACTCTCAATGATCCATTTTCCAGTTAACAATAAATGAAGGCTTTCTAATGTATTAATAATAACACAAATCATGTGTTACCTTCATGAAATGTTTCAGAAGTTAGCCATTGCTCATAAAATGAAATCCATGATTGCTATCACAGTTTATGAAATAATCTGCCCATTCCAATCTCACTTTTCAGGTCCTAACACCCTCTCTCCATCAGCTAAAGCACTCAAATGCCCTTTTTTTCTTTCCTCTGCAGTCTCTTTGATGACTGCCTCCTTATGAGGATTGCTCCTCTAATACCTTCTGTCAGAATTCTTCACTGACCACGCTGTCATAGATCTTTCACAGACCTCTTGTAACCTCACCTGGTTTTATTTCCTGCAGAATATTTACCATTCTTTTTAATTTTTTTCATTGTTCATTTTTAAAAACTGCTCATCACCCTTGCCATAGTAGAACGCTGGCACCTTGAAGGGAGGCACTTCCTACAGTGTTCTCTGAGGTGTGAGGCATGGTGACACCTAGAACAGGAGGATGACACCCCAATGACAGTTGGTGCTCAGTTCTTTTTAATAAATAAGTGAATGGATTATCCAAGGAAATAGATTAGCTAAAAGCTTCCATCCAATCAATGATTAAATTCTGTTTACCTTCTCAGGAAAAAGTCACTCTAATGGCTAGCATAAAATGGGTGATTTATGAAATTTCCAAATCATTAGAGAATCAATATAACATAATGCACAGAACTCTGAAGTTAAACAGACCTGCTCTGAATCCTGACATCTTTAATCAGAAGCCTTATAAACTTGGGGCAAATTATCTGATCTAGTTATGCCACAGATTCTTCAAGGTTAACAATAGGATAATCATAAATTGTATAATGTATAGATTAAAGAAAATATATATTTAGTTCTCATAAAACTTGTTATTCAATAAATGTTAGCTATAATAATAATAATTATTATTATTATTATAAAAAAATTAAAGTCAAATATTTCCTCTTATAGTTTGTCAATGATTAATAAATATAGCTAGCACTGAAAATTTCCAAATAAAAATAAGTATATTGCCTTAATTATTTGTCTAAAATATTTTTATTTGTTATTTTGGCTTTTAGTTTGGGGTTAAGATAACTATAAAAATAGGGTTTGATGCATTACTATTTAACATCTTTTCTTAAATTGTAGGAATAAAAGAATAACCACTCAATTTCAGACAATGAGAAATAGAATTCAAGCATATGATACTTTTTTATGATGCTAGAATACAAAAGGAATTTTAAATTTTTTATATTCAGTTTAGAGTAAACATGTAAAAATTATCTAATACTTTGAAAACTATAAAATCCATCCTAGTATAAATCCAAAATATTCCTATTTAACATATTCAACCCATACTAATATCCAACTATAAAAATTCAAAAGGCATACATAATACATAATGGTAATCTCCTTTAACTCATATCTATTTGTCACTTCAATGACATCTATATATGGCATTATTTTGGTGACATCATGGTTTTGCAAAAGGATTACAAACTTGTCTAAAATATTTGTTGCCCCACTTTAGTGAAATATTGTGATACTTCTTAACTGATTTAATAATAAGATATCCAAAATTGTCATCATTCAGAAAACACAGAATTTACACTTCAATGGCTAATAGCTAGTAAATTTAGAAATTCATTTCTTTTTGGTATGATGGGATGTTTTATCATTTCCTAATTGTGTAAATATCTCATTTTGGTAAGTAAACCAGTTACAATAAGGGTAGCATTTTATCTCACAGTTTCCAGTACTCTTAATCAACTTGATCTCACTTGTCAACTGTCCAATTCAAAAAAGGCATTTTTTACTTAAATTTTCCCCAAAATAGAATTTTGGAGGTGCTATAAGAGGAAAATCTCAGGATATCAAACATGAAATTATAAAGTAGTAATTGACTGATAGCTTTTGCCAAATCTTTTATAATAAATAAATGCTGGAGACTATTCACTTTTTTCACTATAGGGAAATTCCTATAAGTACATACCTAGAAAGTCATCAAAACAAAATATGCTGGTCAGATGGTAAATGCCCCAGTTTCACTAGCATGACAAAGGTTGGTCTACCTAATCTCTGGCTATCTATATTAAAATATATATTGCCTGCATTTCTATAATTATTTCTAAGCAGAAAGTTTTTAGAGTAAATTAATAATTCAAAATTGAAGGAGGAAATGACTTGGAGTGGAGTTTATATTTCTCTTTGTTATTATTCTATTTGGGGAAACCCATGCTGTTAGAGTAAGTATATTTTTTTCCTATAGGACAAAATTTCAGTGTTCCCTTTGAGAGGCACAGTTGTGAATGAATACAGGGATCATCAGTTATTTTCAACATTTTAAACCTAAACAAACAAATGAACAAATAAACAAAACTGTCCTCCCCTTATTTCTTGGCTTTTGGGTGCATGATCTTGCTCTTTACAAGCTGAAGGGGCAGGGTTACCACATGCCCATCTTCCTTTCCTAGTTAAAATCCACAAATCACATGTAAAATATTCGTTAAAAATAAAAGGTGGGAGTGGATAAAGTATCTCCTAGAAAAAAATCAAAATAAAAAATTTTAAAAAATGAGTCTGGTAGATTACAGTGATTAAACCATCTATAAAAATATTTCAATTATAAAGCCCCCTCTGCAGCTCCTACCATACTTTCATACTGTCAGCTCTATGGAATTTAATAACTCTAAAAGCATCCAGATTTTCTTTCATTGATCAGATTGTCCTCTTTTCCTTCCTGGTTTTCATTTGATTAGAAGAATGTGAAAAAGGTTTATTGAGGCAGCCTAGGAAGGAGGAAAATATTTAAAAGGCCCTAGCAAACAAACTGTTAAACTGCAAGCAGCGATGTACAGCACAGCTCTCTTTACATGAGGCTTGGGAGGCATTTTACTGAACTGTCTGTGAAAGAGCTATGTAAAGCTAGGGGATTGAGGGAGTTGAAGTGAGAAGGCACAAAATTGTAATGCTTCCCAGAGTGGTCGAGCTCAGCTCCATCCCCCAAGGTGCCTCCCCCTCCCCCTCTCCCCCTTCCTCCTCTAATGAGAACACATTAAGCCTTTCTCAATGCCCTGATGTGCTCTTACACTGCAGAATCCTTGCATTGCAATGCACAATGCAGTCCGAGGATTTCTAACATTATAAAGAGAGAGAAAATGCTTTCTAGACAGCTCATCCAACCCCTCCCCAGCGCTCAGCAGGGATTTAAGTGTGTCTACTTCTACTGAAAGTAAATGCATGTTTTTGCCCCCAACTAAAAAGGGACTTTTTCCCTGTTTCTTGCTCACAAAGGCATCTGTATATTCTCCCCAAATCTTACTCTTACACTGTGGACATTGTCAGAATTTGGAATTGTAGACCACACACACATAGTTTATGCTCTTGGTTTATAATACTTTCACATTTTATTTCTTCACACACACTGTCCATTATTTTTAAGCTCTTCTTGAAGATAAAAGAAATATTTAACACAGCTAGAAAGACTGCAAATCCAAATTAATTTTAGGAATAATTTTATCACTTAATTTCTATTCTATTTTTGGACTCTCACAACCCAGCTTCTTTAGACTTTGGTAAAATTTTCATAAAAATAATTAAAATGAGAGTGCCTGTTCAAGATTATATAGTCTATTCAATGCACAAAAATTCTGAATTTTCTCCCCATGGGAAATGCTTTCCACAGGCTCACATTCTGCTGTTGCTCAGCATAAGGACAGTTTCTGAATCACCAGGAAGGCTACAAATGATAGACAGCAGGATGAAACCTCTGGTCTGACCAGGGGTTAAATGCTGGTAGGAAGCCAAGCCAGCTTCAGGACCCCTGCTAATGTTCTGGGCCCCTCCCCTGCTGGCAGAGTCTCAGCCACAACTATGAAAAATTGATCTGATCAAAACAAATGCAACCGAATGATAGCTTGAAACTGGGAGGAAGTTTGACTTTTCTGGCAGAGGGAAGATGCATATAAAGTTTTGTAGTTTTAGCAATTTTAGGTAATTCTTTTCTTGTTTTGATGTTTAATGTCACACCCTCACCCCCACAAACAATTCACATAATAAAAAAAGCTCAGAATGGAAAAGATGTACTGTTCAGTTTGTAAGCTTTCATCAGGGTGGAGAGTTAGCAAGGTTGGTGCCGGATGGGATATGACTGATATGTAGTTGGCTTGGGGTGAAAAATGAAGAGTAAATTATTAACTGACACCTGGATGGTGGCATGCCAGTCAAATTCCAGGGACCAACCATCAGTACTTGTACTGTCCTTGCCCTGCCTTTTCCTTGCTTGTTTTGAGAGGAAATGATGCCCCTCCCCCTTCTGGCAAAAATGAAGAGCTTCATCAGTCCCAGACAGTCTTTCTGACACAGATCAGGGTCAGTTCAGACAGGAGCAATCAAGCAGAGTGTTGGGCATCTTGAAGGCAGAACTGCTGAATGTGTGGCTTGCTATATTTTGTTTTATTTGCTTTCTGCCAATTATTTTTTTGTCCCTGTCCCATAAGTATATCTTCTATCTAATATAATTTATTCAAGTCAACCAATATTATTGACTAACATCTAGGTACAAGGAAATTAAGAAATGTGCTGACAACTGGAGAAGGTAGATGATATTATATTCAAGGTCTCCTGGCCATAGTTTGAGCAGGAATTTTTATCCAGCTTGTGATAAACAGGAGTTTGTTCCAGCATAATTCTCCAGCTTTCTTCATAGATTTGCAGCCACTCCTGAGAGAAGTCCTTGCTTATTACGCTAGGCTTTTCACAGGCTTCTCGACTGGAGAAGGTCCACCTGTCCTTTGGAAACCAAAAGAAACTCACTCAGCTAAAAAGCATGAAGAGATGCATAGGCTCTGTTAGACATTTATTATAAAAGTTGGTAGAGAAGGCAAAGAGATTCCAAATAAGGGGGTGACCACTTCCACCTGGGACATCTAGGGAGAAGGAGGCACCAGACACATGATTCAATGACTGATATCTTCAAGCTCTACCTTGACATTTTCTTTAATTTGTCCTTATCATGTTCCCTTATCATCACTGCCTGAAACCATGAGTAATTATAACAAGCATGGTGCTTTACCATGTTGCAGTTTAAGAGTAACCAAGTCCTAGAGAGTGGACACACACACACACACACACACACACACACACATACACACACACACACACACACACAGAGAAATCTCCTTTTCGAATGGCAGGAACTTGTAATTTCTCCAGTCCCATTTTTTGGTCTCTTCAACTAGCTAGCTACTTCATTATCAAATAATCCTTCCGGATCCAGTTTCCTCTGGATTTTCTGTACCTGCTTTCTTTAATATGAATGTTTTCTTGATCTGACTGAGAAGTTTTTAGATTATTCAGGAGCCAGGTACTTCATAATTCTACAATTTCTCTAGTTGATAAGAAGAGTGTTTATTCTAATTTCCAAAGTATGTGCAATCTCACAAAGAAGCCAAAAATAGGAGGTAAAATGATTTTGTCCAACAGGGTGTGTGCTTAAGTCTGGTTTTTAGGCAGCAAGATAGCCAAACATTTCCAACAATAGGCATTTGCCAAAAACAGATTTTCATACAGTTTCCCAAGTTGTTAAAATTTGTTTGAGGTTTCATTTTTCTTCTTCTTCTCCTTCTTCTTCTTCTTCTCCTTCTTCTCCTTCTTCTTCTCCTTCTTCTTCTTCTCTAAACTTAATGGTTTTCTTTATTGGCTGTTGCTCAACTTCAGCACATTAGAAAATAAAATAAGTTAACATATATCATTAGAGACAGGTCCTGTAACACTAATCTGAATATTGACATATTTAGTTGGATAATCTGACAAGGAATATTCCAGGTCTTAATTGGGTGCTTTAATCATTTCTTTTGGGTAAAACAAATTTTTATTGATAAAAACAAAACTCAAATTCACTTTTCCTTATTGTAATTATTGTTATATTCTCAAGAATTTGAGTCTTGATTGCTTATCCCTACTCTGCTTCCCCCCCCCAATACCCCCACCCCCCGTCTTTTATGCTTGTTTGGGATGCCAGAGAAAATAAGACTGATTCAAAAGGCACTTCACAGATGTACTTATTTTTTTCCTGATTATTAGTAATCATGGGAACTTTTTATAGAACACCTAAAATTTAAATGCAGTCTAGAGGAAGACAATAAGCCTTTGTGTCTGTTGAGTGAAACCTCCTATTTCCCTTTGTTGTCTGAATGTATTTCACCCTTCTGTCAAAGTGTGTCCACTCTAACCTTTCCTTTCCCACTGCTGGCATCTCTCCAGTCTCCAAAATGCATGTTTGACTCCCTTCTGACACCTTTATCTGATACAGTCACAACACTTCTTTGCATAATGAGCAGGCATTCCCTACCCATCAGAAAGGTAATTAAAAAAATGTTTAGATTTTTGTTTTCATAGACGTAACAGTATAAATGCAACTTCTGCTCAATTAAGCTCCAGTGTCATCGAGAGGGGGGAGGGGAGGAATGGTTCTTTTAATAAGAGCAAGTTCCATGCTTCTTTCTTAACACTGGAGATGTGGATTTGTGCTTTTCCCTCCCCCATGGAAAGGAATCTTTAAATAAAGATGTCTTCATCTGAATTGACCACCGTTTATAAAAGCAAATCTGGTTGGGGCTCTGCTGCTTATGCTAAAGGAACATTCCTCCCCATTACAACGGCATTTGCACATTTATAGGAGGAATAAAGAAAAAGATGCATGATACATGTGAAGGAGCCTTCTCTCTGCCAGCCACAGAAAGAAGAACTAAAAGGATTATAAAAGTTCAGATTAAAATGATATAAAATCTAGCATTTGGCTCCAACACTAGTGCCTTGGTCCTCTGAAGCTAATCTGTATGCACTCTGTGACCTCCTCGCAGCGAACCCTGCTAAATATATTATTCCCACGGGGGCTTTCACTGCTGCTTGGTGTCAGAAATCAATATGTATGAGGCGCGTGGATGGGAATTTCTAATAGATCTGCCTGGCCCTGTGCTGCTTTTCAATATCTGCCTTGGACTATTAGTGCCGGCTCGGTGCCTGTGAAATAACCGAGATAATCTTTTAAGGTGCACTGTTAAGGTGGAACCTAAATGTTGCTGTTTCAATTAAAACAAAAATTATATTCATAAATCAGTCAGGTCTGTGTCACCTTGCAGAGTCACTCTGGAAGGCTGATTAGAAACAAGGTGGGATTTAAAGCTTTTAGGAATGAAATGTTATTTTTAACTTCAATTTAGAGTTCAGAGAAAGGTTTTGCATTTTAAGGCTAATGATATGTTTAGAGGGGAAGGGTATCAGATTAGAAAGGAATTTAGAGAGCTCAGAGTTCTCTAACCTAATAATGGGCATTTTATTTGGTCATCTTACATAAAGGAAAAAAAAGGAGTCATAATATATGGAGAGCAAAGTCATTTTTCCCATATTAGATGAGAACTCATTTGTATATGGCTCTTTTCCATATGATCTATTCACACTGAAATTATCACATGTGTAATTTTGTTTTTCAAGTAACAACAAACCAATTTTATGATCTTCAAGCAATCCTGCCTTATCATTATACTGTACTTAAATCTGTGTAGCAATTTGGAGATAAAATTGGGCAAGAAAGTATTTCAATAAAGTTCCATGTTACCTGCCCTCATTGTTGAATATCTTCCCTTCTCAGGTACCCCAGTAGCAAGAGCACATTGCAAAAAGTTGTGGGTCTGAGCTATATGGAGCAAGGCACCAGTCTCTTGGTTCTCATTGTTTTCTTCTTTGTTTTCAGGTTAGTGTTCAGAGTTAGTTGTTTCGGTTTAATGCACAGAAGTACAGCACCCCAAAACTGCCAAACAAACTTCATTACTGGTAGTAGTAGCATCAATATTAATGTGCATGGGAAAGAGGGAGGAAGACTGTAATCTATGCATATATGCATCTGACTTTTCATGTAGCAAGGCGGGGTTCAAAGCCCTGCAAGGAAGAGAGGATCATGTTTGGTCACCTCTAGCTCTGTTGCCTTGTGAGGTTGTTATCCTACCAAAGGTTGAGGAACTGGCATATCATGCTTTTTGCCTTCTTTTCCTGTACACTTCAGTTAGCACAGCACAATCTGACAACACTTTGAAACCACCCTGTTTGTCGGGCCCTCTCTGGATTGTATGTGAGGACTTGGCATACAGTCAGTGGGGTGAGGCTCAAAGCTGGAAACTCAACAAAGGAACTTGAGGAGCATAAGGCTGGAAACCTCTCAGGTCATTAGGAAGCCTGTCTTTAAAAACATCTCAATCTATTTGGACTTGATTCCGACTTTATCAATATAATTATTGATGGGAAGGGAAGTGCGTACATTTTATTTAAAAAATATTTTTCTACATCTTATCTGATTTTTCTAATTTAGTCAGAATCGAACTTACTGAGCTATGAATGTTTCTTCTCAGTACAAGTTTCCTAAGCAATATATAAGAAAACTTCCCTTTGAGTCAATTTCCCTTGCACAGTAGTTTTGCTTTAGAAATGGGAACCCATGGCTATGTATCTAGGTGATCTGTAACTGCACTTCAAAATTATTTGAATAAAAAAAAAAAAAACTAGAAGCACAAGAAACCAAACTACTTTTTGACTGCCTTGTGGAGGAAATGGAATTTCATGTGCTAACTTCATTCAAAATATCACCAGAGCTCACGAATAAAATATCGTTGTTTATAAAGTTGTACCACGAGAGTCATTTCTTGTTTCCTCCATCATCCAATAAGGAGAAAACAAGCTACTCAGCTTAATTTTCAACTGCCTATAAAATACTAACAGTCATGATCTAACATGAGAAATCCCCAGCAGTTTAATCTCTTAGAAGTTCCTCCCCTGTAAATCCCTCCCTCTCTCAACCCTTCAATTAGAGATTTGTGAAAACAAACAATCTATGTGTTTTCTGCATCTCCCAGGGAGGTGTAATGTTGTGAAGCAGTGGCTATCAGCTTCAGCAATGGTAAGGGATGATGATAGAGTTTTATAAACAAGGGCTTTTAATGAGTGTAAATTTTAAAAAGGAAGGAAAAATCGTCCTGTACACAGTAGTGTTAAACTGTGTGCTTCTAAATTGGCTGAATAAGAGTAATTATTCTTAAGAAATTTCATAAAATGCAAAGTCAAGGTAAAAACAAATATTTTTTAAAAAAATATTTTTATGAGTTGTTAATGGACCTTTATTTTATTTACTTATTTATATGTAGTGCTGAGACTCAAACCCAGTGCCTTACATATGCTAGGCAAGTGCTCTACCACTGAGCCACAACCCCAGCCTCCCAAATGAATAATTTTTGGCAGTGATTTCTTATTGAAATATTGACATCAAGGCATAAACCAAGCAAAACATGTAGTAATGTATATTATAACAATAGAAAGATTTGAGGTTAAAATGAGTGTACACATGTTTATATGAAGAAAAATTTCTGTTAAATATCCTCAAAGTTGGAGACAACGCTCTGTTGATGAATTTGCATCTTTTTTGTTTTTTTGTGGTTTTTGCAGAGTCAGCACAATTTTATCTATCATGGAATGTCTGAAGAATTACATTGTTTAACATTCTTATCCTCATTACAAATCACTTACTTCTATAATCATTAGAACACCATGAGCAATAACCATTGAAATGTTTCTGAATCTATCCATCTAACCAAGAAAACTAAAAACTTGTCTTTTGTCACTAGATTCTCCAAAATAGAGGCCAAAATAAGGAGGTCTTGATTTTACAGTCAGTATCTTTGAAGTAAATTCTACCACTCAGCCAAAGAATAATAACAGATATTCAACCATTTCTGTTCCTACATAGGATTAGAGGTAATTCAAGCATAGCATCAAGCTCTCACACAGGAAGAGAGTCTCCACTCATATATATATCATATCTCGATCTTTTGTGCAAATCTAGAAGTAAAAAGGCTTCATTTCACAAGTTTTGTGCTCTTCCAGTAAGACAGGAATTTTCTACAAAGACATTTAAAATGCATTGCCACTTCTGTCAATCTGATTAGATATTTCTCTCCCTTTCTGGTCATTTCTTTATCCTTTATATCAATATTTCAGCCTACAAGAACATAATGTTTAACTAAGTAGACCGCATATACAAGAAAAAAGGAAATTGTAAAAGAAAGAGTATAAGGTAAAGGATCTCCTCCCCCTATGAAATTAGAAACTCCTTGAGGACATCAAACCCATCATCTTTCTTTACAATTCCATGGCTCCAACTAGAAAGCTATTATTGAACATCTTTAAGTTTTAGCCAGTGTACCAGGTGCTATAAATAAAAGGCTAATAAGGTTTAATGCCCACATAGAATAAAGGAGAATGAGCTGCAAGTAACATTTAAAATATTACCCAGTAAGTTCAATGTATCCTGTGGTTCTATTAAAGTTAGGTTTTCAGTTTGTTCAGCTCATTATGATCACCCGAATGCACAGCCATACAGCCATGCTTGGACATATGGTTACCTAATCAATGTCCAGTCAAAAAAGAAAAAAAGAAAGGCCATTAAGGTATTTCTAAGACAGGAGACTTTAATGACAGGAGCTCATTACAAAGAAGTTACAAGATTGTCAAAGCCAAAGAAAGAAAGAAGTGACCAGTGAAACAATATGAAGTCGGTTACTCAGAGCCCAGGAAGTTGCTCTTGCCAGGGTCTGAAATCAGCAACCACTATTGGTCTGGTGGAGGGAGTGAGGATGAGGTGCTGTGGGAACAGCACCCTGCTGAGCTGGAGAGATCAAGGAGCATATACTTGTGCTAATCTCACTGGAAGTGCTGCTGCTGCTGCTGTTAGAACACTACTGCCTGAGCAGGAGCTTGGATCCCCTGCTGCTGCAGCCTCTGTGGGAAGCAGCTCCTGAAGCTGGGGACTGGGAAGGAGCAGCTGCCCCCCCCCCCACTTTTTGTCTTCCAACTCCTACTAGTGCATCCCATTGGCAGAACCTAACTAGAAGCCAGCTGACAGGGAAGTCTAGAAAACTAGTTTGCAGGCTTTCAACCTTCTGAGATACTAAGACAAACAATGAAAGGTGGAAATAGAGCTGAGAGACAATAGACAAATAACCAGCCAAGTAGCTTTTCAAATAACATGTGTTGAATAAGCAACAGAATGTACAAACTTTACAGAGAAGGAATTGGTAACTCCGCCTGGAACCGCATATTAAACTGCAGTGATTTCCTAATATTTTGGGCAACAAAATTAATATTTTTTTTCAAGTGAAATTGTAATAAGAAGCTCTAATATATATAGTGACAAGAGCAGGCACTGAAATTTTAAGTTGAAATGCATTTTGGTACGGGTTACAGGTTATTATGGAGTTATTTAGAATAAATAAAGCTGTTTTGAAAATTAAAACATAATATATTAGGGATTCTACCTGATAATTGCAGTCAGAGTTCATAAAATTCCAAATGAATTTTAGGGGTTTTCCTAATGAAGTTTTTTTTTTTCCACAAACCTGTTCTAATAAATTTCTGTTCTAATAAAAACAGTGCATTTAACAATGATTCCCAAATTATTATTAAAGATATCAAAAGGGCCATAATAATAGCAGTATTTCACTATAGCAAGTCTTATTTTAATATAATTAATTATAATACAAATTTATGTATAGTCAGGCAATAGTTTACCAAAACTTAACCGTATATAGTAAAAGCTCTGAAACACAAAGTCCCATTAAAAAAAAAATCAATAATTAATACTTACCTACAACATTTAGGATACTCCTTCTCCCTTTTTAAGACCTGAGTTGACAAAGAGTCTGGCTGTGCCCATATAGCTCCTCTGCTCAAATAATCTTAATATTTCTCCACAGCCCACAAGATAAAGCAGTCAATGCCTAGCTGGCCTAGAATTCAAAGACTTCTAATGTTTGAAATGTAAATAATATTCCAATCATGTATTTCAAGATTTATTTACACAAACCCTCTGCTTCGACTCATTTGTCCCTGCACATTATTCATATTTTTCTGCCTTTTCACTTTCAATCAACTCATTCTCTTTATGAAATTGTTTTCCTTATTCTATTCCCAGAAACTCCTCCAAATACCTATACCTACATGCACTTTGGTTGTCTTCTTGGTATCTGCCTGTGTGTGTGTGTGTGTGTGTGTGTGTGTGTGTGTGTGTGAGAGAGAGAGAGAGAGAGAGATTTGAGAGTAAAACTTCAATAATTCAACTTTTGAATAAAGCATCCAAAAAGATGAAAAACCCATGAGACAATCATGTTGCACGGTTTGCTCACAAGCAACCATTATGAACCTTGATACTCAGAATTTGTGGAATATGTAAAATGAAAAAATAAAAATCTTAAGCTACAGATATCTCAAGTATTCTCACATGTGCTGGCAGGCCTGTACCAAACTCCCCTCACCCTTGGGTAGATAACAAAAAAAAAAAAAAAATTGAGGCATTTATTTATTGAGCCCAAGTTTACTTTCAAGATCCTTCTCAACACTGTGCTCTTGAAGCCATTATTCATCACTCAGGATGGAATGGGAGATAGCTCTTAGCCATCCATGATGCTCATTCAGTGTTTTAAATATGGTAATTAGTATTTTCATTTAACATTAAATGTTATTGCAAAATTTTGTCCAGTCAATTGGACTATAATTCATATGTTGACAGGGACAAAATGTAAACGCTGGCCTAAGCAAGTCTCAACACATAATGGGCACTAAATAAATATTTGTTTAATATGATAAAATTTATATAGAAACAGAATTGTAGTTCTAGTGTATTTGGATTCATTTATACATTGAACCCACACCAAGGAGTGTAGCTCAGGAGAAGCTAGAAATTTCCATAAAACGTGTTTCCTTTACTGAATGTTTGGCTTCAATAGAGCATGTTCGGTTAAAATTCCTGACACAAATCTCCTGAGGATCACAGCCAAACATACACCCATTTGAAATGGTCATAAACTCTTCTGCCACCTCCTAGTTAGAATGCCTCTTTATCAACTCTGGACTCAATCACACAGCTACTACCCACATCCAGGGTATCAGTGCCTACACTAGAGTCTGAATCATTTCCTAGTTCTAAACTTGTCTCTCTTCAATCATCCTTAACATGGACATACACAGTTGTCTATTGAAAATACAAATATGATAATGCCACAACTCAACTCAAAATTTTCTTATATATACCATTTTCCTCAGGATAAAATATAAACTTGGAATAAAATGTCTTTCATAAAATGGTCCTAGTTAGACTCTCCAATGTTGTCATTTTTATTTTTATTTATTTATTTAGTGTGGTGCTGGGGATTAAACCCAGGGACTTGTGCATGTGAGGCAAGCACTCTATCAACTGAGTTATACCTCCAGCTCTCAATATTGTCATTATTAATTGTGGTACTTCCTATGAATATAGCTGAGGAAACCATGTGTTTATCAAAACCCATTTATTTTTTAACTGTTCCCATAACTACACTGCATTTCCCAGCATCACTTGCCATTAGGAGTGTTCAGATGACAAAATTCTGAGCAATGGAATGTGGTCAATAATGATATGTGTCATTTCTGAGTCAGAGTGGTTAAGAGATGGGTGTGTCTTTCCCGAGATGTCTTTTTCTATCTGCCTGCCAAATATACAGGACTTCCAGTAACTAGAAAAAGATCCACAGGATTGGGTATGTAGCTCAATGGTAAAATATATGCCTAGCATACACAAGGCCCTGGGTTGGATCCCTACCACTAAAAAAAATTTAAAAAGAGATATATTATGCTATTCGGTATGGATCCCTGAATTGTTATGTGAGATGCTATCCCACCTGAAATACTGGCAGTAGAATACAATTTATGACTGGGGGTTGGGGATGTAGCTCAATTGGTAGAGCTCTTGCCTTGCACATATAAGGCCCTGGGTTCAATCCCCTGCACCACAAAAAAAAAAAAAAAAAAGCATGACCCAGAATACAATTTATGACTTATCTTTAATAGAAGTTATCATCTCTGCACTTTATACATGATCCTTACCCTAACTATCTACTTTTCCTGCAATGCTTCAGATGTTCTCTCAGTTCTAGGTTTGGCACATGATATTGACAGTCTAGAATGCTCTTCATTCCCTGTTACTTTCATTTCTCTCATTTACAATCATCTGTCAGACTTCAGGTTAAACTTAATTCTTTCCAAAGTTATCCTTGATCATCCTAACCTTTCCCCAAGACTAAATCTGAGCTCTTTTTATGTGGTTTTATAACACTTTGTACCTACCTTATCCAAGTGCTTATCACACATCCATTATATTAAAATTTCCTATTGATCTGTCTTTTCCAGCACTCAAAAAGTGGGATTATGACCTCATATGGTTATTAAGTAGCAGCTTGCACAAGTACTGGCACATAGTAAACATCTCAACCCTGTTTTGAAATACTTCCGTAAATCTACCTTCATCTATTTTTTAAAGGATAATTTTCCATTATTTACTTTTGTAGCCCTTTATGCATAAGGAACTAATAGCTCTTGATCTGTGTTTGTATTTTTATCGGTGTTTTATTGATTCTTGTTTGCTCATTGATTACAAACTTTGAAGTTATATAATTTCATGAAACTGTGATAATTTCAAGTGATCTGTCCGAAACCTCTCCTCTGATATGCCCTGTTATTCTGTAAACTTTCTGGAATGAAAGAAACCTGCATTTCATGTTATTATAGAAACTCCTATTTGTCTGATCCTCCTTATCCTTGTTAAACTGCACCCATGGAGTTTCCTCTGAAAATTAATAGATGCCCTGCTCTTCTTGCCAAACACCAAATCATGGGCATGTCATTTGGTTACATCTGTGCACAGAAAACCTGTCCAAAAACTACTCATCTAACTGCGAACTTAGCCACTCCACCCAACTTGGCAAGAGTTTTCTGCACAAGGCATTTCAAACTGTATGTACTGTCACTAACAGAAATGAAATGTGGAGAAGACAATTCACTTATCATCTTGCAGTGACAGAGCTCTTTTCCTTGGTTTCTTTGTCACACTAGGTAATGCCACTATATCAGCAGCCAGCCACATAGGAAATCTTGGAGTAATTGTCAACTCATCACTGTCCTTTGTTCTACAGATCTACTTTCCTCAACTCTAGCTGTAATTGTTCTGATACTTTCCAAATATGGCCCTTCATTAGGCTTTCACTTTAGGACCTTCTCACATATATCATGTTAAAATCCTCTCATCACAAGACTTTCTGTGCCCAGTAATACTGTAACATAGGAAAATGCATGACTTTGGGGGCCAGAAAGATATGCATCAAAATCTTTGCTTTGTTGAAACCTAGTACAGATTAGTCAACCTGTCTGAATCTCTGGGTTTTTTTTTCCCATTGGCAAAATGGTAATAATAATGTTAACGTGTTCAGTTGTAATGACTTTTTAACAATTACCTATACATTAAAATAATCTATCCAAAGCTCAAATAATCAAATTAAAAAATAAACTATTGTATAAATATCTAATGAAAGCCTAAAAATATTAATATTATATTTTAAAGATTGTACAAGCTATTAAGAAACAGACTGAAAGCCAAGCACAGAAAATAGATCATTGCAATCTGGACATCTGATAAAGGGTTATTATCCAAAATAACAAGCTATTCAAACAACTCAACAGCAGGAAAATTTGAAACCCAATTAAAAAATAGGTAAAGGGCCTAAATAGACATTTCCTCGAAGAAGAACAACAACAAAAACTGACCAGCAGGTGTATGAAAAAAATGCCCAATGTCCCTGGTCACCAGGAGAATTCAATCAATTTTGATTGAAATATCTCCTTACATCTATTAGAATCCTTATCTTCAAAAAGACAAAAGATAATAAGTGTTGGTATGAATATGGAGAAAATGGAACACTTGCACACTGTTATTGAGAATATAAATTTGTATAGCCATACAGAAAACTGTATGAAGATTCCTCAAAAACATTGAAAATTGAACTACCATGTGACCCAGCAAACACATTACCTTGGATATATGCACAAGAAGTGAAATTGGTATATGAAAGAAGCACCTGCACCCCCCTATTTACTGTAGTATTATATACAGTAGCCAATATATGGTAACAAACTAAGTGTTGATCAGTGGATGAGTGGATTTAAAAAATGTAGTACATACATACAATGGAATACTATTCATCCATAAAACAGAAGAAAACACTGTAATTTTTTATAAGATGAATGAACCCAGAGGACATTAAGTGAAATAAGATCAACACAGAAAGACAAATGTAGCATAATCTCACTCCACCCAAAATGGTGTGGAATACAAAAGAATTAATCTCATAGACATAAAAAGCAAAACAATGATTACCAGGGCTAAGAGTGTTGGGTGAAGTGAGGAGGTTGGCAAGCTTTTGGTTAAAGGATACAAAATCCCAGCAGAAATCAGCACTAGAGATGTATGACATTGTGACGATAGTTAATAACATCAAATTGCACTCTCAAAATATGCTAAGAGTGACTGTAAAGGGTTTATTTTTACCATTAAAAATGATAATTATGTGAGGTAACGCCTATGTTAGTTAGATTTAGTCATTCCACAATGTGCATATATTTCAGAACACCATGCTATATGTGATAAATGTGTTTAACTTTATGTCAATTTTAAAAAGAGAAAACTACAGCCTGCTGGGTATATTTCTTTTCTTTGAGAAATTTTACATTTGACAGTTAAATGGAAATATTTTTGTAGGCCAAAAAATTATTACTCAGAACAATTGTTGAATAAACAAAAATGGAAGAAGAAAGAAGTCTCACTTGATTATTACCTTTGTCACATCTGCGAAGACTATTAAACCTTGGATTTTCTATAACAGGCTTTACCCTTTCTGATGGATCCTCCTTGGAGTGGGCAGACTTCATGGAAGGACCCCTGGCTCTACAGGTGGAGTACCTTCACTAACACTCAACTTTGTTACTAGTTATTGATCTTAGGCAAGTACTTAACTTTTTGAGTTCAAGATATAAATTGCCAAAAAAAAATAATCTTCAGGATTACTTAAGCAGGTTAATCACAAACAGCAAGGCAGTCTGTAATTACACAAAGACATCCACATGAGAGAACAAGTAGACTTAAAATAGTCTATTGAACAGATTGTGAGTGCTGGTGTAGGGTTCCCTTCACCATGAGAAAAGAGGGTGTTTCCTTTCCAAAATTTCTTTTACTTATTAAACTCTCAGGGGTATATCTACAAAGAGAAGGTAGTTTCCTAATTTATCCAAAGTTACAATGATAGGCTTGCTGAGGTCCTGGTTATAAAAACAAAAACAAGAAAGAAAATTTAACTAAAGAATTCTACACAGTTGAAAAGTATTATTAATTAAGAGAAAAATACAAAATGGACCAAAGAAATAATATATGTGACAAACTATATGATACTAAAATTATGGAAATACTTAATCATACTAGTAATCAGACAAATGCCGATTAAAGTAACTGAAATATTCTTTTCTCATAAAAATGGTGAATAACAAATTAATAATACTCAACAGTGAGATGAAGATGTACTGAACAGAGACTATTTGAGCTTAATTGACACAGACTGTCTTATAATCCTTTTCACACAAAAAAAAATTCATCAGAGCCTTTTAAAAATAATCCAACTTAGGAAATTTCCAGAAAGCCTATACCACTTACAGTCTTCAATTTCTCTTTTTGTATGAAAACTAATAAAATATATTGCAAAGAAATTATGACAAGTAATTGTGAAGAAATTGGTATTAACAAAGTCAGAAAGCTTTCTACCTAGCACCCTTCAAAAATAAGAGCAATGTAAATAGAGATGTCACATAGTTTGGTGCCTTTGTAAGTGACAGGTTTACTACATACAAATCAACTAGAATCTGTGAAAATTGAAAAAAACTCTTTTTTTCAAATATTTACTTTAACCTGTCTAATAAAAGAAGAAAATGTCCCATATGTCTATGTCCATTCTCTTTTGTTACATACAATACTCAGATAAAGTATTAATAGCAAGAATATTTGCTCTTCTACTTTTTCCTAGTATAAATTCTTGTTTTGTAGCTTTAAAATTTGTGATCCTTTTCTAATCTTTCTCATTTGCTAGGGAAGTCCCATAGCAATGACTCTTTGAATTCAATGACTCTGTTGAATCCATTGACCATTTCTATTTTTACTTTTCATGATATCTTCATATTCTCTTTTCCCTTTCCCAGTTTAAACTCCACATTCCATCATCATAGCCACCACATTACACAAAAAGCTTCTTTGCCCCTCTGTCTTCCCGCAGTTCTTTCCCCTTAAACCGGTTTGTTTACATTAGCTCACACTCCTGTTGGTGAACATGGATGGAGAAAAAGTCACAGCCATGTTGACAGGTTTGACTTTGTAATCAGTGACCACAAACTCAAGGTGCTTTCACCCCATCCCACCCTGATAAGCTTAGTACACATACTTCCCCTGTTCTCTTCAACTTCTATTTATTTGCATAATAAATAGAAGAATAAATAGAGGAATCCTTTCCCCTTTAATGGTTAATACCTTCTCACAGCCCCCACAACTCAGTTAACAACCTTTTCTATTTCATTAAGCAAGAATTGGAAAAAAGAGCTCCATATCCTCTGCCACTAAATTGTCAAAGCTATGTATAATTTGGTGATGAGGCATTCTGTGTGATTCATTTATTCTCATCTGAACAGTGAAGCAGGTCCACATGATAGGTATTCTTTTATTCAATCTGTCTTTGAATCTAACATTAGGGTCTCAGCAAGTTACTCAGAAATTGGCATTGGAGTTTGTGTAAGAGCTTTTCTGACAAACTCAAAAAGTCATGAATCTATCCAATGATTCTTCTGAACATCAGCATAAATTATTATATGGTGATATTTATTTTAAAAGAATATTCTAGTTTATGTGCTATACTGCATAATGTATAGCATTAACATTAATCTAAGAACTCTTATTTTTGCATTTTGTCTTCACAAGGCATTTCTGATTCATAGCCTTGGATTACAATTCAGGAAACTACTACAGAAGTATGAAGCAGAAACCTGGTACAATTGCCCTTTCCTATTTCCAAATTGGTTTTAAGATCTATATCTGTGTGAAATAGTATAAGTGAAAATTGTGGCAATTCCAAAAGAAAGATGTGCCAGTCTTCAGAGCCCTAGTTCTTTTAACTCATTGATAATGAGTTTTTATATGAAAGATGGTCAAATGATAGTGAGGAAATGCTAAGGTGGTCAGGATGAGTGGAGAAAGGATAAAGTAGGTTTATTAAAACATCACATTGTGATGATAATTATTTGTAAACAAAATGAAATAAAAGTTTCAAAAAACTAAAATAATTAAAAATGAAATCTGTACTTAAATCTCAACCTGGAGGGGAAAAACAAGCATAAAAAGATAAATGAATGGAATCTGAAGCCCAGTTTCTAAACTTGTAAAATAAATAAGATTGCATTTTTCAAAATAAAATTTGTTAACTAGTGACACATTGTTGAGTATGGGCAAGCATTGCTATCACTGGAGAAATTTCTTATGGAGCACAAGCATCCTTTGTCTATATTTTTGCCTAATTCTTTGTTCCTTGTCTTAGGTACATAAATACTGTTAAAATAAGGAGCCAATATGATATACTGAAAAAGAGTTATAAGGTCAAAGTTCTAGTCTCATTATTACTAATTTGTGGTGATGTGAACTTTGCTCACCTAAGTCAGTTTCATTTGTGAGATTAAAAATATAAGATGCTTACAACCTGAAGATATGATAAAAATCTAATAAATGTATGAGAGTGATTATCGAAATGCCAAGAATATTATTTTTATTTGATGACTATTTATTTATTTATGGTTTTTTGGTACCAGGGATTGAACTCAGGGGCACTTGACCACTGAGCCACATCCCGAGCCCTTTTTTTGTATTTTATTTAGAGGCAAGGTCTCACTGAGTTGCCTTGCTTTTTGCTGAGGCTGGCTTTGAACTCTTGCCTCAGCCTTCTTCAGCATCCCCAGCTGCTGGGATTACAGGCATGCACAATCGCGCCCAGCTGATGACTATTTATTTCTAAATTATTTCTTAATTTTGGTGGAATTATCCTTGTCTTTCATATTGAGTAAATATTCTTCCTGAGAAATTCCACTTATTTTGACAGCAGCTACATGTATTTGGGGGTGATGCTCAAATCTATACCATTAGTTCAGAACTTCCTTCTGACCTTGTTTCCCCAAAATTGGGACCCCAAACTGAACTACCATTTTTTCCCATTTTAGCTAAAACCGATTCTTCCCTGGTACTGTAGTTTTCACGAAAATATGCTACCAATCACCAAACCAGAAAGCTGGAATCACCATAGGGTTCTTTTTCTTTCACTTTCATTTCTAATAGGTGGACAAGTTTTATCAGTTCTACCTTCATAAAGTCTCTCTATATCACCATTGCTTTAACAAGCTTCTACTTCCTCTCTTGTTTCTTTGTCCTTCTCCCTTCCCCATATCTCCCTTCTTTTTCTTTCAAATTTCTCATCAACACAGCAATTTGTTTAAAGACTTATTTTTCCACTTTTCAGGATACAATCTTCTGTGTCCCCAGGGCATATAGTAAAACATATTTAACCTTCTAGGATCCAAAGACTTTTCTTTTCTGGACTTGTATGTCCCTTTTTTTTGTGGGGTTGGGGGGGGGTGCGGGTACTAGGAATTAAACCTAAGAGTTTTACCACTGAGCCACCTTGCCAGCCCTTTTAACTTTTATTTTCAGACTAGGTCTCAGTCGTTAGGCCTCACTCAGTTGCTGAGGCTGGCTTTGAACTTTGATCCTCCTGTCTCAGCATCCTTAGCCACTGGTATTTCAGATGTGGGCAACCACACCCAGCCTCATATGTCCCTTCTTCCAACTGTGAACTCTGGCTATTATGAATTGCAGTTGTCTACACATGTGATAATGTCTCATGTTTTCTTGCTTCACCGGTTCTTCCCTCATCCCAGAATTCCTCTCTGCCCTAGGCAAAGCCTAGTCTTTTCACCAATCCGTTGATAACCAGTTCATCTTTCTAAGCATCATTCAAGTATTACTCTAAGAAGCCCTCTCTTACACCCTCTTCCCCATGAAACCAATCACCTTCTTTTGTGTGGCCCCTCTGTACCTTATATCTGATTTTATCACGGGTTCTATAACCTCCAATTCATTTATGAGTTTACATGATTGACTTCATTCTTACAGTGCAAGGTCCTTAAAGGCAATGACTGTATCTAATCCCTCCTGTTGCACTCAGTTTCAGCATCAGTCAGTTCAGGTGATAATTCAAATTTTATCATCTGAGAAGTATTCAATAACAAGACCTATATCAAAGAGTATGGGCAGAATTTGGGCAAACCAATAGGGAAAACATCAAGATTTGGGAAAATACCATAGAGAAACACAATACTGAAGGATAAGGGGAGAAGTAATTTCACAATCCTAAAAGGGTGGTTGTATGGAAATTTTTGTGTGGCCTAAGACCTGTGACCAGCATAAATCAAAAATCACAGTGGGGGGGGATTAGTACTTAATGCTTTTACTTTGGAGTCCTCCCTCTCTGCCACTACTATCCATATTCTGAACCTAACTCAGAAGCCAGATGAAAATGTACATAGGCCATTGATTTTAGTCCATTGCAGTTAGCCTTGGGAGTCCCAAAGTACACTGGAACCACAATGGAAAACACACAGTGCAGAATCTAAAGGAGCTGAGAGACGCTAATTACTTAAAAGATGTATGTTGAGTGAAAATTCCTTGAAAAATTATTTGTGAGTCTTGGGAACCTGTACAAAATGGACAGTAAAGCGTTAACCACAAATGCTCTGAAATAGCATTTCTGCCAGCTTTATACAGGATTATGTTGTGCAGCCACTTAGCTGCTTCAGCAGAGAAATGCTTTAAAGAGAAAGAACAGGAAGCACTGAAGAGAAAGGTTTTGTCATATTTCCTGGGGGAGAAATGTATTCCTGGTGGTGTTACTCAGAAGGTGGTCCTTTTCCCCCCAAATGTTGATGTCTATAGAGGATGAATGCAAAAAAAAAAAAAATTAGGAAGACCTGCATACAACACAAATAAATAGGCAGATATAACAAGAGTGATGTCTAAGTGAGAATGCCAACAGCACAGGGAAAAAGGGAAGTGAGTTTCAGTGATAGGGAGAGAGAAGGAGCAGCAGCATGACTAGAAAGGAAGGAGAAAACGAAGAAATAAAGTGAGATAATAAGGATTTACTGCAAGGAAAGCAAGCAGTAGCATCAGCAGGAAAATGAGATATCTGCAGAAGGAATCTGTAAATCTCCCACAAAACTCATAACAACTGTGAGAGCCTTGGAATAGTGTGTCTGCCAGCTTGGAAAGATTGTCCAGGAAATGACAGCCTGCTCAGCCAGCAGGATGTGCAAGGACGATGTAGGCTCTTAAGGAAACAAGGAAATAAGACCCAAAGATGAGAAGAAATGGCTTGGGACCCATACCATCCAAATTGAGACTAATGAATTCCTAACAATTAGATAGAGATGTCTTTCATTAACTGTAAATGTACAAATTAATTCTTTGCTAAACTGATTATCATTTGAACATTCTGTGTATGTGGAACTAGTTACAAGTAAATCAAATAGTTGATTAAGCTTCTAATCATGGGGTGTCAAAATATCATAGCCAGTTATTGTCTATAAAGGAAATACATGATTTCAGAGAAGCTAGTGAGGAAGAATTGGGTAAAATAGTGTGACACAGAGCTCAAGAATGTGGACTTCAGTATCAGACATATCTTTATGTCAATTCCTGCTCTATCGCCCAACAGTTATATTAACCAGTCTTTAGTCTTAGTTCCTTCCTCTGTAAAATAAGTTAAAGCTGGTCCTTTCTTCAGAGGCCTCTTATGAGAATTAGAAAAGCTTAGACATTTGAGGGTGGGAGGTACCAGGGATTGAACCCAGAGGCACTCAACCAGTAAATCTCACCCCTGGTTCTTTTTTGTCATTATTTTTACTTTGAGACAGGATCTCCCTAAATTGCTTAGGACCTTGCTAAGCTGCTGAGGCTTGCTTGGAACTTGTGGTTCTCCTGCCTCAGTCTCCCCAGCTGCTGGGAATACAGGCATGTGTCGCTGTGCTCAGCTAGACATTTTAAATTATAACTAGTTAATGTGTGTTAACACAGTGCCTGGCACACATTATGAGCTCAAATTCTAAACATTTCTTTCTACTTGAACCTACTTTTTATTTTCATATTTGCATGAGGTTGAAAGAAAACATGAAAATTATTATTTTAATTTTTAAAATTTTATACATATTAAGATATAATTATTACATAAATTTATTAAAAAGTAGTTTGAAAATGCAAGTTTTAATGCTTCAAGAAACCCTGCCTACCTTGGATCGTTGGATCATCACATAATTAGAATGATAGACAAATGAAGGGTATTATTTATTCATTAACCATAGTCAACAAATTATAATGTCATAAATTGTCCAGATATTTCAGCTTTTAAATTATATTTTCTCAAGTTTCATAGTTTCAAAAATATAATACAAAGAAGACTACCCCTTTATATCACCTAAATCATAATTTGAAGAGTTATTTCAATTTATAAACAAAGTTGCTTTAAAGTCTTAAACACATAGTGGGTACTTACTGAATATTGACATTTTCTGACTAAATAGGAGAGATTTGTTTTGATCAAATTTATGGTATAAGGATCAAACCCATGGAAATAAAATCTTGGTGATTAATCATTTTTAACTAGATGAAGATCTTTGCAAATGTAACTGATGCACCTAGCTTAAAAAAATGCTCAGGTTTTAAATATTGAGTTAATGAGTTTGAGCCAAGAAAAAAATTATGACATGTTTCATGTTTGCATACCATGCTACTTCCCAACTACCTACAACAAATGAAAATTAAAATTAAGCCAAAATCTATTCTTGCATAAAGTAGTACTAACTTCTGTGGAATTTCTTTGCTTTAACTTTTAAAAGTATCATTTCTGATTCAAAACATTGAATATTTTTTCTATTCCTTATTTCTATTTTCTCTAGTCATTGTAGAAAAACATTTGAGAAATACCTCCTTTTCATCTGAAAGAGAGAGAGAGAGAGAGAGAGAGAGCATAGGATTGAATTGATTCTGAAGCACCTAACCAGGAGCTGCTGTGTGTTCAGGAAATCAGGTGTGACGCATTGTTGATTTTCCTACTCTTTGCAACAATACAAAAATAAAATTATATAAAGAGACAGAGGTCAAATATTTGAGCTATTTTAATCTGGAGCTAAAGTTTCTCTATTCTTATCTAGAACATTCTTAAAATTGAATTCAAAGCCATTCTTCTACCCCAATGTCCCTGTATAAAATGGCCTAGTGTAGTCTCCCTTCACTAGCAGTTTCTAATGATGGCAGCGACAGTACTTTTAACATTGAGGTGTAAGAGGAAAGCCAGCAGAATAAGAAATTCAATTATTCTACTGAGTCATCCTAGAAGGATAGATATTTCTTCCTACTGTCTCCCTTCTGAGAGTCCCTGGATAAAAAAAAAAAAATAAGGATCTCAACAATGGTAAGTGGAAAATACTTGTGAAAAGTAAAAAAGCCAACTTAATATATAAATTTTTAAAAAGAAAAAAAAACATTCAATCTTCACAAACTAAAATTACTGATAAAATTCCTTCATTAAACATAATTTTGAACACTTTGAATGTGTTGCCTCATTGAGCTTCAAAACAACACTATGAGGTATGATTTCCAACTTTATAAACTATTATTGCCTTATAAACTATGGTTTCTTTACAAATTAAAGAAACAAACAAATAAACCATGGTTTCTTAAGCTACAAGAAGGTAAAATACTTCTCTAAGATTGTAGAAAAAGTAGAATTGTAGGATTGAAGTACAACCTAGACTGTCTGACTTAGGAGCATGCATTCCAAATCATATTGTTAGGTTGCTCAGAAAATGCATTTTAGTTAAAATATAAACAAATCTGATTTTTAACATAAAATATACAATTTTGCAGTTTTATACCACTAAGTTCTTGCTTCTGCTGCCAAACTTGTCCTACTTTTTCTTTCCTTGCTTGACTGCTATCCATCCCCCAAGACCCATCCTATTCACAGCCTACCTCACAACTTCCATGAGGTAAACAAAAGGAATCTCTACTCCCAAGTGAAGCCAAGTCTCACTCCATCAGAGTCCTTTATCCACTCCTTCTCCAGAGTGATCACAGCTACCATGTGCCAGGCTTTGCACTAGGCCTACACATCACTTAAATTGACCCCTGTCTTTGATGGTGAACATTATTCAATCTTATATATCCCGAGTCTAGCCAAATGGCAGACACATAGCATGCTTAATATTTTCAGCTTCAATAAAGGGTAATATGCTATATCTTGTTACACCAATATTTGTGTTCTACAGTAATAGATAAACCCTGTTCAAAAGACCAAGAAAATGTAGTTAGAGATTCTTACAGAACTGGAAGCCTCTTCCATCCCCAGGTTCCTCTGGCACTGTTGGGCACTGAAGGGTATATAGGTTCTAAAAACAAAATGGTTCATCTCCAACCTACAAGGAACAGATAGACGAGTGGGGAAAAAATAGGGCAGTAAAATCCATTTTAAGGCTATTGAAAATGAATGTGATAAGGACCATCATAATAAAGTTTGAAAAAGAAAGCACTTTGGACTGGAATGATTGAACACTACCAAGAAGAGGAGGCATCTGAATTTCTGCTTGAATATACAGGACTCTGTCAAAAATAATTTCAGGAATACAGTGGAGCCTGAACAGAAACATTGCACAGAAATAATATTTTGAGATATTAGCTAAGATTTGACTCCTGTAACATTATTTCTATTACTCTGTCTCCTGCCCTGCTCTCCTTCTCACATGAGGGGAGAGATACCATATCACAACATGCAAAGAAAAACATTTTGATTTTCAAAAAGTATTTAAAATCTTAAAAGGCCAAGCTTTTCTTTCTTTTTTTTTTTCAGTGAATGAAGCGAAGCCCTGAAACATTTGAGGCAAAAAGTTTATGTTATAAACAAGGAATAAACCACCAGATCTCCCTACTCAGACCACACAAAGATTCCACTGACTAAGGGAAATGGAAAATAACCCAGGAGGAAGCTAGGGCTTAGATGCTGTGAAGTTCCTAAAAAGAATTCTGTATTCTGCTCCTTCCTAAATTTGAAAGGTATAATTAATTAAAACCTTAGGTAAGACTGAGATTCCACAAACAGGATGAGACCTATTCAAACCCCAGGACAAGAACATTAAGAGCTATCCTCCATCAAGTACTTAAGTGAGCCAGGCATTATTCTTACCAAATTTTATTTGAGTAATAACCAGATTATGAGAGACTAACTGTAATAGTATCACCATTTTATAGATGACAAAACTAGGTCACAGAGAAGTTAAGTAATGCATCCAACAAATGAATGTCAGTAGAGGGGGCAGAGAGAGAAGAGGGGAGGGGAGCGGAGGGGAGGGGGGATAGTAGAGGATAGGAAAGGCAGCAGAACACAACAGACACTAGTATGGCAATATGTAAATCAATGGATGTGTAACTGATGTGATTCTGCAATCTGTATATGGGGTAAAAATGGGAGCTCATAACCCACTTGAATCAAAGTGTGAAATATGATATATCAAGAACTATGTAATGTTTTGAACAGCCAACAATAAAAAATTAAAAAAAAAAAAAAGTAATGCATCCGAAGGCATTCAATTAGAAGTGGCAGTTGGTATTTGAATCCCAGTTGGCTGATTATAGATAGTGTTCATAATCATTGTGCTGCCCAAGGAAGACTCAGAATTGCCTAAGACTTAGTGTCTAAGGCAATAGATATGGAGATAGAACCGAGGATCAACATGTAAACAACAAATTCAGTTATAGAAAGAAGAAAACAAGTTACAAATTTTTTTCAGTGGTGACCTGTGGATATGATTATTAATAACAAATAGCTCTAATGTGTATGATTTATATTAATCCCTCTAAGCTGTTCTGTAACCATAAATATGTTTTAAAATGAAAAAGTTCATAAAGGAAGGTCACAGATATGTTAACTTGTCCAAGATTCCATAGTTAATAGGTGGCCTGACAGTATTTGAACCCAGGAAATTGGACTCCCAAGTGATGATTCTAATCATTCATATTCCTAATTTATTATGCCATTCACAGTTTCTGGTAATGACAGAACTGCACTGTCTGTCCATGAAGACACACAGCTTCAATCTTCTGCTCTGAGGAATCATTTTGACTAATGTCCCCCAATGCCCCTGGGTCCTCCTTCACACTCACTCTAGTATTACAGTTTCTACTAGTTGCCTCTCAATCACTGAGTGTGGCAAGGCAACACTTGGGACTCCTCCAATGTGGACTTTGACCCAAGGAGGCTTCCCATTGCCCCAAATCCCTATCAGACTGTTTTGAAATCCAAGGTTCTTCCTACCCAGGTTCCCTTCCTTCTCTCTCTCTTTCCTACCCCATCTATCAAATTATAGGTTGGAGCCTGCTTTCAACTTCTGCCACTTCTCTCCCCAATAAATCTCTTGCATGTCTGACCACCCTCCACCTTTTTTCTCCCCTTCGCTCTTTGCTTCTTTGTGGGCCCCAATTAATGGGAGTGTGTGAGTGTTATGAGGGATGAGTGGTCTAAGAAATCAAGTGGTAGGTGGGGATTTGTTTATGGCTCACAAACCACCCTTTCTTTGCTTGCTTTCTTTTGTTTTGTGGATGGGGGGATACTGGGGATTGAACTCAGCATTCAACCACTGAGGCACATTGCCAGCCCAATTTTGTATTTTATTTAGAAATAGGGTCTCACTGAGTTGCTTAGCACCTCGCCATTGTTGAGGCTGGCTGTGAACTCGTGAACCTACTCTCTCAGCCTCCCTAGTCTTTTCTTTCTTTTTCCGGTATTGGATTGAACTAAGGGCCTCAATCATGCTAGGCAAGTGCTCTTACTACTGAGCTATACTCTCCACCCTATAAACCACCTATTCTGAGTAGGGATTATGCTGTAAAGAACCCCTGGCACAAGGTCCAATTGCTAAATGTTTTCAGTGATGATGACCTACTTTTCAAGTATCATGGTTCAGGCATTTGAAAGACAGAAGAGTTGGCTGATTAATGATAAATTGTATTGATATTGACCCTGCAGAGGGTGAGAAACAGAACCGGCAGCAAGCAGTGAAGTGTAAGAACCAGGACTCTTGGTAGTCTATAAAAAAGTGTTCATCGCTCAGAAAGAACTGCAGAACTAAGTAGTAGACCAAAGATCTGATGCAGACCCAGAGCTCCAAAGATTTTAGGATACCCAGCAATGTCACGTTTGTCATGCTAAGCTAAGGGACCTGATTTGGAAAACCTGGGATCCTGAAATAGGAGGGAAAAGCAAATGGCTGGCTCTAAGGTGGTTGGCTCTGCAAAAATTCCTGGTCCCTCACAAGGAGGCCTACAACACTCTGCCATGTTGGAACATGTTACAGAGGACACCACTCTGCAGGGCAACAGGGGTCCCCCTCAAGATCTATTGGCACTTTCTCTCCTGACTTCTAGGACCATGACTATTTTAGTCACCTTTTTTGCCGCTGCAACTAAAAGTCCTACCCAAAATGACCATAGAGAAGGAAAAGTTTTTTTGAGGGCTCACAGTTTCAGAGGTCTTAGTCCATACAAAGCTGGCTCCGTTGTTCAGGGTTTAAGGTCAGGTGCAACATCATGGTGGAAGAGTGTGGCAGAAGGAAGTGGTTCACATGATACATGATGATCAGGAAGCAGGGGGAGAGACTCCACTTGCCAGGTACAAATATATACTCCCAATCCACACCCCAAATGCCCTACTTCCTCCAGCCACACCCCAGCTCCCTCTAGTTCCCAATCAGTTAATCCCATCAGAGATTAATTCACTGATTAGTTTAAGGCTCTCACAACCCAATCATTTCTTCTCTGAACTTTCTTGCATTGTCTCACACATGAGCTTTTTGCGGACACCTCAAACCCAAACCACAACAATAACTAAGTCAAATTTCAGCATTATTCAGTTAAATATTGTTGGGCTGGATAAAAGAAGGAAAAGATTGCTGGGGATATAGCTCAGTTGGTAGAGTGCCTGTCCTGCATGCTCAAGGTCCTGGGTTCAATCCCCGGCAACAACAACAAAAAAAAAAAAAAAAAAAAAAAAAAAAAAAAAAA
>NW_026000057.1:34410746-34433930 GCF_001458135.2 Marmota marmota marmota
GGGGGGGGGGGGGGGGGGAGGGTCCTTTTCATTCACCTGTCCTAAGGTATCTCATCTTCTTGGATGAGTGTTTCAGGGATAGGTGCAAGATCACTGCTGAGCCAAACCAGGACTTCCTCACTCCCTCAGAAATCACTGGAAAATGGGAGCTGGGGATATAGCTCAGTTGGTAGAGTTTGTGCCTCACATGCACAAGGCCCTGGGTTCAATCCCCAGCACCACCACCCCCCAAAAAAAAAATCACTGGAAAAAGAAAAACTGCTGAGTTGCCAAAATGCAATTTGGCTTGACTGAAACTACTCCCAACCATGTCGCCACTAAGATTGAGAACTGATCTGAAAATGAACCTCAAGAGAGTAAAGTCAGAGGAAAAACAGAGGGAAAGACACTCCATCACCTAACCTGAACACCCAGACTCAACCATTCCTATCACTGAGATGTTCTTGGTTACACAGGCCAATAAAATCCTATGATTTAGTAAGCCAAATTAGGCTGAAGTTTGTCATTTGCCACTAAATGAGTTAATTTCAATTAGATTATCCTATAGAGAAAAGGGGGGAAAGACAAGGAAATGATATCTAAACAAACTTCAATGGAACCACAGGTATCTGCTAAAGCTCTTCAAGCCATGGGTTTACTCATATTGTAAGGGAGCATGAAGTCAAATACTTCCCTTGCTTCTTTATGGCTCAGTGGAAGTTGATAGCTGTCAGTCAAATAAACCATACATACCTGAATGACCACACATTAAGTAAAATTGACCTGAACTGCTAAAGAAATTCATGTTTTTATTTTTTAAGGAGATTCTGACTTCTGTCTTATAAGTTAGAGGCAGAGCATTCAAATATCTGAATATGGTCTTTCATTTTACATAAGTGAGATTGTTGCACCCATTCTTGCATATCAAATATATACTATTACCTAAAAACATATTTTGTATACGGAATTTCTCATACCCCCCACTTCTTACTTCAGTTTGTGTAATTTTTATAGACTTATATTCATGTTATGGATTCTTCTTTTCTAAGCTGTCAAATCTACTGATGAGCCTACTGAAGGCATTCTTAATCTGTGACTCTGTGTTTTATTTCTGGGATTTGTATCTGATCCTTTCTTATGGTTTCTGTCACTAGTCAGATGTTGTAGGTCACCCACCTTTTCAATTACAACCAGTGTTCAGTTTCAGCTTGTCTTGGTAAATTGTGGTGTATATCTCTTCCCTCTGTAGGTGGCTCTGCTTAAATTTGGGGCCAATTAGTTGCCATGTGACATCTCTGATCGATTTAAGAAATATCATGAGCTTGCTGCTTGTCCAAGTTCTTTTGATTTAAACATGAGAGTAATACTCATTCTGGCTCTCTGGATCCCTAAGTGAAAACCAGAAATTTTATGTGCAGAATTTAGATTTTGACCTTTTCAACAAAGATCAAACATTAACCAGCTGGCACTACCTGCCAGCCATGATTCAGCTTCTTTAATTTTGCTCTTTGTCTTACACTGATATTGATAAACTAATTTAAGTATTGCATTACATGTGGTTTTGTTATTTGAAAAAATAATAGCATAAAATGTGAAAAATAGCTTTGCTGTTCCAGAAATAATAAATAAGGATTTTCTCATAAGCATAGAGTAATTGAGTTCAAGATGAAAAGCACAAAGTGTACCCAAACTAGTAAGCCTTTGGCCTCGATTCTACTCATTGGGCTGAGTCAAGTGAACCGGAGGTTCAATGATGAGGCAGCAAACAATGAAAGACGCTATAGAAAATGCATGTTAAAGTTGGTGGCTGAAGTCTAACTTTTATTTTGGGATTTAGAGATCTTCTCTTAGTTTTCTGAAAATAAAGCAAGCATGTTTCTGATATGAGCCTATTGCTCATCTTTTACACAATCAATATTTGCGCATATTTCTGTAAGGCAATTGTGTGAATATAAAAGATAGAATTTTGCTGTAAATCTATCAAACACGTTGTAAATCATTTTGTTAATCTCATAAACAGTGTTGTTCGTTTTCATGCAGATCCAGTTCCAGGTAAAAAGGTGTTGTATATGCCTGTGGTTGTATGTGTGTTTATGCATATACATGACTAATTAATAAAAAATAGATCGTCCAAGTTAACCAAATAGAGTTATCACACAATTATATGGAAATTAATGATCCTATTAGAATTCCAGCTAAAATCTCAGTTTCCCTGCTTCTCTCCTCCTCCTGGTTTCTTATCCATTAACCCCTTAGTAAAATATGCTGCAAGAGCTGTTCATTATCATTTCTCCTTCATCTTCCCCCTTTTTTTCCTTCCCCTTATTCTTTCTTTCTCTCCTTTTTCCCTTTGTTATTCCTTTATTTCTCCCTTTTCCTCTTGTCATACTTTTTTCTGCCCTCCATCAATTTTTAATAATTATGCCCTATTTTTCCCTGAAGAATTTCTTCATTCTCACGAAATGAGACATACCCCGACTCTGATCTTGGGGTAGGCTAAGATTAACCAAAACCTTGCTCAACATTCTTTACAGCTGTTTAAATATTGGGCACATGATCCAGGTCAACTGGATCTACCAAGAATTAATTCTGGAATTTTCACTGAACTTATCTGGAAATAAAATGTTTGCGGGTTCAGGAATTCCTAGCAATGGAAAATAAACATTAGAGATGCTAGAGGCCACAACTAGAAAGTTCAAGCCTCAGGATGAAGCCAGCTGACGGAACTGTAGAGACAATGAGAGCAAGACAAAAAACAGCCTTAGCCTTTCATCAGGACTTTTCAGTCATATGAGATAAAAATTGCCCTGTTATTATATAATTCGTGGTCAGAATTTATACTTCCTACTTTTCTGTTTTGTTTTTGTTACTGGGGATTGAACCCCGAGGTGCTTAACCACTCAGCCACATCCCTAGCCCTTTTTTCTTATATTTTATTTAGAGACAGGGTCTCACTGAGTTGCTTAAGTCACCTCTAAGTTGCTGAGGCTGGTTTCCTGATCCTGATCCCCTCCCTGCCTCAGGCTCCCTAGCTGCTAGCCTTATTGGCATTTTTCACAGTACCCAGCTCTTTCTACATTTTTTACAGAGTAACTAACTGAAATAAAAGATTCAAAACTGTTGGGGATAGGGCTGATTATGTAGCTCAGTCGCAGAGTTCTTGCCTAGCGTGTGCAAGGCACTGGATTTAATCCTTAGCACCACATAAAAATAAACAGAAAAAATAAAGGCATTCTGTCCATCTACAATTACAAAAAAAAAAAAATTCCAAACTGTTCTATTTTCATAGAAAGCATTTACTCTTTTAGAAAGCAAGAAAGCTAATTACATTGAATTAATGATATATGATTTGGAGGTTCCATTTTAGCAACTCAAGAAATGATTGGTAAAGTTGCAAGAATAAAGACAAGATCATTTTTATATTATCTGTTACTTTTTTTTTCATTTATTCACTGTGCAACTCTTCTGGAAATTGTAATTTGACCGTAGGCTTCAAAGTTAGGAGAGATGCATTTTATTTCCGTTTAAATACTTTTAAAACTACTAATGAAATGCTCTCTCAAACTACAGCCTGCTATTTAAAAACCTATTTACTTCACTATTCATGGAACAAATCGTAAGAAATTTACTAAGTTAGGCTCACCTAGAAGCCAATTGTTACTTCTCTCTCCTTTTTTCCCAAGTAATAAGAAGAGATAGTCAACTACAATATAAGTATGAAAGTTATCAAAACGACTATTCAAGAACACTCCAGCAGCATTATTCAACTATGCTACTGAAAATGCTATGGCATAGTCTCACTGTCTTAAAGTTCATAAAGTAAGACATATTAACTTCATGCCAAGAATCCAATGCAAATTTATCTTCCAATTACAGTTGATATTTTAGAGTTTACTATGGGTGGCAGCTTTAGGCACAATTAAAGAATTCTAATTAAAGCTACTTGAAGCAGATGAAGACTATAGAAGGCTCCCCAATGTAGTGCAGATTCCATCTTTTAAAGACAGAAGAGGAGGATCAACAGTTATCTCTATCTAAATCAAGAACAGGTTTATTTACCTATTACATGCTATTTCCACTAATGACATAAGGAATGTATACATAGATTATGAATTGGAGGATATAAATGCACAACATTGGCAGTGTGTGTGATGATTACCGACAAGAATTAATCAGCATTCCTCATGCCATACACAATGCAGTGAGAATAGAAACAGCAAATCTGTTCAAGCAATGCAAACAAGCCACATAAAAGGCTAAACAAGTAAAAGTATATCATCAGCCATGACTCAAATTACATCTTTAAATTGTTTGCCAGCTTCCTTGAAATTAGCCATTTTAAGAACTCCGTCTTTGATAGACTTTATAAACTGGAGCATACTACGTCTTCTCACGCTCACAATTTTGTTACAGCATCAGTGTGGGAATGCATTTAATAATTTAGCTTATAAATTGACCCTTACTTGATGAAACTGATATGTTGCCTGTGGATATTTTTGTGACATTTTTCTTAATGATGGAATCTGTTGATGAGCCTCAGAAGTTTTACAACCAACTACAACGATGCTATTGCCCCAGAAGAGTATAGATTGTAGTTTTATTGTTAAGTTCTTTCCAACCCAGCATTTTTTTTATTCTTGACATTTTCATAAGATGCTCAACAATTTTCTACCAAATTGTTAAATTAAGCATTTTAGTTTTTTCTGTTGTCATTGCTTGGCTCATTGTTCTAAATATATCGGGGTCCTTAGGATTTAAATGAACTTTAATAGTTACCATTCAGTTCTTTCAGATTTGGAGTTTGTCGTCTTTTAGTCCCCAGAATCCTGGTGGTAAGGATTCCAATGAGATGTTGTGGTATGTAAAGAGTTCTGCCAGATGATAAGTTTGAGACTGAAGAGTCTCAAACTGAAGAAGAGTCTGAAACCTGAAGAAGGTCTAAGGAAATTTTGGTTTAAAATGCTTTCTCTTTTTTATTCAAAATATAAGAAACACTTCTGTACTAACTGCTCCCTGGATCACATTTTAGCTATTAGTAAAAACATTTTTTGATTAACATAAATGAAGGACAGAGGAAGGAAATGACAATTAATGAAAATCCCCACTCTAATATTTAGTCACAAGCCAATTTCTTCTCTTGGGATGGATAGTTGATGTGAATATGAAAATTGTATCCCTTTTTTGTGAGTAGGAATCAAATAAAATTAATCTTAATTCTCAATACCTATCCAGTTATCTCTGAGCAGCCTTGTCCCCAGAGATGTCAAATAAACAATAACGATCATATCTCCCTTAAGGAATTGCCAAAAAAGAACAGACAAATTGTTAAACTGAGTGCAACAGGATTGTGCTTAGTTGTTTTTTTTTAATACACTAGTTATGATCATCATTAAACTATTAATTCAACATATTTTTATGTGTGTCAAGGGGAAATATTGTCATATACAATTATTGCATTAGAATGTTGTGTGAGAATAAAAATGACTAATATTGTGAACTCATGTATGCAGTGGAAAAGGGATAAGTTGATGGGGAGGAATAGCTACCACCTGTGAATGGAGAATAAGGATTGGGGTAACTGACGAGCCAAAATATAAGGGAAGAGAGGGAACTGGAAGAGTTCACTTACACAAATCTTCCTTAGGTTTCTATTTATTCTCTATCTTGGTCAGTGTGAGAAATGAGTACCAATTAAAAAATGGTTACAATGAAGGTAAATGTATAATTCTTATGGGCAAGTCACAGATCTCAGTATTGGAATCTCCTCTCCCGTATCTATCCACACATGCTCCTTTAATGATCTCATCCAGACTCATTACTTTTAAACAGCATGTATCCCAGCAATAAATCTGCTTCTGTATTCCTGCCCATAAATCTGTAATCACATACATCCAATTGTAAAAATGCCACATTTTCACTAGGATGTTAGAGAAGCAGCTTAAGGTTACTATTTCCAAAAGTTAAATTCAGTTCTCCACATCTCTGTAAATGACAACTTCATTTTTCTAATTATTCACCTTGAAAACTCTGGAATAATTACTAATTCTTCTCCCCAGATGTCTACAAAAACACTGCCTTTATTTTACAGTATATGTTGAATTCAACCTATATTGGCAACTTTTACTACCAGTCTGGCTCCACTTGGACTACAACAATGGCCTCCCCAAACTGGTCTGCCTTTCTTCATCCTTGATCTTCTCTAGTCTATTCTTAACACAGTATCCAAAGCAGTTGTTTTATGATATACACTGGATCATGTCTTCTTCCAATCAAACCCTCTAAGGATTCCCTTTTTCACACTGATTAAATGTCCAAGTCCTTAATACACTATGCAATCTTTTCTCTCTTGTCTGACCATGTTTTTATGATTCTCTTACTGTACTCTAGGCACAATGGGTGTCTTGCTGGTCTTCAAAGACATCAAGCTTATTTTTGTCCCAAGGTTATTTACTTCCTGTTTTATTTGCCAGGAGGGCTATTTCCAAGACACCACTTGGCTTATTTCCTAAACTCCTTGGAATGTTAGCTCCATCAACTGTTAGGTTTCCCCTAACTACTCATTTAAAATGTCAGTACTCTTTCTCATTTTCTTATCTCACAGAGATTTCAAATCTCAGTTCTCCTCCTAAAGTTTATTCATAGCATATACAATATAATCATATATATCATGTATAAATGTAGCATTTTTATTTATGTTTACTTCTTTGTTAATCACCTCTTTCCTTTCGCTAGAGTACACGCTCTGTGAGGGCAGGGATATATTGTAGTTGCTTAGATGAGTGGAGAGTACATAGGAAATATTTATTGAATGAACCAATTTATCACTAAGTGCAATGAAAAGTTACAGGTCCTTGAGAACCTATAATACATAAATGTGACACAGTCATGGAAGTTTGGGAGGACATCCTTCAGAAAATTGCATCTTTATGTTCTGAAGAATAAAGATGCATTGTGCAGGAGAATAGAAAAGGAAAGGGGTAGTAAGAACAAATGAATGTAATATCCTGAGTTGAAGCAGAAAAACCCACCTGAGGTGTGTAAGAAGTGAAAGAAAGTCTAAGTGGCTAGAGCTTAGAATAAAAGGTTGACTTGATCTGTCATGAGATTGCAGGATCCAGCTGCAAAGGGACCTTGCATATCACACTTTGAAGTTCTTACCAAGAGCCATTAGAAGGGATTGATCATAAGCATGAAATCACACAAACTCTGTGTGTGTGTGTGTGTGTGTGTGTGTGTGTGTGTGTTTTAGGACTATTCATGTTGTAGCATATAAACTGTATTGAAGGCAGTCATGAATGAAGGAGAATATTGTGGTGTCTACTAAAACCATCTCCACAAGGTGGTTTTAGTTGGGCTAGAGTGGTAGTCTATCTCAGCTGTTGGAACCCATCCTCCTTCTCTTTCCTGCCACCCCAATCTCTCTGCTTTCACTACTTTAATCTCAGGTTTTATATCCTAGGAGTAATCAAGTCTTGTCCTCTTCCCTCAGCTGGGAAGAATTTGAAATGAAAGTGTTTGACCCTACCATCTTCAGTCACTCTGCTGCATGATGACAGGTACTTTCACACCAAACTTTATCTATGGTTTCTTATCTATTTGAATATTTATTTCAGCCACTTGATTAAGTTCCAAGGTGATGATGAATGTCAGGAGCCATGTTTTCTCATTTTGATATCCCTAGTAGCTGGCACCTTGAAGATACACAAGAACACTTGTTGAATAAATGAGAAATTAAATCAATTGTTTCTGCCAATGCAAAAATATTGACAATGTCTTTCCATTGCTGCTCCGCATACACTAGGTATTCTTTTGACATGAAATCTTTTTCTGTATAGTCCAAGCGTATAAGCTACAGAACAAGTCATCTATTACTGTTTGTGTATTTAAATTTCAAATATATAAATAGCCCAATAGAATATAAATATACATGAAATGTTCAAACTGTATGAAGATAAATAATGCATTTGGGTAACAAATTGAATACATAATTTGCAACATATTTTCTTAAGTGACTGAAAGTAGGACATAGTGAATTGAAGTGGGAACTCATTAAAGAACACTTAAAAAGCCCCCAAAGAGCCCATGTAGATTCCAAAATTTTACTGATTCTCAAAGAATAGGTTAACTATTATAAGTTGTTGAATCATCAAATTCAATTACAACTGTATAATATTTAAGAGAATCCTTTCCAATAGATTTGTAATAGCCTACACTTTCTGGGGCACAACCTAAACTATTGTACCAAAAAACATGTTATGCATACATATATTGATCTATCTATACACACATACATGCATATAAAAATAAATACATACATTAATTCAATATTAATGTTATAAAATTATAGTATCAAAGGTTAACTAGTAAAATTTAAATGTTTTACTTTCCAGCCTCCCTTCCAACTGTGCAGTTTTCCCAAAGCCATAGAATTTTAAATAGAAGATCACTTTTCAGAAAAACTGTAAACAGAAGATCATAATTCAAACCAGGCAACCAGATTTCTCCTACAATCTAACTATTAAAGAAGTCATTTAATTTTCTTGTATATTCTTTACACTTAGATATAAAAGAGTAATTTTAAAGGTAATGTTTTAGAAGGAAGTATGTACACTGCTTCCAATTTGTGAAATTTTTAACATCTGTAAATGAGAATTACGTTTGCCATAATACACTTGTAAACAAGGCAAAGACTTGACTAAAAGATAATTTGGCGGATAATTTATGTGTGTGTATATATGTGTGTGTTTATGTATATGTATATATATACGTATATGTATATTTATATATATATGTACACATACACACACACACACACATATATATATATACATATATATATATAAATTAAGAAACACTGATTTTAAAACAGACTAAAATATCTGAATTTTAAAGAACACAACAATGGCTCTCAAGTCAAGATATTAGAATAAAAGATCAGAAGCAAAACTTTCAAATCAGCAAGACTTTCATGTTATTTATGTAGTATATGCAAATAAAATATTAAGTTTGTTTTCTTAAATTAACATTTTTTTCATAAAATCGACATGAAACAAAGAGTTGAGGGGAAAGAAAGTAGTTTCTGCATAAAGCACAGAAATAAGAACCTTTACCAATGAAAATACTTGGGAAGCATAGGCTATAAGTGCAAAAACTATGAAACTAGTATTTGAACTCAATGTCTAAGTAAGTTACAGATATTCCACTAATTTATCCCCTTTCCCTCTAAATTTTTGGTTTATTTAGGCTCTCTTAAAGAATTCTTTTTATATTACATATAAACCTCCAGGTCTTTGCATTCTTGGCAATTTCAAGTAAAGAAAGAACTGTTGGTAACAATCTAGTTACATATTTTTAGCATATTTTTGTTGCAATATTATCAAAATATAATAAAGAAGCATAGCAACTTACCTGAGAAATTGCTGAGTATTTTGGAGTTCTCATTAACTGAAATTATTAAATTCTTCTTTCTGACCCTGTGTCATCCAATTTGTTTGCCCTCACCCAGATATTTTATATTTGCAGAGGAGGAACACATGTTAATGTTTAATACATTTATAAAAGTCTTCTAGTATATTCTGTGGATATGAACTCTTTCAATTGTATGAATTCCCATGTTTGTAATCATATTAAGGATTTTCAAGTTTTAAAACCATGTTCTACATTTTCTTACATTTCATAAGGCATCAAAAAATTAGAACTTTGTTGAGAAGCAGTGAAATGAGGGTTAAGAACATTCACTACCAACTAATAAGCAGCATAGATGAACCACAATATTCCATAATAATAAAAAATAAAAATTTCATCTCAGAGTATTTCTGGGAGTGACTGACAACAGAATTCCAGGTAGCCTGCTACTTCACGCACATTCATGTTTTCAAGTACTATTGCCAGGACTTTTCATTTATGACACAAAGAATGCCTGGGATGCTTTCTCCTGGCACACTTATGATGGAGAAGGAAGGAGGAAAAATTGGGGTCTATAGATATTATAAAATTTTCAACAAAAACATCTTTTTGAGAAATGTACAAAGATCATGTCTTTTTTTTCCTTTCTTCACTCAAAAAGGAAAGAATATATTAAAAAAGCAAAAAAATGAACATCACTGGCATACCTTATAAAAGATTTATACACAGCATTCATTTCACTGACATAAGAGCAAGTGTAGAATTATGAACTTTTTTGTCATAAACAAAAACTAGATCTTCAAGATCGTATGTTCATTGCTTAAAATCCCACAAATAAAAATTTGTTCATGGAAAATAGAGATATTTTGAATACTAAAGTCCTTTATTCAACAACACAGAAATTTCACAAAAACAACTTTACTGGGCAAATTGAAGTGATTTTTTTAAGTCTTTTTTTTTTTTTTTTTACAGTTTTGTACATGCCCCATAAGTGATTTTCTTTAATAAATACACTGTTTTCCAAAACTGCTTTTTTAAATAATTGCACAAGCATACATACACCTTACACAAATATCTATTAGAAAATTTAATAGATAACTGCACAGTTCAGAATAGGAGAACACTGTGAAAGGAGTACATTTTGTGGCCCATGTTCCTGAAATATCTATTTTGCAATTGTGAAAATGGAATCCCTCCTAACACAGTAGCTGTCTTTTATTCACTAGGAATACAGATCTCAGTGTGAAATGCCAAATTTAATAAAAACAAAATCTGAAACATTTAGCTGTTACATGAGAACCAACTGTTTGATATCACTATGAATCTAACCATGATCAAAGACCCACTACAGCTTTTTGCTGAACATATTTGACCCTGAATAGTGAGTTCATTTAACTGCTTTCCTTTTTTCATTATTTGATTACAGATACTACCAGCTTAAAGACTTTATATGCTTTAGCATTAATTGCACAACTTGCATGCCGGGGTTCTGAAAGAAAAGAAGGGAATATTCTTTTCTTTTAGTGATTATTTAATTCATAATAAGCCCATCATCTCTTACTCCCTATGAACGTGTTTAGAAGAAGAAAGTTGAGTGTTAGAGATTAGGCAACCAGGAGATATTTTTATATATGCTTACACTGGGGTAAAGACTACTACTATTTTGTCTCCCAAGGATGGCTATATTACTACTTTCTGAATATGCCACCAGACAAGCAGAGTCGCTTAGAAAGTCACTTTGCTCTGAAGTTCTGGGATAAGAGAGGTTCACATTATGACATTCTCTGATATTTGGTTACCCAGTGACAGTTGAAAAGGACATCTGCTCACTACACCATGTACCCAAGTATTTCCCAAGCTCCCCCAGGATGCTGCCAGGATATGGCATCTCCTCAAGAAGACAAGACCCTGTGTCTGTGTACCTCTCTTACAAAGTGTTTTTAGCTTTATCTGATATGTTCTTTTAAAGTTTTATAATCTACACAATCTATATTCTGATTGCAATGTTCTGAATTTTCTTGATACTGAATATGAAACACAGAGTGAGAACATTTTAAAAGTTACATTTCATTGGTATTTTAGGATAATGAAAAGTGTAAACCTTCAAGTTACTGCCTTAAGATTATAATGATATGTTCTACAAGTTCTTGGTATGTGGACATAGGGAGAGGAATGCTAGAGGGAGTCCAGAGAGTAATATCTTTTCTTCAACATCACCAATGAGAACTTTATATGCATCCTACATTATATAAATAGAGATTACATAAAAACAGAAAGTGGGTGATTGAAAGAACAATATCAAGAATAAAAATATAAAGAAATTAAAGAAAAGCTACACTGTTCCATTTCAGTAATCAACAGATTTTCTTTCATTAAAAAAGTGAACTGACATGTAAAACACCACACTTTACAATATACAGATTCATTAGTTCTTTAAAAAAGCAGACAAATAAAAACACATCAGGACATGCAATACAGAATGTATTTTAGACTGTTATTACATTGCTATGAGATCTTTATGTTATTGTATGCCTAATAAAACCTGAATAGAAGTTTGTTTCATTTTTATAATAGTCATTTTACAAAAAACAAGGCAAGTTTCCCTTCAAGTGTGAAAGTAAGTTCTCACTTACTTGTAGTTAATTAGCAAATTGGTAAACAAAAATACTGTAAAAGAAAATAACATAAAAATGGAACAAGAAAGAACTCATATAGCTCCCATTGGTCCTATAGCAGAAATATAAATTCTAACTAGAAACCATCAAAGGAATATACATTAAGTAGAAAGTTATTGTGAAATTAATATACAGCACATTTTAGCTTGTGATTATTTAATTCTCTTCTCTAAACATAAATGGGTGTAATACATAATGAATTGTCCTCAAAAATGCATTGTGGCCACAACTGCAGACCATGTATTGGTACTCTAGGCAAGTTAAGTCACATTTGTTTTTTACATTGGCATTTGTATGTGCCTTAGCCACTCTTCCTCAAAGTGTTCTAATAGTGAAGTGCTCCTTCTGCTTTTTTAAAAACATCTTCTCTGTGTTATCTTTTCCCATTCAAAACTACAACTAGATTTTTTAAAATATTCACCTGCTAGTCCTTCCAAAACTTTACAGTTAAACTCCTTACTTCTCCATTACTCTCTCAAGTTATTTTTCTTCTTCTGATTCATTTTCTAACATGTTTCAATAGGCTCATGGATATAGTGGGCTAAAATAACCAGCTAGTGTGTGAAGAACAAAGAAGCTGCAATAACATGGCAATTACATATTCTATATATTTTTACTAAACTAAGTTTTATTCCTGAAAATGAAAATAACTTTTATTGTCTAGCCAAAAAATAAAATGCAAATAATGTTTGTCCTAATGAGACAGCCATAATAAGTCTGTCACAAGAAAACCAAATCCTACATTCAAAGGTAGCCCAGATATTATGAAGCATTCAATTTTTTTGAGGGGGGTTGTAGGGGCTGGCTTGCATTTATGAAATTCCCCAGACCCTGCCGTCTCAGGAATGAAAGGATCCAGTAACAGGAATGGGAATGGTAGCAATGAAGCATTCCACTGTGTGACCAGGGAAAGACCATTGGTCCAACTGGGAGACTATGAGACAGGAAGATAGAGACAAAATGCCTCATTTCATAAATGTGTCTCTTTCTAACTTAAATCCAGCTATGCCTCAAGGCTGGCCTCAATGTATTCGACTGTTAAGACAAAACTCCCCATTTGATATCACACATGGACTTAAAACATGTGGGTATTCTTTATTAAGTTTTTTATTTTTCCTAGAAATTTTTTTTTAAAGAGCAAAAAATAAACAAGGACAAAAACATACACAGCCCATGTTTGGCTGGTTAAAAAAAAAAAAATCAGTCATGGATTTCTCCACCTAAGATCTGACACTTTATACTTTAGCCTAGAAAACACTGGGTGTTCTTTTTTTTTTAATAAAAAAATTATACAACTGATTCTGCATTTTTCCAACTACTCTGAGTACTCCGCTTTACAGTGCAACCCAAGACAAGTCAACTACACTAAGTATTTGGGAGGTATACCCTTCTGTACAGCTCGTTTGTAAGCAATGCAAGTGCATAACCACTACTCTAATATAGTGCTCAAAAGATTAATTGAAACTTTCATAACATCTTCCCCTCTTACAACAATACAACTGAAGGTCATTGCTGGATGCATCGTTCTCTTAGTCTTGTAAAACTTGGCATCGAGTCTCTACGGAAAGATGCATGGCAAAACAGTGCCAGTGATGTCGCTGCTTCTAGAAACAACTGGCAAAAAATATTTAAAGCTAAAATTTATTGCTCCAGATTTAACTTGCAGAACCATACTGTTGTGTACAAACTGTTAATCTCCATAGATGCTCAGACATGATTGTCTCCTTGTGTCTAAACACACAAAATACAAGCTGCTATCTGTACAGTTTACAGTACTGAAACACATATATTTGAAAATGAAGTATAGATATGTACTTTGCAAAGATACATGATTTTACAGCAGGGGTTTACCCAAACTTATTTTTTACAGCCACTTTCAAAATAGACAACAACTTCACTAGTATATCTAAATTACATCAAAGAAAGAATCAGTGTATTGAAAGGAAATAGACTGGCCAATTCCCCAAGCTCCCACATTACTTTTATGTCTTTTTTTCTTTTTCTTTTCCTCTTTTTTATTTTTTTGAAGAAACCCCTATACATAAAATGAAAATAATTTCTGGATATTTTCTTCAATGATGGACTAAGCAGTTTCTTAAAACAAGACATTAGTTTGCCCTTCATTTCCAAATGCCTTGAAAATAAGATATACTACTACTTTAAAAGAACCATCGGAATGCTTCAGCGCTGGGAACAGGTGTTCTCTATAAAAAAAGAGCAAGAAAACAAGTTAAGCTTTCTTTCTATGCCAATATAAAATTAGATTTTTCTCCTTTACACTCCAGCAATATTTTTAGTCAGCAATATACACAACATAATGACTTGTATATTTCAACATCTAATAAAAAAGAAATGTTCAATCTTAGCACATTAGGAAAATCAGAATATTAAGCTTAATGCTAATTAACTGAAATAATGATTAAAATATGTTGGTCTTTAGAAATATAGGAAATAAGGCCTGGAATAGGTATAGCAATTAAAATAAAGGAAAAGTTCGAGCTATTAACCAAAAATAGAAAGACTGGCCAACATATATACTTAAAACCTTCATCTACCTTGCAGGATGCCTGTATAATTTTGAGTGGATCATCTTACTGTCAGGATAACATACATGCAGATGGCACAAACCCATCATGGAATAGGAAAGGATTCATTTTTGTTAGTTAACCTTTGACATTAATCATTTTTCTTGATGGTTCTTCATTTAATTATTTTTCTATTTCAAAAGATAATCAGCCGTGCATGTGGTCTTTAATGTGTGACAAATACACATTAAAAGCAGATAAAATGACTATAATTGAATTACTCTACCTTTAACCATACTAGTTAAGATGTGACCAAAAATTTAAATTTAAATTTAAATCACTGTTTTTTTTATGTACAAAATCACAATATATACATATGTATGCAATCTATATAAGGCTAATGTCAGAATTCAGTGAAGTAACTCTTTATTCTGGATAATTTCTTTTACAGCTGGATAACAAAAATTATCACAACAGTATTACCTGTATCATTATCAATTACTAAATGCTAAAAATCTAATGATAACTATACTGACATATCACTGAAGTGAGTGTCTATACTTTCAACAAATTGATGTATATGAAGCAAACTGATACTGACTAATGATACTCACTGGAGCTTGACTACACTTTTGTACCATAAAAAAAAGGAAAAAACTAGAAAAGATTGTGCAAAAGAATAACAATCTTGCACTGAAAGTATAAATAATCCTTCCAACAAAAGATTATTTGTAATATGAGTTGTGTTTTTTTGTTAAATAAATTGGTAGTTGAACCTAGTTTTCTTCTGTATATTAATATTTCCATAATTCATCTTTAAAATGCCTTAACCTATTCTATTTGCATGCATTCTAATGATATACATAAAATAATCACATTAGTAATGAAGGTATATAAGGAACAAGCCATGGGTATATTTTCCTATAGAGGCAAATGAAACAATTGGTTTATTCCTCAGACCAGTCTGACAAGTCTGTGAAAATTATAAGATGGCTGTTAAAAAGAAGAATATAAATTGATATATTAAATGTTGCCAAATATTGAGAGAATATATACAATATTGAGAGAATATATATAAAATCATGACAATACACACATACACACATAAACACACCTTGCCATAGACATCTTAATGTTAATAGCACTTGATCTTGTATTTCAGAAACTACATGAAAAATTCTACTACAAATGCTTTGATAATTGGGGTTAGCTTTTATTTACTGTCTCATATGAGTTGTTTGGTTAACATTTGCCTATTGTAATAATGTCATCTAAAACTAAAGTATATTAATTAAGATGTAATTAGAAATTTAAACAAATTAAATAAGCATTTTGGAAAGTAAATCTGCTTTCCACTATATGCACAAAAAACAATTAAAAAAATTGTCCTCATGACCAAAACAAATTTCAAAATGAATGTATTAAGAATAAATTAATAAGGGACTGAGATTGTGACTCAGTGACAGAGTGCTTGTCTAGCACATGTGAGGTACTGGTTTCGATCCTCAGCACCACATAAAATATATAAATAAAATAAGAGTATTGTGTTCATTTATAACTAAAAACATTTTTAAAAAAGAATAAATTAATGATATGCAATTTATTGAGCTCAAGTTTAAGTTTGCAAATATATGAAAACTTCAACTTGTGAAGTGTCTTTTCAAAGCACAGAAATGTCTACTATTCTTGTGAAAGTAAGGTAGATTTTATTAATATTTTATTCTTTATCCTGATCATTTAATTGATTTTCGCCCCTCCACTTCACTGTGTACACCTGGATTCTCATCACTGAATATAGTTGGTGAGAAAAATTTCTTTACTACTTTTCCAAATTAACCTTTGAATTGAAAAGTCACAATTATATATTGTGATTATATTTATTTAATCATTACTAAAGAGTTACACAAAGTAATAAGAAACATAACATACCCACTCTAATATTCGTATTTTATACACACACACACACACACACACACACACACATATGTAGTAAATGAAAACTTCAAAGTTTATACCAGATGCTAACTTGCTGGCTGATGCCAACTAAGAATAAATTTTGTATAAGTATGCACACTTATATAAATGTAGTCATTTTTAACAAGATAAATCAGATCCAAGTATATCCATGCAATTATAGATCTATGGTTTCACATATGAAAAATAAACATGTGCATATATATTCATATATATTCACATTTATGTGTATATGTATAGCAGTGATGCCAACTTACTCTCAGATGCCAACTGGAAACAAGATTATAAATATATACTTATGTAATCTTGTATCTTGATAAACATATATGTTTATGAAGACAAACAGAAAAAATATATGAAGTAGATTTTTTAAATAAGTCGAAGTCCTTATGTTTAGATACACTAGATTTTAAAAATCTAGGATACTTTAAAAATCTCCTTTATGATTTTTTTGTTCTTACTGTGCCCCTTTCTAATACTCAATTTTATTTGCAATATTTTTAAAAAGCAAGCTTATAAAATTCTACCCAGTGTCAAAGGTCATTGTTGTAAAGGAAAAGATAACCGTTTCTCAATGCTTGGTATTACCAAAAATTAAACAATGCAAGTATGAGGAAAGCAGAGCATAGGTTTTCATGCAAAAATAATGTGTCATAAAATAGTATCTCAGTGGTGCTCTTTTGTGATATTACTGTGGACTATGATATAGTGACAATTCATTGCAGAAGTGAGAAGGTAAGTAGTGATGCACACTTGAAGAATTATTTTTCCTTTATGTTGAGATCTTTAAGGTCATAAAACCTAAAGTGATTAATTGGGAAATCACCTAAAATAAAATATGTGAGAAAAATTAGGAAAATCACCAGTGCATTAATTGGAACAAATTATCAGGGTATTCACCAGAAATTTATAAAACAGTTTCCCTAACAGTTTCATTTCAAGGTTATAAAAATAGCAAAACTCTTTAGAATCTGAGAAGCTACACAAAACCAATGTATTACCTTCTACCCAATTTTCATTATGCTCACTAGAAATTTACTTGAGGTCTGGACTGAGTTCTTTTAGTCAAGCAGAGTAAAGCAACACTGTATTCATAGGTGAAATATTGGGTTCAATTATAAGTTACTCTACAAATTTTGGGGCACATCTTCACTAATTCTGTCAACTAATGAGGTCATCTTTGTAAGAGGACTATTTTAAATGGTTTGGGGGCTCAGCACAACAACATGGGAGATTAAGTGGCCTGACCAGCTACCTTCAGGTTATATAAATTCAAAGTCCCAGCTGGGGAATCACACTCTTGATGAGATTACAGTGACTTTCTGGATCTCAGTGATGCTTGCAGGGGATAGTTATCCTGAGTGACAGGAAAGCCAGATTTCCCTAGAAGAGAAGGGGGGAGGGAGGTAAAGAATAGAATAGAGTTGATAGGCATTGTTTAAGACAGCCTTCACTGCTCATGCAGGTGCAAACATCAAGAAACAGCAGCCTCGCTCCCAGGAGGCTGTGGAGAAACCTGCAGCCCCCCAACCCCCTTTCCTTTTGGGACTGCTATAAAGCATGGTAATCCACAGAATTTATCCACACACAGACCAGATACAAAATGACCTTCAAGCTTAAAAGAATATCTTCTGTTTCTCCCCTAAATAACTTTCTAAAGCAAGGGAATTTTCTTGAATAAAAGAATGGTATGATCCAAGCCCAAATATAATTTTTACATTTACTTTTTAAAAAATATACAAAAATTGTTAATGTTTTTGGTAGAAATAATTTGTTTGATTTTTGTTAAATCAGCAATAAATAATCAATCAGCCTAAAATCATTAAAAATCCTCAAAACTGCCAGTTTAAGAATGTTTTTTTTGTTTGTTTGTTTGTTTGTTTGTTTTTGTTTTTTGGTGCCTGATAAGCAATCATGAGGACCGTGGTACCTTCGGATCAAGAGTGCATCTACATTTTCTTGTAAGTAATTTACATCACATCTAATAAGAACTCAGCTACTAACAGCTAACAATTAGGCATCTATAACTCAGTAAGTATGAGAATAAAATAATTGGTCATTCCTATCTACATGTTTAAAACTACATTTCTAAGAATAGTAGAATTCACAAGACTGCACTTAAAACTAATCACTTTTAATAAAGTTAGACCTATAGTTTCTAAGAACAAATTAAAGAATTCTTGATGCTGAAATTTGTCTCAGAATGCATTAAATTTTAAGTTGAGATGACTATAACATTAGAATTTCTACAACTAAAGTTTTATTTATATATATATATATATATATATATATATATATATATATGTGTGTGTGTGTATATATGTATATTTCCAATATTTTTAATATACTTCCTAATCCAAAAATTTCAGAGAATCATCCAGACCCTCAGAATTTTACTATAAAACAGATGGCTCTAATACAGTAAATTCCATGTGAAAATTAGTATTGTGGTACCATTATTACACTATTCAAAAGATATTTTTCTATTTTCCCATTTACTATGAGTTAAAGAAACACAAATAAATCATTTTTGATTCTCAAATAATGATGTGAGGCATGATTTTTTCCAACTAAAATTATAAATATGACAAAAGATAATAATAGGTGCTATTGTTTTCCTTTAGCTGCCTTATTGTTTTTTCCTGACTTCTTATAAAACTTTCAAACTTTGGGAATTTTTTGGATGAACAAATGCCAAAAAGATTTCTGATAGTGAGAAAACTACTTTTTTCCTGATTTGATTTATAAAAATGCAAAATTATTGTTACATTGGTTCTTTGCCCTTCTTACTGACAAAATTTCAAAAGCTACTTGAAGAAACTTGAGACAATGTGTTACATATACAATTTGTGAACATGAATATACACATTAATATAAATGAATGCACATTAATAGAAATATTTGAATAATTAATGATTATTATATAAAAACCTAGCAAAGGTGGGCATATCCTCAAAAAAATCTAGCAGAAAAATTTTCCTAAATCTTACTTTTAAATAATGTATTATAAAAATCAGTCTAATAGAGTTATTAGAAAGCACTGGTATAGCAAAGGTCATTAAGTATGAGAGAATTATTAATTTATGATAATCACAAAGCCAGATATGGTGTAATCCAGTAGCTTGGGAGGCTGAGCAGGAGGAATGCAATTTTGAGCCCACCCTCAGCAACTTATCCAGGCCCTAAGCTACTTAGTGAGACCCTGTCTGAAAATAAATAAATAAATAAATAAATAAAAAGGGTTAGGAATGTGACTCAGTGGTTAAGTGCTCCTGGGTTCAATACCTGGTACTAAAAACAAAACAAAACACAGCCCAATAATTTATATTATTATTATTATTATTATTATTAAAAAGCTTTATATTAATACTTGATTTAAAGCTTTGTTGATTGATATAAATATAGTTTCTATCTTTTAAATTATACCTCACTTTGTTCTTCTGCCCTGTCAAATACCCATATTGTGTACATGATATATATAACACCATAATAATTTTTCCAATAATTCAGATTTGCATATCATGAAACTACAAATCCTTGTTATAAACAAACCTTATTTTGGCCATTATTTAGATGTGAGCTAAAGCCAGCAATCATATCAGCACTAACAGGAATACCATAGCACTATCTAAATACCATAGCACTAAGTAAGTAACTGGATAAATTTTTATGACTCAATTTTTTGAAGACCTTAAATATAATTATAAGAAGCATTCCACTTTTTTGGTCTCCCATTGACATTTGTGGCCAAGATTTCTGTGATTAATTGTGAAGAAATAGCAATGGCCTTTTCATTGCCATCTATTCTCTATTGGATGCTGCTCCTGTTAATGTCAATGAATCTCGTCCCCTCTGTCCTCTCCTACACTGCTACGACCACCCTCACAATCACCACTGAGATCCCAAGACTTTAGAAGGCAAAAAAGAAAGGTGAGTTTATAAATCATGCTGTGAAGGCGTTGAGTCTGAATATTAGTAGAGCCAGTTAGGAAAACAGCTGTCTAAAGGAAAACAGCTGTCTAAAGGAAAATGTGTATATGGGGTGGTCCTGAATTAATAAGAAAGTGAACAACTGACTAGCACCAGGATGTACACTAGTTTAGAAGGGACCCAGAAAGCCACCCACTTTTGGTCCTAGTATCTAATATAACCAGTTCCTTTAGGTAAGTCTCCTGAGTAATGCTGTGTATAATTATGTGCCAATTAGATTTCATAGAAATACTTCAAACAACATCATCGCAACTAATAACACAATTTGCTGTAATATAAATGGGTAGTTTAGTGACTAAAAAATACTTCTGTACATATAAAAATAAACTATAATATGATCATAGCATGGTAAGCAAAAAGGAAATTTTTTCAATGATATATATATATATATAAAGTTATTTTTAACCTAATATGTAAGAGGGAGTGTGAAAGGAAATTCAAAGTAAACTTGAGATCAAAAAGCAAAAATTAGGCTTATAAAATCTATACTTACACTGTCTAGAATGACCTAAACAGAGAATATTCATGTGTTTATATTTCATGTGTATGCACATACATATAAATACATTTGGTTACAGAATCTGAATCTGTGTGTATTTGAATATCTATGTGTGTATATAAAAGTTTATTAATTCAATCTTCCCTTGAAGTAACTCTAATAATTTCTGTTGAATGCAACACCACCTGTAAGTGAAATCATTGGTAACTAGCTACTGAAAAACAGAACAAAGTTGTTCAACAATTTTAAAAATTCTGATTAGTTCTGATTATAGTCAGTGAGCTCTAAACTCTATTGCTCTTGTATTAAAGAGAAGAAATATTTATATAACATGAGAAAATGTGAGGTCACTTAAAAAATACTGAGGTAATAACCTGAATATTAAAGCTCTGCTTTGGATAGCCTCTAATTTTTATTCAACTAAAAAACAAGGGTTACATGTAACACCCATAAGTAATTTAAAGTATAAGCCTTCTTGTCCTTATTACAGATTTGAGAATATTTATTTTTTTTAATATTATAGAAACGTGAAAATGATAAGTTTAATAGAAAAATGTTCTCTCCGGCTAAGTCGAGAAACATTTTGGTTGTAGTTACTAAATTTCATTTTTTTCACAATGTTTTCTGATGAGTATCCAGCTACCAGGATAGACCCAGCCTAGAAAGCACTAGATGTTTTATGTCCATGAAGTACTAAGAGGAATTCAGAGAACATTAACTCCAAACATTTCAACCAATTAGATGTTATCATCAAACTAATGTACTTGTTTAAAACTACATTTCTAAGAATAATATGCAGCTGTTGGAGTCTTCTTTCATTTCTTTGTTTCCTCCCTCCCTCTCTCTCTCCCCTCCTCTCTCTCTTTGAACTACTGGCCATCACACAGAATCCTCCTATTCATAATCACTCTCACTTTGACTTTTTTGGATTTTTTCCTTAACAATCTTTACCAGTAATAAAATCTAAAGTCAACAATGACTTTGATCTAAAAATTTTCAAGTTTTTTCCTGTTTCTTAGCTCTTTAGAAACACATTTTGGTTCATCTACCCTTATTGAGAGGATATGTACTATAAAGCATTCCCCACTAGCAAGGTAACAGCTTATCATGTGCTAGAACACATTCTTAAATACTCAGATTCTAATTTATCCTCAGGAAATTTTCACAGCCTACCTCTTTTCCCATGAGTATCATGTGCTCCAACTCTGTGCAAACATTGTCATGTTCACTATCAAATAAATTAATAAGCCCAACTTTTTCGAGACATAGAGTTTATAAGGTACAATAATTAATATTCCTTTCATCATCATTTTTTGGAATATTTTCTGTGTTCAATTTTGTATTTTTCAAGTAATTCTCCTTATAACCACTTAAAAATTACACTAATATTTTTGAACAAGTAGTTGTTTATGAATGTGGGTTAACCTCTGTCTCCCTAAACATCCTCATTAATTTTGAGAATTAGTTTTGCCATCATGGCCTTTCTATGTTTCTAAATGCAGATTTGGGAATTATTCCTAAAGACAATTTTTTGTTTATTTGTTTATTTATTTTATTTTATTATTTTTTGGCACGAGGGGTGCTTAAGCACTGACCCACATCCCCAGCCCTTTTATTTTTTTTTTATTTTGAGACAGGGTCTCACTAAATTGCTGAGGCTGGTTTTGAACTGGTGATCCTCTTGATCCAGCCTCCTGAGCCAATGGGATTACAGGCATGTGCCATATACCCAGCTGAGAATTATTATTAATTATTTTTTTTTAAGAAGAGAAAAGCTGGTTAGTTGCCCTGAAACTAGTATTTCTACTATGGAAAATGAAAAGAAACAATACTGAGTTGCTCCAGCAGATCTAAACCCAGATCCATGACATCTTTTTTTTTTATAAATTTGAGGAATTAACTATTAGTACTCATTTTATTGAAAGGAGACTCAAGACTGACGTGGAGCATGACAATCCTATCTGCCAACATACTCCTCCTTCCTGAGTTCCCTTAAGTCTATAGCAATTCTTTTTCCTGCCTGTGTTTGTTCCTTCCATCCTTCTGTCCTCTCTTCCTTTCTTTCTTCCTCCTTCCCTCCCTTTCTCCTCCCTCCTCCCTCCCTCTTCCCTCCCTCCTCCCTCCCTTCTCCCTCCCT
>NW_026000057.1:34436466-34533913 GCF_001458135.2 Marmota marmota marmota
CCTTCTCCCTCCCTCCTTCATCTTCACTTCTTTCTTCCTCCCTCCCTTCCTTCTTTCCTCTCTCTCTTCTCTTCTTTGTCTCTTCCAATATAACACTTTATTTTATTTAGGTGAAACAAAGGCTTCTAGTAGTCTGCAAAATATCCCTTGGAATAGAGCAAAACTTAATACTACAACACAAAACCACATAAGGCACCAAGGTAGGTATCATATCAGTCTATTCTACTTGTCTAGAGTTGGAGGACTAAAGCAAGAATGAATTGAAGAATCCTAAGGGTTTTTAAATAGATGTGAGATTGCTTTGGAAGTTTTCAAAAATTTTAATTATATCATCTTAAATTTGTCCATTGCTTTGACTGAGGACTGCAAATACAAATAGGGAATCAAGCATTTGAATGAAGGCCCATCTAGAGTAGGGGAATTATAAGGGTACTGAAAAAATGCAGTCAGGAATATGGAAAAGTTTAGGTTCCTTAAGCCAGACAACATAGGTGGATGTGTACATATATATCCACAGAACTTAAAAGTCCTAGAGGATTAACAGTTCCTACTTAATGATTTGTTCGGTTGAATTCAATTCATCAAGGGTTTACTATGTTCTTAATAATACCATGCATTCATGAACATATAACGTGGGTATAGACCTACCTAGCAGAAATAAAGACACGCTATTATACCAACACATTTAAGTTTTTCTTGTTAATGATGGTTCAAATACAACTTCATTCCTTGTACAATACTATTGTTGCTATTACTAGTGTTTCTCAAACTTTCTGATCACAACCATTAGTGAGAAAGACATTTTACACAGCGGCCAGTACGGGCACACATATATATTTTGGTCAACATACATACCTGAACCAGTAGTTTAATCCAACACACTTTCACAGACCACTAATGTATTGTAGCCCGCAGCTTGAAAAATACACAACTTACTTCCACATCATTCAAAATCATATTCATGTTAAGAAAATCATGCATGGAAAATCCAAAACAACTCCACCTCACAATGAGTTTAACTCTATATAGAGCAGCCTTACAGAAGGAAAGAAAACATCTATTCGAGAGTGAAGAAAACAAATCATTATTCTCTATTTTGTTTTTCATGGGACTAAAACAGGAATGCAAAATATTTATGTTTAATAGAAGATTCCATTTCTTCTCACTTCCCACCCATCCACACCTCATCTTTATCTTTTTCCTTTAACTCCATTAAAACCATCATTCACCTCATTTAATCTATAAAATGAACATTTTCCATAGAAAAGTCATTCCCTAGGAAAATTATCTTCCTATCACTGATTTACTACCACTAATTATCACTATTCTACATAATTAAATTTATATGGTCTATGTTTGAAAATGTATTTCATCTATTTTTACTATGTAAAGTTTTGGAGAAAATATATCTTCAGAATTTTCCAGATTTGCTAAAATCCAAAGAAATGTCCATCACTCTCCATGATCTAAAAGCATATATCTCTTTCTCTCCTTCTTGACCTCTATCCTTTTTATGCTTCTATCAATCATCCAGTTGTGGTGGGTTGAGCAAGAAATTGCCCTTTCAGAAGTTCTCCTGTAGTTCAAAGCTTTCATCTACTTTCTCAAGAATGTCCCCTAAAATATGAATTCAAATGCAGATGAGATACAAATGAGATATGATTTTCTACCCACCTTAAAAGTATTTTGTTTTAGTTATGCTTTCTAATTAGTCTACCAGATATTTAAAAGATTTAAGTAAAAATAATAATAACATCAACTATGACAATCTGCTTTTCCAGCCTAAGATCTCACTCATGAGTCAAGTCATGAAAAATTTATCTTTCCCCCTTTTTAAATTTTCCAATCTCTACAAAACTTCTATAAATACTGAAGGAAAACAGACATTCACATTCCACCTTGACAAAGTTCCTTCTAGATACTGCATTGCACCCTGGCTTGAATATTTCTTTTTCCTTTATTTTAATCTTTCTTGGTTAGTATTCTAAGTCTTTTAGGAATCACTGCCATTCTTTTCCATAAAAACACAAGCCTATACTCCTACTGGATAATAACTGTCTTCATTTCACAAACACTCTCTACTTACTAAAAAGAAAAAGAAAATCTCTGCATAGCCACTTCCCTTTCACCTCAAAATCATATTTACCTGTGTTATTTCCTACCTATGCTACTATACATATGTAAACATATTCTGATTTTTCAACATCTGTTAAATATGTTCAATTTCCATTATTTGTTAAAGATGTTCTCCAATTCTTGAGAAGCACTTAGCCATTTCTTTTTTCCAATGATTCTCTTGAACTCATTAATTTACATTTAGAATAACTCCCTGTTTCTGTTCAAAAAAAGAAAATACAAGCCAAAGGAAGGTATTGGGTCAGCAATGTGAAACATGCATACACATGTCTGTGGTGCACCTATGAGAAGATGTGGAAATTAACGACGATGCTGTTCCTATGGTAAGGAAGGAGAAAGAGCACTGAATGATTTCAACTGGCTCTCCACATCTACTGATGTCCACTAGATAATTTTCTCATTCTCTTAGAATATTTGACAATGCAGGCATGGGAGCAAGAAAATTTATCAGTTTAGCTCTTCACAAAGAACTCAGCCAGATCCTTGCCAAACTCAGTGATTAAAAAAACAATCAAAATATGCACATCACAGCATAGTCTACCTGAGCTTTAACATCTGAAAACTATAAGGAACCTGTTGGTAAAACAGCTATAAATATAGTTCTCTTAAGGTATTTTTTATTGATGATTTTAAAACAGATCTGAGAAATTATATAGCATCTCATAGTTTGAAAAATATTACCCTACATATAATATTAAAAAGTCATAAGGTCACTGACATCATTACTTGTGTCTTACTGATGAGGCAATAAAGTTTAGAGAAATTATGCTAATGTACCTAACATCAATCAACTGGTAAATTAGATGAGAGTAGTGATTCTTTCCACAACCTCTTCCCTAATACAAATTTTATTTTTTTTTAAAGTGAAAAGCAAGGAAACTAGTAGTGTATTTCCCGAATGCAATTTATTTAATGATTTTATATCAACTGAAGAAACACACCTTGAAAGTGAGGTATTTGAAAAAGTAAGGTTTTCTTTGCCACTATTTAGTAAGATATGTAGTGAAACAGATGTGTTAAATACTAAGAGGAAAGAAAAAAATCACAAGTTTAATTTCATAACTATTCACAAATTCTCATGCTCTTAAAATAAATTAAGAGAAAGCCCAGAAGTTTCACAGAGGAAAAAATATTCCTTATAATGTTTTAGAGTAGAAGTTAACAAGCCTGCTGGGATCCTTTTAGCCCCTGCAGAGCTCAGTCTTCAACATTATTAAATGGCTGTCGCATCTGAAGTATGGTGCAACATAACTCAATAAACAACAGAAAACATATGATGCTGAATGGAGGGAGGCTTTTCGATTACCCTGCAGAATAATTCAATTTCAGGACAGGTGTTTGCATGTGATAGAACAAGATATGACTCAGGGATAAAATCACCCATGCACCCTTCCCCTGATACTTTGCAACTCCTAAGGATAATAGCATAATGCTAGATGAGAAAGTGTAAGAACAGGCAGAAACACTGAGAGCAAGTGAAGAAACAAAACTATTCATACAGAAAATTCTACAGATTTTACAGATTGAAAAAAAAAAAAAAACCTTTCCTGAAAACAAGTTTTATAAAAGTTGTTTTCTGGAGTAGACAAAATTATCTGACATTCTAATCAGGGACTGAAAATCACAGTACTAATAAAAATTAAAGACTTTTCCATGTATTTTTGGTTCACTTTTGCTGTAATTAACCTAAGACCAGGAGGAAAACTGAAGGTACTCCTTTCTCCAGTTTATATATTTAAATGAAACTTTGAATAAACATCTTAAATTAGACCTTTCACTTAAGTTAGATATTTCTACATAACAAATACAAGGTTCCCCCCCCCTCTTTCATTATTTTGTATAATACAAGTAAAACTAAATATAAGAAGTTGAAGCATATCCACTTGTGTTAAATGTATCGAAGGGTAGGACATTTCGTTAAGTTTTTTCAAAGCAAACTTAAAGTGCATTGTTTATTGGTAAAAGTGAACTACATATTCAGGACAATCTGACCAATTACCAGCAATAAATTCTAAGGGCATTAATAACTTTAGAAGACTTCTTAAAAACACATCTTCAATCTATGCCCAGGAAATACTCAAATAGTTGAATATTTCACTTTGCATCCCAAACAAATATTCCAACATGTCTTCAATGTTCCAAATATAGAAAATATGGATGAAATGTCCAAACTTTCTGCACATTTTTTGAAGTTTTTTACCCTTAAAGACTATTTTATTAAATACTTCTCTATCAATCTATAAGTCTGACTATGTAAAACCTAACTATTCATGCAGAAAAACAGATGGCAAAGACTATTCAAAATATGCAAATCTATTCATCAAAAAATTTTAAAACCAAATCACTTTTATTACCTTCATCACCAGATAGACTTTCCTTTTTTAACCAAATATTTTTATCTAACTAAAGTCAAACTTTTAAGTATAAAGTTTAGTTTTATTTAATTTGTCCTTATCCACCTTTTGATTGTTTGCTTTTGTTTTGCTTGAAGATGTCTCTATTTCAAACAAATATTGTTATAGTATAATTTTGATCTTTTTTATTAATTTTAATAATCATCATCTAAAAGACTGTTTGATTTCATGTGATGCTTGGTTGGATCAAAGTACTGATTTTATTGAGGAATTATTAAAAATGTATGCTTCTTTTAAAAAGTTATCATTATATTTATCTTACAGACAAAACTATATATTTATCATGCACAGCATGGTGCCTGATGTATACAGAAACAACTTTAAGTCTCTTGGCTTAAACCTAGCGATGGAAAGAGAACGTTATTGCACTTGCCTTACAGTTCAATGCACTGGGAACACATCTGTTTTGTGGCTTACTTGAAAGCTGAACCCCTTTGAGCTTTTCTCTTATCATTTATAAATTAACAATCTTTTTGATATATTATTTGAACTCCATTAAAAAGTTCCCCTTTTCCTTTTATAGCCAATTATATTTTTACATTTTTATATTAAAAACTTTTGTTTCGTATTGGCATGTTTTTAATTTTTGAAAACTAAAAACTCATTTTTAAATTATGACACAAAATGACATATTGAAGAATGTTTCAATTTATGACAGGAAACATTTATATTTTTTCCATAATATTTTTAAAAGTCCCTAACCTTCAAAAACATATGCAAGTTCAATTACTAACTAATTTTTACTAACTATACAGGTTCTGAATTTGAATGATAAACCTATTTTACATGTGGGCTACTGGTGAATTTCCTCAGGAGGGTGGTGCCACTTTCCTACACAAATTATAGAAAATGCTTTGTCCAGATTTTTACAACTGGTACATATATAGTTGGGTTCTTAGGTTCTTAGAACTTAGCATATCATAATATGTTCTCCCCTGCCAAACAAAACAAAACAAAAACAAACAAACAAAAATTACTGAATCAAATTATCAAGTTTGAGATAGTATCTGAATGTTTTTTCACCACACCCCTTAGAAGATCAACCTAACTCATGGAACTATTATTGCTAGCCTGTACCACCTTCAGCAGAACAGTTTTTAAAAGAAAGACAAGATTTTTTTTTTTTTATGGTCCCATTCTTCTTCTGATTTTTCAGTTTCTTAATGTCTTCCCTATAAAGTGGTGGCAGTATGTAACTTGCAGCAAGGAGAGCCAGGAGTGGAGGCAGGGAAACCTCCTGAGGCACTGCTTACTAATGTAATTCCATAAATCAACTAATGGGAGAGAAACCAGATCTGTGTGGTCTCTAATGCTGTCCCACTGAGATCAATCATGTCACCTGAACAACTTTCAGGGACTAAGAGGCTGGGGTTGCCCATGGAATAACTGTATCCCTTGAGCCATATCGAATTGGGATATTTTTTAAAAGTTAGATTTTCATGATCAGAAATCTAAGTGTGAGTGTAAACACTTTGCAAAAGACAAAGTGTTGTTATATAACTTAGGGCTATAAGGATCATCCTATATAATCACATTTTTTAAAATATCTAGGAACGTAGTACGGAGGGGCACACATTATTTGTAATAACTGCTTTTGACAATTAGTGGCTATTTTTAATATTATAAAGGGGTGATTCTATAAGCTTATTTCTAGGACAATAATGGTGCTCTTAACATTACCCTAATATAGATTAAATAGTTTCAAAAGGAATCGCAGAGTGAGGGATTAAAAAAAAAAAATTGTGGGCAAGAATCCCAACACCTGCATGTGAGTTTGTCTTAATCTCAGTTTACTCATCATGAAAGTATCTGATTATGGCTACAGTCTTTGAGATGAAAGCAAGTCAAAGGGAAGGGCACATGAGGTTTAAAGTGATAACTAAGAGTAAAAGTTATGATTATGATCCAGATATTAATTTGTGTCCTTATTTTTAAGCTAATGAATTTTAGCTATTGAATTTACACCTGAAATCCACAGATAATAACTGGATTGAGTCCCTCAGACAGCAGTCTACCCAGTGTCCAAAACACCTTCTCAGATGGTGGACTAAATTAAAGAGGGAAACCAGGGCAGCAGGCTGACTTTTCACTGACCCCAAATCATTGCTCCAGCTTTGATTCAGTCATGTAAGACCTGTCATTCTTCCCTGTGTCCACTTTCTTACAACCACAACTTGTGGTTACACATGAATTTAAGGCAGCCATGCTGTCATTGCCTCTTTAATGACCCAGACAGAATCTTAGACAATTCTGAAAGACTATCTCTTTTCTCTGCGAAATAATATTCCACTGATAATCTTAGCCTTGAAAGAACGACAGACCATGCCACCATAGGAAGGAATCTTCACTTTGGATATCTTGAGAATTCATCAAAGGGAGAAATTTGCTCCTGTCCTATCTATGCCCCACTTTTTAAAGATCAATAGAATTTTTGTACATGAGAATTTTCAAAAAGGAAAATAGAAAGGTAATATGCTATTGAAATGACTAAGAATTTTAAACACACAATAAGCTTGTGGGAACACCATCAAAAGGGAAAAAAGAAACAGTCTATGAAAAATGTTTAGACTGACACATCAGCATAGAACCTTGTGTAGAAAGCCTGTTGGTGCTCATAGCAGACTCCTCCATAGTGGTTACTTAGTACAGAAATCAGAATTATCCAATGCCCTCTTTACTATATACCCTAAATTCGGATGCATGAGTCTAGCTACAGATGGGGCCTAAAACACCAAATCTATAGTTCCATATACATTTCAAAAGGAAATAAAAATCATGTAGTACTCATCAACTGGACATTACTATGAAACTTCAGTATAAACTGAATTTATTTCCCATGGCCTTCCAGACCTAGAGAAGTTACAATAAAATAATAAAAAATAATAATTCAAAATTTGCCACCTAATATACAAATCTGTATTGTTGCTGTGATTATCTTTGCTTAAATAGCATTGCTAAGGAAAATATAATAAACCACCTGCAGTAAAGTTAAACTTTCAACATGGACATGATTTCTCTTATAAGAAGGAATTAGTGCTATATTTTAATGCAATTGATCATAATTGATAATGATATCCACTTAGTACCATTATTTTTTCAGAATCCCAAAGTGCTATCTGCCTTGACTTATGAAAGTTTTTAAAAATCTGTATCTTCTTTGTATTCAGATCAGCAACAAATATCAGCCCCCCTTATCTTTATCATTAAAAAAAAATCACATCACAGTTATTCATAGAGAAAACTTCTCTAAATAGTGTTCACAATTTCTAAAAGAATGTATGGGGACTATTTTTACCATAACTCAGGAGACCCACTCTTACCCTACCATCCAGTGCATAAAATGCTGCCAAATTCTAAATCCAATGCCTAGATGTTTACATGAACATCTAACATTATATTCTTAAAATTTTTATCAAGGGACTCTGATTACTTGTCCATATTTTTTTAATATAACACCAAAACATTTATCTATAATTTCCCATTTTTGCTCGTTTTTCTTTTGATCAGGATAATATATGCAATTTTTGTCAAACACATCCATGTCTATTAATCATAATTAAAAGCCTAATTGAACAATTACTTATGTGGTCCTTTGTAAAATGACTGCTTTTAAGAACACATTGGTAAAAGAAACTATCATTTATCATATAAGGTAGCAACCAAAACTTCGCTTGGTGTATAGGGCAATTTTGTAACCATAAAGTGATTACTTTGTCAATTGCAGAACCCAAGGAAAATACTTTGTTTCCTTTTGTAGCCGAGTTTTAGGAATCATTCATTTCTGAAACTATGTAAGATTTTTAAAAATAAAATCTCTATCACCTGCCCCAAAATGAACCAATGGCATCCCTTTATTCTAAATCATATCTCCTTAAAAACTGAGGGTGACCATCAGCTTTTTATACTATTTCTGCTTTCTTTAAAAATACCAGAGAGACAAAAAACAAAACAAAAAAAAAAACAGAAATAATCTTTGCTGTTCAGGAGAGAAACTGTTCTGTAAGAGGGCAAAACATTCCTTTTTGACTCCAGGTATTTTGGCTTCAGTGAAAAATAAATATATAAATGCTTGTGTGCCACAAACCGTGTGCTCACTGTTGCAATTGGGCCACTAGTAAGTCTTTCTTAGCCAATGAACATATAGGATGTGATGTGTCCAATTCTTTGGGCAGAGATTTTTTTTTTTTCTTTTAATAAGGAAGAGAGGGAGCATTTCAAATCAGCCAGGTAAAATACTGACCATATTGCATCTGAAACTTATGATTTTTTAGACCAATTGCATTCTCCCCCCCTTCCAAGATAAAAAGGAGGGGCACCCTCTCTAGCAGAAGGGCGGTAACACGCGAAGTACTGCTGGGGCGGGTGGTGGAGAGGCCGTGCCCTCCGCAAACCACCTACAACTGTATCTCACAACGTGAATGAAGCTTCAGAAAAGGGGCACTGCATCTGGAAGCCAGACAAGAAGCCCTGCAGGGGAGAGGAGAGGGGAGTAAGGAGGGAAGGGGAGACACTGGGAAACAAGAAATCATCTCCTCTGACCTCTAGTGAAGTGCCAGGTTTTTTCTTTAGCTCTTCACATTTTCTAAATTTGCAGATCTGGTGTCCCGTTTTGCGGTTCCTGCAACTGCTACAGACGCCACAGTTGATGAGCCTCTTGCAGGGCACGCAGACCCCACACCTTTTCCTCTTCTTCTTGGCCGGGTTGGCTCCGCCAGCTCCCCCTGAGGAGGACGAGGAGGAGGAGGAATGATTCTGCGGGCAGTCTGCCAGATTGGCAATTTGAAACGCACTGTCTGTGACGGCTGCTGAGGCTGCTGCGGGGGAGTGAAGGGCTGTCATGACGATGACCCCTGGAGGTAATGAGATGCCCCCTAAAGCCGGGATAGCGGAAAAAGTCCCCACGCGCTCGGGGAGATTCATTATCTCTGCTTCAGCAGCGCCGCATTTGAGCTTGTTCATGCATTCCCCCGCCAAAGGTCTGCAGTGTTCAGGGGATAAGGTGGAGAGGAAATTAGTATTTGCCATTTGCAACGACGGCTCTGGCGGGCAGCCAGCTTTCCCCAGCCTCTGGGAGTCGTTTCGGTGGTGCATGCTGGTCCTGCTGCCGCCGCCGCCGCCNGAGGGGAAAGTGGGTCCGGGTGGGGAGAGCAAGGTGAGGGCTGCTTTATTCCTCTCTGGGGCGCATTTCCACAGACGGTGAATTCCCAGGCAGCGTCTTCTTTTGCATTATCCTCCAACTGTTACAACTAAAATAAAGAAAGTCATTCCAACGAGCTGCACGAGGAAAAAGATTAAAAATAAATAAACAGCCTCCCTCATACCCCACCGCAGACACCAAAGGCTCCCACATTCTTCTGTCAGGTCGTTTGCATAACAATCATTGAGACGTGACCCCCCATTTCTACCCCCGCAACACTCCCAACCCCTGCTCCCTCCCTCCCCACAGCAAACCACAGCTCCTCCCCCCTATTCTTGTAACCCTCCTGAGAAAATGTATTAATAGCCAGAATACCCAGGGAAAGTGGGAAGACCGGGGTGACAAATGCCGAGGGAAAAGGGCAATTGGAGTGCTAAAGACATGCAAATCAGGGGTGGGAGGGCGATACTACCTATAAGCAGAGGGCATTTAAACATTATGAAATGTGTGAACAAGTGCTGCCTGGGCATGCAAATGCTGTAAAGTAGAAAACAGCAATGGCCCTATGAGGAAAATGAACAGGAAATTAGCAAATGAAGTACTGAGAAAGTCTACAATACATCCGAGTATAAACTGTAAGCAAACACAATACAACTGAGAGCTAAGAGACTGCCCACATACAATCTGAACTAAAGAGGCAGGGAAAAAAGAACTACCAGCTGCCACAGTGTCCTTCTGTGTCTGCGGTCATTAGTTTGAATCCCAGCACAGCTGGCTCTGTTAGGGTCTTAATTCAATGGACCAAGGACAGGTCTCAATTGTACAAGCCATTTGGTGGTGGGGCTTGGTGGGGGTAAAAGGGTGGTGTTTTACTTGTTTAAAAGAAAGGAAGAAAAGAAAGATGGACTAGATAAAATTAAAAAAAAAAATACAAGCAATGTCACAGGCTTTTAACCAAGTGTCTGCAGCTTCTGTAAGAATATTCCCAATCATACCTAATGGAGATTGCTGTCTCTTCCCAAGACAAGAGGAAAGCATGGGACTTTTTTTTTCCCCCTTAATGATCTCTCACCATCACTGATTTTTACATTGAGTAAAAGGGAGGGGGTCCCTTGAGGTGTTGTTTACCCAAAGAAATAACCATTTAAATGATTTTTCCCCTTTTGCTCTTTTTGAGAGGAAAGTTTAATGTTAACTGGGTATTTGCATTCATCTCTCTGGTTACAGGCCATTATTATGCTTTAGGAAGCGGTATTTTAGTTGTTTATTACAGAGGAAGAAGTACATCACAGCCTTTTAAGAAGTAGAGCAAGGACATAAAGTGTATATTCACCTAAAAACCAGTTTCTTTGTTTCCAGATATTTTTTGCCAGAATATCTTTTTGTGACATCTTTTGAAGACCACAGATTGCTCTAGAATGTAGAGTTCAGAAAATTCTAAATGGGGGCCTAGTAGTCTGAGTCTCAAATATTCAGAGTTTAAAATGGATATCAATTATAGTAATTATGCTTATAATTAGATTAATGAACCATTTATGCCCAAACTCCAAGTGCAAAAACTTCAAGACCTACTGATGAGGTGCCCTAAAAAAGAGGGGTTTATGTAAACAAATCCCTATTAGGCAAAGTAAATCAAGATAAGGAACCTCACCCCAGGCTGGATTAGAAGCTAGCAGGCATCTTTCAATCACAGCAAGTCCCTAATCACTCAGGAACCTCCTCTGTGGTTTCACATTAGGGGAAACTGCTCCCTTCTGAGGTCTGATGGCAATACAAAGGGTGCCCCCAAAATGCTCCTGGCTAAATATTCTTGATGCTTGGAAGGGGGTGGGGGAAGACACAGCAAGAATATGCATATAGCTTCAGTTTCTGTGAATCACATTGTAACTGCAAGACCATAATAACTGCTACTCAGTTAAAAACTAGTTATGCCAACCATGCAATAGATATCATCACACTGAGTGGAGGGAAATTTTTCAACATTTCAATCTTTTGACCTTGTTCCAAAAAAAGAAAGAAAAAAAAAAAAAAGGAAAGAAAGAATTTAGTGTCCCCTTTTTAGAGTCAAGAGTGGTGTTTCCAAACAGAAGCTCTCCTTGCTTTTCTGATTGCCATCACCTCCCCCCTTCCCACCTCAAGGTTTAATGCCACCAGAATCTGTAAAAAATGATTGTGCCCAGTATCCAGGTCATTATTGTTTAATCAATGCATCTCTGGAGCATGAAAAAGGTACCTAAGCCACAGCTATTGTTTGCATTTTATTTAAAAACAAAATAAAACACACAGAAATAACTATAGTTCTATACCAAAGCTAAATTAGACACACATACTTCATGATCCTGTTTTGCCTTTAAACAATATGACTGTACATGCCTAAGATTGTATGACTGGTCTACCAGAGACATAGAGATCAAAGGTCATATTTAACATTCAGGAGGAGGGGCGGGTGCAGATTAATTAATAAATTAATACAGCCACGGTTTTTAACTGCTGGAGTCCAGCATTAATAATCTACTTTTACAATCCCAACGGACAGCAAACATTTAAGAGAAAAAAGCCAGAGAAAGAGAAAGAACAATCACTTACCAGTCTCTTTTTATTTGGGGAGCCTTAGAATTTGCAGACGCTGCCAGTCTGCCTTTAATTAGTTGCACATCACCCCTAACACAAAGAAACACAAATCCAGATGTGTCTTGGCAGCTCCCAATTACAACTTTAATACTTGTAAACAAACTGTTGGGGAGGGGGGTAAATAAATATGCGGATCAAAAAAAAATACCTGTAAATGGCTTTTTTTTTCTTGTTGCAGAGAGAAGGAGGAGGAGATGGTGTTAGTGGTGGGGGTGGAAGGAGGAGGAGGTGGGGGGAGAGGAAAGAGCCGAGTGTGAGTGTATGTGTGAGAGCGCGGGGCTGTTGTCGGTGGTCTCTCCTCTCCCAGCGCGTTGCTCTCCGTCCGTCTCCAGTCGCTGTGTGCGAGGGAGGGAGGGAGCCGGGGAGTCTCTCCTCTCTCTCTCCCTCTCTCTCTCTTTCTCACCCTCCCCCCTCTCGCTCTGTTTGTGTGTGTGCGCGTGTGTGTGGTTGCTGGGGGAGGGGAGCGGAGAGAAAGGCGAGGGAGGAGGTGTGGAGGCTGGGGGCGGGGGCGCGGGGGGGCGCGATTGGCGCCGAGGTGAGGAGGACGCTGGGACGTGGACACCTACTGATGATTGGCTGCAAATTACACGGGGAACAAGAGGCGCACGCGGGCCAGCGCTCCTTTTCACAAATCCTCTCCTCGGCAGAGGAGCCACGTTTCCCTGCTCGCCTGCCGATCGCCCTCCCTCCTCGCGCCCGGCTCCCGGGCTCCGCCGCCGAGCACACAGGGCTGTTGATTATTTTCTTTTGCTCTCGGAGATAATTGTTTGGAAGGGATGGAAAGAGGGCGTTTCCGCCACTCTCTCTCTCCCTCTCCCTCTCTCTCTCTTTCTGCGGGTGGGGGGTGTGTGTGCGTGTGCGGGTGTGTGTGTAAATAAACTTGTCTGGGTTTTCTGGCTGGGCTGAGAAGAGCTTTGCAAGAAAGAGAGAAAAGGTCGTGTGGGTTGGAAGAATGCTCTTAGTTTGCACCCTACCGCAGGCTTCTAAATCATTTCCCCGGTGTTCCCGGGAAGACTCTTTTTAAAAAATATATCATTTTGGATCTTAAAGTAAAGGAAAATGGATCAGTGTTCCGGTTGTTCAGACATTTTAAATATTATTATGCCAAAATGTTAAAATTGATGATGGGATGCTTCAAAATCTCTCTCTCTCTCTCTCTCTCTCTCTCTCTCTCCTCTTTTTTTCTCTCTTCTCTCTCTCTCCTTTCTCACTCTCTCCCTTGCTCCCCTCCTATCATCCCTTTTTTACTATTCCATCTGGTAGTTGCAAGGATTAAATCAGATTTTTTAACTCACAGCTCTATTTTTAATTTCAAACTTTACTAAAACAAAAAAGTACTTTTCTATCTAAATTAATCTATTTTATATCAGTATGTGATTAACACTTCACTTCTTGTCACTTGGGAAAATAGTTTAATCACTGAAAGATAAATCTTTTTACCACAGGTCAAATATAAATAAAACTCACTCATAAATGCAGCTGTGAATTAACCTTTTCACCACTGCCTTTAAGAAAATGAGATATTCCTGGATACATACAATCTTACTATTGAAGTGTACTCTACCAATAATAGTTATGAAGTATATTATAGAATTATGAATCCTTTTAAGTGATTTAAGAAAACAATGGCAAATGATAAAAAAAATAGGAAAGAAAAAACTTCAAATTAAGTTGGTTATAAACTAGAATAGTTTTTTTTTAATTAAAATTATATTCTGGAGTACTGCAATAGTGTAGATTCAGAGAAGAAAGAAAAATATCAATGATTAAAAAGTAGGAAAGAAAAAACTTCAAATTAACTTGGTGATAAAGTAGAATAAAGTTTTTTTTTTTTTTAATTAAAACTATATTCTGGAGTTCTGCAAGAAGTGTAGTTTCAGAGAAGAAAGAAAAATATCATAATGAGTTATATCTTTTGTAAGAATAAAATGCTGAAAGACATTTTAAACTGTTTCATATTTCAATTTTCAAAAGAATGACCTTGACCATATCAAGATGCCACCACTGATGGGGGATAGATTAGGATAAGATGGTAGGAACTGTTGTGTACTGAAGGTGTTATTTCAAGATTGGGAAAGACTGCCAAAGGGTTCAGATGTGTTTTGTGATTTGTTGATTAATACACATTTTGTTGATTAATACATGTTTTGTCATTTTTAAAGACATAGAATAAATTTGGTTATAAATGGTTGTCATTTATAGACAAAATAATTTGATGCTTAATAATTACTTAAGTTAATAAAATATTTTATGTGAAAGCCTTATATAAACTAGGAATAATTTTTTTAAAAGAGAGAGAGAGAATTTTTAAATTTTTTTTTTTTCAGTTTTCCGCGGACACAACATCTTTGTTTGTATGTGGTACTGAGTATCGAACCCGGGCCGCACGCGAGCATGCTACCACTTGAGCCACATCCCCAGCTCAACAAGGAATAAATTTTTCTATTCAGTGTTTTTGTTTGTTTTTGAATTGAGCATCATAGGGAATCTATCAGCAAATTGTAGCTACTTCTTTTTTAAAATATATATATATTTTTAGTTTTAGATGGACACAATACCTTTATTTTGTTTACTTATTTTTATGTGGTGCTGAGAATCAAACCCAGTGCTTCACATGTGGGAGGAAAGCACTCTACCACTGAGCCACAACCCCAGCCCTGTAGCTCCTTCTTAATGAGTGAATATATTCCAGAAAGATATTAGATTCTTAACCATCTTTTCAAATACTTAAAATCTCAACCTAATGTTAGAAGATTTGAATTATGTAAATAAGCAGTTTTTGTTTGTTTGTTTTGTTTTAATCAAAAAAAGGCATCATGCTCTATCATGCCAAATTCCTTTCTGGAAATTTTCCTTCTTGGAAATTCCTTTTCTCATACTTTCCTTTTTGCAACTCTTTTGAGTTCAGTTTCAAAATAAAATCTTAAACAAATGAGAGAAAATAAACTGGACATCCAAAGAATTTTATTTTTGCACTGATAAAAGAAAATTACAAAACACTCCTAATAGTTGACAATAAGGGCTACTATTAATGACCCATCTATGTCAGACACTGCATTAAGTAATCTGCAGAACTTTTTTGTTTTTATAATATGCCTATGATGTAATTATTACTTCCATTTTACAAATAATGAAATTGAGACCCAGAAAAATTAAGCAACACAGATTAGCTCATGAATTTATTATGTGGTGCAGCTGAATGTTGTACCCAATCCTGTTTCTTTTGTAAACATTATGCTTAAAAACTCTATTCTGGTTTCATGATTAACATTAATCAATAGATCCTCTTTGAGTACCAGAACCTTAGATTTAATTATGATTTTAGACCCCTTATTAATAGGACATTAAATGAATGTATAGAACAAATAATATACATATAACTCATGGCTGTGATATAGTCTCCATTGCTGTGTGTGTGTGGATGTGTGTGTGTGAGTGTGTATGTGTGAGTTTTACTGGGGATTGAACCCAGGACCTTGTGCATACAAGGTCCATTGCTTTTTAACTGGGGGGTTTATTATATCTTTAGCCAACTGTGATAAAGGGGAATATCTCTTCTCTGGTCTATTTCTCAGCTTTTGTTACTTTGTATACAAGTTTAAACACCCACATTAGTCTGTGTCCTCCATTGTCTTCTCCAAGATGATGTATCTGGGCTTTGATGACAACTGTTGAGAACACATAGATCTTTGTGATTTCTCACTCAGGGTCCTTAAGTTTCATGAATAGTAAAACAAGGTTTGTTCTCTCTGTGAGATGCCTGCTATAGCTTGCAACTCCATGGAAGTGGTATTTGCTTTGTGTGTTTTGTGATTTGAAGCAGGAATACATGGTCTTCATTAATATCTTGATGAGAAAATAAACTTCCAACTTCAAAAAGTGTCCCCACTCTCCATAAAGATTGTATTATGCTATGAAATATGTTTAAAATCCTACTGATATTCATCATGATCATGATCCATATCATCACCATTATCCCAGAATTTCTGAAAAGGTAGCTAATCCTGTTGTAACAAATGAACCCCAAAATGCATCAGTGCAAAAAATCACAGAAGTATATTGTTTGCTCATATAACAGTGTAGGATGGAAATTTTAGGAGAGAAAACTTCTCAACTCTAATTCAGATATCCAATTTCCTTCCATATTGGGGCTTTCCCATCAAGTATATCAAGCAGGTAGAAGGCCATGGAAATGACATGATTGCTTTTAAAAGACCTTGGTACCAGAAACTTAGATTTAATTATGAGTTTAGACCCCTTATTAATAGGACATTAAATGAATGTATAGAACACAGTTCTGCAGCTCCCATGCACTTGTCAAGAGCTTCTCCCATGCCACCCCTAAATGCACATTTGCTGAGCAGCCACCTCTAGATGCAAATCTACCACAGTGGAATACAGAAAAAAAAAAAAAAATGTAAGGATGGCTGGCAGTCTCTCACCCAGAGTAATGCTATAAGGAGAATAACCTGCTGGAGAGATTAAGTAGGCCACACAACTCTGAATCTGACCTCGAGATTTCTCTTCCCCCTGGAGCTTTCCTGCTGATTGCCATCCTTAAGGGAGTAACACTGAAAGTATCTTAATTACTATGGGGAAAGTTTGGTAACTATGAACAAATTATGCTTTCTTAAATACTAGTAGGACAACTAAGCCAAAATTAGAATATTTTTAAAAACTTAGTAAAGAATAAAGCAGAGGTAATACAACAAATGGAAATACCATAAATAAATGAAATAAATTAGAGATAATCTTAGACACTATCAGGTTCTCTGCAGATGCTTTCAAATCCATTCCTAATCCACCGAGTGGGTATTCTTTATTAGTCATGAAACATATTCAACATCTGAGCCAAGAAAGGTATTTGGGGCTGTCTCTCCCAACATCCTGGAACCCAACATCCCAATTCATGTTTATGGTCCCTAAGGACTACCTCTTTCTTCTGCAGTTCATGCTGATTATAATAACAAAATTATCACATCGTTTGTAGAAGGTAAATACCATAAATACCAAGAAAAAGAGGGAAAAGTAATTTCTTCAGTTTTCCTTTATAGTATTATCTGGGACTTTTATTTATTTGACATCTTTAGCAGAGTTTGAGATTCTTGACTTCTGGGACCATGTTTGACTCTACTGTGTTCCACCTCATAAATAACCCCCGTGACACAGGAGGTTCCTAACATTCTAAGCCAGCCACATTGAATTAAAGTGGCATATATGAAAGTTGTGGAAGTCAGTTCTCCATTGTCTATATGATAAAAATTCATGTAACAATGTTCAAAGCCCTTCTCCAAATGACCCCATCTTTTGACCTTTCTCTTCTATTACTCCCTCCAAGAGCTTTATTCCAGCAGATCAGTTTCTCTCAGAAAACATGGTTCACCTTATCATGACCATGGGGGGGGGCATTTAATTAATAAAGTACTATACTCTAAGATTAAGTATAGTTATTTACATAAAATAGTTTTACACAAATGAATTATAATATCACAATGAAATAATATTTTAAATGCCTTAATTGAACACTTTAAGGATATTTTTAGCAGTTTTCTTGGTGGTAGCTCAACAACTGGGATTTGATGAAATTAGTTCTTAAAATCAGTATTCTACAAACTTGTTATTTTTCTTTCACTTTTAATTAAATATCGATATAACATTAACATAATGCTGACCTTCATATTTCAAGCTGGTACTATTAACTAGCCAACACGGTAGGTCATGTGCTTTGAGCTGTTTTTCTAGCTATCTTTACTTTCTTACCTTGTTTTTCTAATGATTCACAGAATGCATTTATAGAATGGCTGGCCACTGCCAAGGATAAAGACGGTGACAATCGAGGATAATGAAAATAATGGGTTCACAGGGTTAAACACATTACCCTGGTCTCGTTAGCACCATATTCAAATCAACTAATCAGCTAATCAAGTAGCACACATTCATATATTTTTACACACATTTTGGACACTACACAGTGACATACCAAGGACTATCCTGGACATCAATTTTTAGAATCATTCTTCATAAGACCAAATTTAGTAAGCTCTATTCTTCTTTATTTATGGCATCTCTTCTTGCATATAATTTCTCATTTCTGTAAAATTATAACTCTGATACAAAAAAACCACACTGACTGCCTTTTTAGCCTTGAAAGGGAAGTCTCCGGAAGAAAGATCCTTTTGTAGGAAAAGAACTTAGCTTGATTTTGATTAGTTATGTTCTTCTTTATACTTTATCATTAATAGTTGGTATGGTTTGGTCATTGAATTGTTAGAAACCCAAGCAATAATATTTCAGACTTTTTTACTCATGAAAGAAATAATAGTTTGATTTTGGTGCAGAACACCATGTCATGGTAAGCAACTTCTAGATACTAACAGATCTAAACACAGCTAGACTTGTATCTAGAATCAGAGCCTGGTGTTGTCCTTTGAGATACCTCTTGTTCTCTTACCTAGCTGTATCAAGAGCCCTTACCTGGTCACTTTTCCCAGGAAAATTTGCCTTAGACCTAGGATTACCTGTGTGCTTTTCTGGGGAGTGTATTCCTTAAGAAAGGTAAATAATCAAAGTATGGAATATTGTGGTAGAATCTGCAACACTGAGCTGACCAGAAAACACTGGGCACTGCCCTGTTGACAAGCATGAGTATGACTGCTGCCCATGTTCATGTTCCCCTGGCAGCAGTGAATGTGGCAGGTAGGCTCTTGCTCTCAGCCTCCTCTTTTTTTACCCAAGTCTTATCTGAAAAGATTTAAAGGACACTGGGAATCAAGTAATAAGAGTCCATCTCTCAGTCCTCCTAACTACCAGTCAAAACTCCAAACTCAATGACTCAGGTAACTAATGTTCTCCTTAGCTTCATGGGAAGAATTGGACCTTTTGTTTAAAATGAAGCTTCTGAGCAGAAACTGGGTGTTTTTTTAAACAGGTCTCTTCGGATGTCAGATACAACTTGCCCAGCTATTTAAAAAAAAAAAAAGAAAACCCTCAAAAAATCTCCAAGACTTCTTAATAATAAATTTATACTTCTAAAATTTACTTTTTAAAAACATTTAAAAACTAGATTTCAAAGTCAGACTGTTTCAGCTCTGCAAAACTTTGAAATTGAATGTATTTTCAATTAAGTAATAATAATTGAAATCACCAGTTTTGAACTTGCCATTTTTAAATCCTATAAAGAAGTTTCTCATCAAAATGTTCATAAACATTAAAAAATTATTTTTCTCGGAACTTGAGATTTTAGACTTTTAATGTAACCTGGATATTTTCATTTGTAAAAGTACAGGTTTCTGGATATTAGTCTCAATATTTTTTTTAAATCAAAACCCAGTTTTCATGCTTATGTCTTTTTTTATGTGCATTTCCATTGATTAGTTTATCTTCAATTAACTCTTTTATTAATCAAAAAATAAATAAATTAATTAAAAGCATTTCTCTTTTTCTTTGTTGTGAAGAAGGATTCAAGATAATATCCCTGAGTTGTTAATGTTCTAGCCAGGAAGGTTTTTTTCTTCCCCCAGTGCTGACCTTTGTTATGTCGTAGTTATAGCAACAAGAAGAGTTCCTTCTGTCTGTCTACTGTGTTCTCTTTCCAAACTAATGACAGTCTTTTATATGCTGTTGTGTAGTATGGAGAATGCTTTACGTGCATTGATTTCTTGATTTCCTGATGCATCTAGCTAAACCAGCAATTCAAATCAAGAATTTTAAAATAAATACAGTTAATTGAAATGGAGTTTGCATATTATATATGTTATTTATGGACTCTGGATTGTTCATTCAGCTATTGTTCTATATTGTCCTCAAGCTTCCCTATTCAATTTTCAGTGTAACTTCTCAATGTTCAAGTTTATTTATCCTATCATCATATCTTAATCTAAACATATAGAGAGAGAGAGGAAAAAGAGAGAGAAAGGACCCTTTCTAAAAGAGTAACCCAATGTAAGAATCTGTAGTTTATCTGCTAAACTGGGCCATAGATTCTTACTCTGACCTTGGACATTTTAAGTCTCATTTTACCAGCCTGGAATATCGGTTTAATTATAGTAATTACCTATCTCACAGGTTTGTGAGGTTTAATTAATGTTGGGGAAGTGTTAGAGCAATTTAGCAGAACAGTACTATAGAAGGCAAACTACCTGAAAATCACAACTTTCTCCTTCTCACATAGTATTTAATTTTACACATTCATTTTCTTTTGTCTTCAAAGTTAATATCACATTTGTTGCATTTTTCTCTCACTTAAGTATGGTCTTTCCTGCTTGAGATTTACCTTAGATGAAAAATATGCCCTCTGCCCCTCTTCTCTCAAATTGTACCACCAGGAGCTCAACATCCAGTGTAGCAGTAGCATCCAAGCAAGTAGATACTACTCTCTTTCTTTAAGTTAGAATCATAAATTGCCAGTGCACAATTTGAATTTGCTCCCCAAACATCTTTTGTTTAGATCCATTGGGGTTAAATACAATGAATTAGACTGGCAGTTTCTATCAAAAACTGGGGGATCTAAACCCACTATCTATATTACATTTTGAAAATAGTGGAACTACATTGAATGATGGAGCCTCTAGTTTTGTTTGGCTCTTTCTGCCTTCTAACACCTGTACACATAAGGACCAAATTTGCATATCTAGCCTCTCATGCCTCTGATTTCCACAAAGGAATTTTAGGGGCCAGAAATGGACTGGTCAGGATTACAACTATAAGTCAAATAAATCCTGAAATGAACATCACTGGCACATTTAATTTTAATGTATTAAAAATTAGCATTTCACCTTTCAAATCATGTCCCACAAAACTATATATGGATTAAGTATAAAATCATATTCAGTTATATCTTTCCCTCTTTTAAAAAAATTGTGGACTTATTTTATTAAAAATTTCCAATTAAAACTATTAGAAAGTATAAAATCTTAAACCAAATTAACTCATTGAAACTGAAGTAGAAACTATATTTAATTGAAAATTATCAAAATGACTGAAACAGTAACGTACATTTGATGGTCATAATAATGTTGTATTTTTTCTTTGGGTTCAACCCCTTTTTGAAAGAACAGCCACTGTTCATACCCCAATCTCTTTCTGTTAACTGCTAAAATTTTATAATGTTAACTCTGTTTGAAAGAGCAGTTGTTTTTACCTTTTTCTAACTTGGCTCATTTAAAATGCATGATGATATGATGGCAATTCTTTGGAGTGTTTCTATTTTTAAATATATTATATTCCTATAATTCTTGGCTACCTTATGTTAATGAAAAAGAAACAACTCTTATCCAATAACCATATTAATTGATTTACACTCCTTTCTTTATGAAGGTTCAAGTCCAACATTTGAACTGTGTCCAGTGAAAGCTGGCCTCTAGATATTGTACTGCTCACTATCTACTTGCAAAAGAAATCCAGATATGTATATCCTTTTGTAATACCAAACGCAAAGTAATTGCATTATTCAACCATAGACAGCAAGAAGTTTATCAGAATTCTTCTGACTACATTGAAGAGGAAATTACTCTGACTGGCTGAAAATGTGAAAACTAGGTATGGCAGGCTCCAGACAAGGGACAGCTGTGGTTGGGGATGCCAGATCCTCCTGTGTATTACTCTATCACCCATCATATTGGTTCTTCCCTCAAGCGGGTTTCCCTCATAGTTACAGCTGCAGCCATTCCAGGCATCACATCCAGTCATCAAAAAGCGTTATGGGAAAAAAGGGGTGTTCTTTTATGTGTCTGTACCTTCAGAGTGAAGAACTTTCTTGGATACACTATTGTTGACTTTTTCTAAGATCCAATTGGCCAAAATGAGGCCACATAGCCACATATAAACCAGCCATTCTCAAAGAGATTGAGATTGATGTAGTCATATTAGTATTGACCATCCTTGGAACAAAGGATAGGACCAGCATGGCAGGGTATAGGACCAGCATGGCAGGGTGGAGCACAAGAGATGCTTGAACATAAGTATGGCTCAGTTAAGATAGAAGGAGAGGACAGGGGTACTGGATGGTTGTTGGTGAGACAAGTATCAGTGTCTGTGGCCTCATAGAAGTATCATCACTGGATTTCCACTGTCTTGAAAAGCTAACTACCCCTAAATCTCATGAGTCACACTGGATTACACAAGAGGAAGACAGCTTATGGATGCCAGCTTCTTATTATGAATAAATTAGTGAATTTTAATTTTAGATAATTACCAGGGCTTATTTTTAGTAACTTGACTTTTTGAGCAAAGTTTCTATTTATCTACCTATCTTTATTGAATCATGTCTCATGTTCATTGCCACAGGCCTTTGGTACTGGGCTGTATAAATCAAGTATATCTGAGTATCTGAGATGTGAGGGATGAGGGCTAAAAACTCTGGATGTGAGGAGAAAACAAAGAGAATGGGGAAGTTAAAGAAAATTAAATTAAGAGAAATGATAAAATTTTTATGGTGTAGAACATCTATTTCCATAATTCAGTCCATTTTAAACATTTTCTTCTTTTGCCACCTTCTGGCCCTTTAAACCATTACCTTAACACATTTGCAAGGTATCATAAGCAAAATAAATAGCCAGTCTTTAAAATTTCAAGTTGATCCCCAAACTGACTCAAATTTGCAAAAATCTGGCATAATTTAAAAGTAAATAAATAGAAGCAACACTTAGCAGAAGGTTCCTAACATAAACAAAGCTGTGCACGTTTTGTTTATTTATGGGATCCATGCAAAGTGTCATATTCACTTAAAAATATTCAGCATGTGAGTGATTGATTTTAAAAATTGAAACAAATTAAGGAGCACAAGCATTCTTTAAAATTTAAAGTTTGATGAAAGTAAGAACCACTTTTTTGTAATATTCTTGGAAAAACATTTTTTTTAAATCTTTTATGTCTGTTTAGATTTTTTTAAAGGTTGACTGTGAGAAAAATAGCCACCATTTTTCTCAAAATTTCATTTGAATTGGGATGTGACAAAACCTTACCATTCATGTAACACCTCTATGTTTCCCAAGGTTAGGTGTTATAATGTTAGTGTGAAATCTTCCACATTAATCTTTTTTTATTCAATGAATTTTTACATCATCCCAAGGAGATAAAACAGATTTAAATCCCTATATTAGTGTAACTAACATTCTACTATCATCTCTTTATTCAGCTAATAATCACTCACCCTCCTTTCCAGCCTAGATTGTCCCCTATCACATTTTCATTGAATAAATACTTCTTTAACACTAGCTAGGTGTAGTGTCAAGTACTGGAGAACAGAAAAATTGCCCTTGAGAAACTGTAGTTGAATAGAGAATACAGAAACAGCAACAAAATTCACACACACACACACACACACACGCATAATCCCAAAACAATTATCTCACCTCTTTTTATAAAAAAAAAAAAAATTAAGTGAATATTTAAAAAAGTAACAAAAAACAGACTCATAAAACTTCCATAAATAAGAGTGTAATAAAAGTGAACAGGAAGGATAAACAATTTGGAGGTCTGAGATGCTCCTAAGGAAGACCTCATGAAAGAGTTATTTTTAAACTTGAAAGACTACCAAGTGTAGAAGAGGAGTAGTAATATGAAAGTAAAGGAAAGAATATAAGCAAAACCTGAGGGGATATTAATATGTAGCATGAATGGTGGGTCATTGAAAATGGCTACAATAATTGAACCATCCAAGAAATGAAAAAGTGGTGGGAAATGAGACCCATGGAGAAGAAGAAAATTTCATATGTCCTTTAATGTTATGCTGAAGAAAAGAGATTTTCTTTCCCTGAAGTAAAAGGAAGCCATTGCTTATTCAGGATGTCTACAACAGGGTTTTTGTTGTTGGTGGTGGTGGTGGTTTGTTGTTTGTTTGTTTTAAATAATTTTTTAGTTGTCAATGGACTTTTATTTTATTTATTGATACCTGGTACTTAGAATCAAACCCATTGCCTCACACATGCTAGGCAAGCGCTCTGCCACTGAGCCACAATCCCAGCCCTGTTTCTGTTTTGAAAGGACCCCTCTGACATATATTGGAAACAATGGTTTGGAAGGAAGACAGACAGTCCATCCCTCAGGGGTATTTTAGATTCAGATCCCAGCCAGAAAATGGAACGGGAAAGGAAACCCTGCTGACAATGTGATGAATTCCTACAGTTTATTTAAGGGACAGATGAGCTTCAGAAGACAAGGGAGGTGATTTAGAAAGAGTCATCAGAAAGAGAGATGGAGACAGGAATTTCCAAAAGGAAGGGTACTCCTGAATTGATGAGTGGTCCACAGAAATGGTGACAGAAAGGCCCAGAAAGTCTTGAAAGTAGCTGCCAGGGGTAATCCTGATGTACTCAGAGCAATTTTACTTTCACCACTAATTGGCTGGGGGTGGAATGGCAAACTCCTTGGCTATTGCTGCTCTGAGGACAACACCATATTCCCAAATTGTGTTTATTTTATAATTTATGTTATAGAAAAGTATTATTTACTTTATGTGAAAATCAGAAACCCAAAGATTTTGCTACATATATGAGCTTTCCCCATGTAAGACAAAAAAAAAAAATTGCTAAAGAGAAGGGTTTCAAAGGTTATTATAGTTACATGGATAACTATGGAGTCAGAGCATCCCTCCTCTGGTGTCTAATCTCCATCAAGAAGATGAAGATAGGTGCCTAAACTAACCCTCACATACATCTCCTCATACTCAGCTCCTCCACCATGGACCAGAAACCATTGAGCTCATCTTTTTCAACACTTTTCCAATATTATTGGAACTCATGACCAGAAGCCCGAGATTCCTAGGCCATTGTTTATTTTGTACACTCTAGACCCCTTACAGCTCTGTAAAACCACCTTTCTGAGGTCATCTGCCACTGCTCCTGACTCCTAAGATAGAGTGTCCATCACCAAGGTCCTCCTTGTCCTAAACAACTTCTCTGAAAGTTCGTTTCATCTTCTTGTAGTTGCTGAAATGTGTTTCTTTTGGGGTCACTGCATGCCCTGATGCTCTCTTACATGGTGACAGTGGAAATGGTTCATCCTTGTTCCTTATCACCACTTACAGATTATTCCATACTCCCCAAATCTCTTCTACTACTGCTTTAAAATCAAGGTCATCACAGCATCATCTTCCCCGCCTTGTTAAGATCACCTAAAGGTCTGTGGGCTTCTCATCAACATTTGACAAATTTACCATTAGCTCCTAGCTTATTCCATCACAACTCTTCTTGATTCTGAGTGCTTTCAGTGTTTACGTATATGATTCTTTCAGTACACTTGCTCCTTCACCATCTCCCCTCAATGACCATTTCTTCTTACTTCTAACTTATGTCAATTATTAGGGTCTCTGGTCCCACCATTGATTCATCACCTCCTATCTTTCTAGAACACTTCCTCAAATCCTTGGTTCTTAAATACCCTTCAACCCTCCTACCTACTAGACCTATAATCCATTGATCTGTGTCCATTCCATTATCCCTTCGTGCCTTTGTTTCTAGGCATACTCAGCTTGGTGAATCTTTGTAAATAATTCCTTTTAAACATTCTCAATTTTCTGTGCTTGATCATTTTGAGCACTGTCTTAATAGACCTTAATTTACCTGGTCTTCTGTTACATAAACTTGCAAGGAAACCTCTAACCCTGGTTAAATACAGCTCTATGTCTTCATCATTCCTGTATCTGAACATCCAAAATATGGCTGAAGAAAATTTAAACATCTAAGTCTCACTTTAACTTCATAACAATTCCTCAAGTGGACCTTACACATTACAGAGCAATTATGTAATTTTATTCTTTTTCTTCACTCTCTTCTGTTTACTATCTTCTCTCCTAATGTTTATAATGCCATCTCCCTGTTCTTCATTACAATTTTTACTTCAATGAATTCATAGAAGCTACTGGAAGAAAAATTCCATGAGCTTCCACCATCACATCCTATTTGCTTTTAAAATCTTTACATAGATGTTCTTTCTTCTTATTAGAATAAACTCTGAGTGCTCCTATTTAAGGCCAAACCTTTATAGTCTCACTATGCCCATTTGTTATAGCCCTGTTTAAGAACCTCACTTTAGAACTTCTCCTCACCCCTCATCAAATTATTCCTCTTATCCATATTATTACTGTCAGTATACAAACACATTGTTTTGTTTTTCCATTTTAATTATATTTTGTCCCCCATCTTCAGCTCCACTTACTCCTGTAACAGTAAAATTTCTCAAAAGAATATATGCAATACTGTAATACCTTTCTCCCTTCATCTGTTGAAATCTTTCATTTAGGCTCTTGCAGAGATTGTCAATGATTATACCTTTATTAAATTCATAGATAATTTCAGTCTCCTTTTCTTTGAACATCAACAGCATTTGGCATTTTATTTCCATAGCTTTTAGGAAGCTACTCCCCTGATCTATCTCCTGCTTTGCTAACCTCCTAACACTGAAGTGACCCATGATTTGGAATTTAGACCACTCTTTCTTATTTGTATATACTCACTACCTTCCTATCTCATCCAGTCTCATTACTTTAAATTTCTTCTCTAGTCTATAGAATCCAGAATGAAAATCCTGAGTCTGGGCATTTATATTTATCAACTTAAATTTTCATTTAAATTGCCTAAAATGAATATAATTCTCCCCCAACATCCCAAAGCTAATCTTTAGTTGATGGCAACTCCATTATTCCAGTTGCTCAGATAAGAAAGCCTTGTGTCATACTCAACTCCTCTCTGTGACGGTTAATTTTATGTGTCAACATGACTAAGTTAGGGGATGATAGCTGATAAAATATTATTTTGGAGTCTATCTTTGAGGGCATTTCTGAAAGAAATTAGCATTTTAATACATAAACTGAGTAATGATATACTGTTGGTGGTACTGTAAATCAGTACAACCACTGTTAACTTTATAACATGGAAATCAGCATGGAGGCTCCCCAAAGACTAGGCATGGAACCATTTGATCCCAGTATACCACTCCTTGGTGTTTAATCCTGAAGAATTAAAGTCAGCACACTGCACTGATACATGCATACCCGTGTTTATAGCAGCATAACTCACAAGAGCCAAACTATGGAACCAGCCTAGGTGTCCATCAGTAGATAAATGGATAAAGAAAATGTGGCATATACACAATGGAGTTTTATTAAGCCATAAAAAATTATGGCATTTTCAGGGAAATGGATGGAACTAGAGACTATCATGTTAAGTGAAATAAGCTAAACTCAGAAGGTAAAGGGTTGTTTCCTCACATATGTGGAAGTTAGAGAGGAAAAAGGAAAAGAAAGGTGGGCTTCAATCTCCCCAAAATCAAAGGGTGATCAGTAGAGAAAAGGACCAAGGAGTGGGAGGCAGGGAGGGAATGAGTGGGGAAGTGCTGGGAGTGATATTGGCAAATTATATTGTTATATTTGTGCATGTATGAATATATAACAACTCTCATCATTATGTATAACTAGAATGCACCAATAAAAATGCGGAAAAAAAATAAAATGAGTAAAGACCACTACCAATATAGGTGGGCATCATCCAATCTGTGGAGAACCTGAATAGAATGAAAAGGTAGAAGAAGGAAGATTCTTCCCTTTTCTTGAGCTGGGCCAACGATTTCCTGTTGCCTTTTAATTTCAGTTCTCCTAGCTCTTGGTCTTCAGACACAGACTGGGACTTATACCACTGTCACCCTTGGTTCTGAAACTTTGAGGAATTTCACTGACAGTAATAAATTTTATTCATTTATTTACTTTTTTGGTACTGAGGATTGGACCCAGGGGTATTTCACCTCTGAGCTACATCCCCAGCCCCTTTTATTTTTTATTTTGTGATAGGTCCTACTAACTTGCTGTGGTTGGTCCTGAACTTGCAGTCCTCCTGATTCAGCCTCCCAAATTGCTGGGATTACCGACATGAGCCACTGGATCTGGTGACACAGTAATTTAATGATATTTGTAATGGGATTGGCTATTTCTGGGGCCCCCTGATGCACTGGAGAATAGGGAGGTAAGTCTGATGGTGATTAATCCCTAATATAATGACTATCTCCTCTGGCCAGGGGAGAGCAACTGTTGAAGATTCAGTAGTTATTTATTTTTTATCTTTATTTTGTTTATTTATTTCTATATGATGCTGAAGATCAAACCCAGTGCCTCACATGTGTGAGGCAAGTACTCTGCCACTGAGCCACAAACCCAGCCCAGATTCAGTATTTATTAAAAACGAGCAGAGATCTTTAGATAATGGGATTCTCAACTCCCAGAGCTCTACTATGTCAAAGTCAAGGAGATATTAAGAAATAGAACTCTGAATTCTATTGTGTGGCTATCTAGACTGAAACACTTCCAAACTTTGCATCTCCAGATTCTCCTGAACCCTCTGAGACTGTCAAAGTCATATAATCTTTCTTGTTGATCAACATACTAGCCCACTTCTGTGGAATTGTCTTCCTTGCAAGAACAAATATGCTCTCTTTAGGATATGTTGCCACATTCCTTCACCCATCCCCACCTGCGCCTTCCCTGAAACTAAGCCAATAACTAGGATTAAGTCACAACCTAGCCCATCAAGGGAGTCTGCTAACGTAGCAAAGGCATTATGTACAATTGCAAATATGGCATAATCAATCCCACTATTATCTATAATTATAATACATCAATAAAATTTTTTAAGAGATAAAAAGCACCCATTGGAAAAAAAAAAAAAAAGCAGCAAAGGGATTGAAACTTGAGGCAAAAGCTAGCCAATACATGCTCTGAGGATCCAGAACATTACGCATGCGTTCAGATTCCTTTTATGCCAATAGAAAAAAAAATAATCAATAGTAGAGCATTCTCCCAGGTCATGGGATTTAAAACCCATACAATGTCCCTGGAGGTGGGACAAACAAGGTACTTGGATGCCTCCTAGAACTTTGGAGAAAGTGTGAGGAAGAATTGCCACAACTGCTTCATCTTATAATTGTATAGGATTGAAGGGCTCACAGAGGAGGACATGTTAGAGTATAGTACACTAAGTCAGAACCTACTAGATCACTGTGATCCATGAGAGTAAAATCCATTAACCAAAGAAAAAAGCAATATATTGGTGAGGGGGCATGGGCATTCCTGAGAAAGTTGGAGATGGCTATTCTATCAGCCAGGGATGAGGGTTGGAGATATCATAGACAATTGGGCTCGCAAATACCAATGGGACTGAATCATTAATTAATGGAGACAAGGCAACAGTGTCAAACTGACAGACACCAATTTAGGAAATTATAATGAGCAGCAACATCAGTGTGATAGCCAGTAGATCTATAGAGAGCTACAGGGGTGGTTAACAGAATATAGCACGTCTAGAGGTAAGATATATCCACAGCCAATAAAGGTACAATGTATGCATCCAAAATCAAGGATAGAAGATGAGGAGACTAAGGGCAGTTGCCACCCTCCAAAAAAATGGGGTTTCAATTCTTTACCAATTCCAGACCTAAGTCATCATTCAGACCTAGAAATTGCTGACTGAGGACAAGACTTGTTTCTCAACAAGAAGAAACCTACAACACTATGGAAAGAGCTCACAGGAATGATTTTACCTGTCTTTCCCAAATGGACCTTGCCATTTATTTGGGTAATTATACACTGGAGTGAGGAAGAAAGCAAAATATTTAAAGATTTGTTAGACACAAAGTGTAAGTTGACATAGAAGCCTGGTGTTCTAAAGCATCATTTTGACCCTTCTGTTTGAGTCAAGTCCCACATGTGGCCCACAGTGGCTTTGTGGACTCACTTGGTCCCTGAATGCATAACAGAAAGAGACACAATTAGCTTTTGAAAATATTCCAGTTTGGTTCTTTGACTTGTCAGATTATCATACAGGGAAACACAAAGTCAAAAAGCTCTGAACTTGCCATTCACAGTGGTCAAAGGTATATCAATACTGAAACCAGGAGAGAATAAGCAGAGATTATTGTCATTATTAAAGAAAGACATAATAGTTTCAGTAGTAATGTCCCGTATTATTTTTTCATTTAACTCTCCAGTAAGGTTTTGACAAAACCCAGATGGATCCTGGATTTACAGTTTACTGAAAACTCAGTCTAATAAAAACCCTAAATGCATTTGCTCTGCTGGATGTGGTACCTTTATCAGAGCTAGGTAACAATATCTCAGGTACATGGCATATAGTAATTTATCTGGCATGGTGTTATTTTCCAACTTTTCAAAAAAGAGGGCAAGAAACAATTTATACTCACTCCAATGGACAATGGTATGGTTTTAGTCTTGATTCTGCACTAACTGAACTCTTCTGTCCTAAATCAAGATACAGTCTGAAGGCACCTTAACTATAGATTCTATAGGTCTATAGGTCATGTTTCCAGAGGGAGAACACTTCCAATGGGTATCACAATGAGTCTTTCTTAATCTTTAAACTATGGATAACAATAGGTCACACTGGAATACTTGTGTCCCCTCTTAGCTGTTCTTTCAAGAGCATTCTTCAAAAGACTCCTGAATGCAAATCACAGGGTCTGGCAACCTGTATCCCTGGGAATTGACTCACAACTTTTGGCCTACTAAAGTATTTACTCATTTACTGTTCTTATTGTTTATTTTCTCTTTTTCCCTATAGAATATGACACCCGTAAGAGTGGAATTTTTCATTTTCATTCTAGATGTGGCCCATCCTAAATCAGATCCTCGCTTATGAAAAACACTCAAGAAATATTTGAATAAATGCATGTTGCATCTGAATGTATTATTTATTAACTTTAAATTTTAGAGGTTATGATTGGTTTTGCAATACTTCAATGCCTCTAAAACTATCTTGTCTTTCAGGGCATCTTGCTATGTGATTTACAGCATTTTGAAATCTACTTTTTAAAAAAATAAAGGCCTTGTTTTAAGTATATTCAGTTATTGCCTCATTTGCTATTAATTTGTAAATAGTCTTATTTTTAAAAAAATTATGAGCAATGCTTATCTACTTTCATTTGAATATTATAGAGAATAATGGGAAGGCAATGTCAAAACCCAGAGATAAATACTATTTGATGACCAATCTTCAATTCCTCTAAGCATTTCACTGACACATTTTAAATTTACCTAAATAAGATATAAAACCTTCTTTTTTGTTATCAATATTTCTACCTTTTGTTTGTTTTGGTTACCTATACTACCTCTAGCACACTTGCTTTCCCTAGGACCAAGATTTTACTCTACTTCTCTCTCTCTCTCTCTCTCTCTCTCTCTCTCTCTCTATATATATATATATATATATATATATATATATATATATATATGTAAATGACCATATATATATTATATATATGTATATATATTTACAAATATATTTATACCTTTTGGGATTGGGCACAATTTGTATTAGTTATTGTTTTAGTTATTGGGATGAACAGAGGCACTGGCCAGCAGCAGATGCCTTCAGCTCTTGGTCTCTTTGGTGATTATCTTACCTGCAAAAAACTGCCTCACACAAGGTCACACTGTTTCCCCAGCAACCCACATCAAATGAATGATCTAAGTCAGGATGTGACTCAGTGGCCATTTTGGCCCAATGCAAAATCATTCTCATGGCCATTTTATCCCTACATCTCCCTGCTGAGTCTGCCAAGATTCTCATCAGGCCTACTTCACAGCTCAGCTCTACCCTCTGTCCAGTCTTGTTCCCCTCATACCTTTTCATAGGAGTTGATTGCAAGATACTCCCTGACAAATACCCTAAAGTCTAAATTCCATCTCAGAGTCTGTGTCCTAGAATCCAACCTGCATAAGGAATATATTATGTATTCATTTCTGCATCTTGCTTTTCTTTCTCACTATAATCACTGACTCTGTCCCAGACAATTGACATAGATCTAATGCTTAATTCTTTTCAATGACTATGTAATTTTCCAGGATTTCATGTATCACAATTTGTTCAACTTTCCAAACTAGGAAACATTTTAGTAGTTTCCAAATTTTATTTTTAACCATACAAAAAGTTCTGAAATAAACACCCCATCACAGAGCAATTTTAACTCAAAATTACATAATTAGTTCCAAAATTCCTATTAATATTTCTCACTAATCAGTTCTCCCTTATTTTTAGTGAAATGCTGAGTAGTCTCCTTATTGCTTTTGGTACTTTCTGAGTTCCAATACTATCAACACAAATCAATAATGCAAGGAATTCCTGGTTGGTAGATACCAAATTAGAGCCCTCCATAATTTTTCAGTCATTCCTCTTTTCCTAATTTTATGAAATGAATGAAAAAGAATGTTGTATCAATATTTTTCTTCACCTGGGATAAATAATAACTGGGATAAATCATTCCTTTAAAAGTAAAATATGCCACATTTGCTCCACTATTAATCTGATCAGCATGCACTGAAAAAATATTTTAAATTTTAAAACTTACAATCACAAAGAGTAGATTGAATCTTGGCTATACCAAATATTTCATTTCCAACATCCAAGTTACTCAAACTTTCTCAATTTGAGTTTTCTCATTTGTAAGACATACGTAGCTTGCTGAGCTTTAGTAAGAACTGAAGACTCTGTAAGTTCACTGTCTGGCAAAGTGCTTGGCATAGAGAAGACAATCCATAAATCATTATAATTATTTTCTTTGCAGGTGTGTGATATGTATGTGGGTATATCATTGCTATACTCACATTTTCCCCCTAAAAGTTATTTTGTGAAAGTAAAGAATACTATCTTAAGTGGGCTTTGTGACAATTACACGTATTTACCTCCTTATAAAATTTTAGTTTTCCTGTGTCTCCCAAGTTATCAGAATATAGTTCTCTGCCCACATTAAAAAAAAAAAAAACTAGAAAAGGCTGGTTGCGGTGGCACACACCTGAAATCCCAGCAGCTTGGAAGGCTGAGACAGGAGGATCGTGAGTTCAAAGCCAGCCTCAGCAACAGTGAGGCACTAAGCAATTCAGTGGGACCCTGTCTCTAATAAAATACAAAATTGGGCTGGGGATGTGGTTCAGTGGTTAAGTACTCCTAAATTCAATCCCTGGTGCTGCCCCCACAAAAAAATAGAAAAAAATGAAAAAAACTAGAAGTGAACAGAAAAACTTCATGGATTCTGGAAGTTAATTCAGACTTTCAACTTCAAAACTGAAAAATGAAAACAAATGACAAAAACCTTACAGCCTCTAAGGATCGGTACAGATCCACAGAGGCCCCAACATGGAGTCAACCAGTTTCACTACTCTGCTCTACTCCCTGGGTCAGGAGCCTGTTTCTTCAGTTGTTGGTGCTCACAAATCCTCCACATTGCTGTGGAAAGAAGAGGAAGCTGCTTCCCACTTCCCAGATGATCCTCATTTACCTGCTAAACAGTTTCAGCAGTTCGAATTTTCCCTTCCTCTGCTATTTTGTTATATATTGCCTATTGGGCGACATGGTGACATTTGGTTTCTATTTCCTTTGACCTTCTAGTTTTTTTCTTGGATTATTTCTTCCATCCTGTCTAACAGCTCTCCTAATCCAGGCATATGGAAACATGACTCATGGTCTTCCATCTCTTCTGTAGGTGAAAGTTGAATCTCTTATTTGCTGGAGCTTGGTACCTAAACATGAGTTGAAGAGCAATGAATCATATGGAAGAAACAGAAAGTCTCTGAAAGAAAATACAAAAGAGACAAGTAATTCTCTTTTAGAGAAATGTCTGTCTCCAAATCTTTACCCAAAGTTTATGGCTGCAGAGAGTGAATCCAAGTGAGAGCCAGAACTGAGAAAAGGCCCAAAACCTATTTTGATGTAGTACCTTGTGAAACATTACACAACAAAAGTTGTAATACATTTTAGGTAGCCTTACAAGTAACATTTTAGGATGAGCTAGTAGAAGATATTAGAGTAAAATGGGTATTCACTTAGGAGCAGTTTAGTAACTGTATGATGCTCTTTGATCTTTATGAAATCTCCTGTTCAGTCATTTACAATATGAGCGTTACTTGACCCCTTTATTGCCTTTAGAAACATGTAGGAATATTTTTTATTATTAGGATGACCGAGAGCTATTCCTTGCATATTGATGGCACTGACCAAGGATGTAGACATTCTGAGCATATTCCTGGATATTCAGTCCAGTAAAGAATTGGTTTGTACAAAATACCATGGAGGTTCCAACCAAGAAATACAGCAATACAGATACAGATATACTGTCAAACCAAAAATTATGGCACCCTGTTTTACATATTACTGAGTATAACTCATCCTTTAACAAACACAGCATTTACTCCCGAACTATCACCTCTACCTCTGGCTACATATATGAATTCTATAGTTTCAAAGCTGTGTATTCAGAATCAAAGACAGAAGGTCAAAATAGTTTCTTACTATAGTAAGTCAGAAAGAAAAAAATGCCTTGCAGTAAGAACCTGGTCCTTTCTACTTCTTCATCAGCTGAGGATTCTTGTTTCCAACAAAATATTTACAACTAAGGAAGTAAACTGCCCAGACTCAGAAAATAAAGCCCCAGAGATGCCAAAGGTTTTGAAGTATACACAGATATATCTGTGCATACAAACACACTCAGATATGCACACATATGTTGTTATGCAAATTGGCAAAGACCAAGGCAGGCTATGTTTACTAAAAGAAAAATTCTCTGAGAAGGAGAAGTTTAATAAAAATGTAAATGATAATCTACAGGAATGACATTGGGCATCCTCAAGATAGAGATTCTGAGGTCTAGGAGATACATAATCATTACCACATTGTAAACAGGAGAACTAGTGAAAACTTCCTATGCTGGTAAAAACTTTTTCCAGCTGAAAATGCTTTTAGCTATTTGTTAAAATACTATTGTGCTTTTTGTTAGTGAACAGGGATTTTGACACTTACATGATTGTGTGGACAGTTAAACTTGATGAGTCAGCAGCTGCAACATAACTTCTTGATTAGCATTGGGTGGACTTTAAAACTACCCAGGAAATTCAAAAGTTCCACTCTTCTTTTTGATGTGCATATTTGAATGAATACAATTTTTTACTTTGTACCACCTGATTCAATAGTTCTCTTAAACATCTTGTTTCAAAGTGCCTGGTTAATTAGAAAATGCACTCAGGATCTGAATAGTTTTCATCTTTTTTGAGATCCACATAAATACAAAAAGTGCCTCTTTGTTCCTAGGACCATATTCTAACCTCTATGTGCTAGTTTCTACATGCTAAAATTTGTCAAAAATTATTTAGTAGGAAAAAAGTAATTCACCAAAGTCAAAATTCATATCTCTAATGAAATTATGAATAAATGCACTAGATTGCCTGAAATGCCAATCATCTTCCTTTTTCCATATTCCAATTCCGCATGTTTTCATGGGGAAAAGCTAGGAGGTCAAAGGAAATAAAAACCAAATGTCATGTATTCTATAATTTCAATTTCTTCTCAATATCTATAGCCACTCTTCCTTTTGCACCCAGTCTACCTCCCAGTTAAAATTATGTCTTCTCACTCTTCATTGAGGAAAAACAGTAATTAGTCACACACTCCCCCAATACCACAGATTAAATCTATATATCTACCTGTATTTCTTCCTATGTTCTCTATCTTGCTATTACAACTTTTGGAGTTTGGCTATTGAATGGTTCAGAGAAACTCTAGACTTTTTCTCTGAATCCCACATACCTCTTCCCTTTCTTGTATAGTCAAGGTCCAGCTTTCTCCAGAATTATTCCCCTGTCCTAAAGAGTTGCTTATACTAGCACACACCTTAAAATAAAATAAAATCTATTGCTGTAATTTTCTTGTCTTTACTAACAGTCAGACACCTTGCTAAATGACTCCATCAGCTTCATCCCTCTCCACTTGGTATATTCTTCCATTTGCTGAAATCCAATTTCCAAACCCACATCCCACAGAATATGCTCTTATCAACTTCAAAGAGCACATCCACTTTGCTATTCTAATGATCACTTCTCTGTTCTCATTTAACTGACTCTCTTAGCATTCCTCCCAGTGATGATTCCTAAAATGTTTTCCTCTTTTGGCTCAGGGGTACCTCACTCACCTAGTTTCCTCTTCATTCTCCTATGTCAGCTCCTCTTTCAACCTAAGGTGTAAAGCCATAGTTAACTTTATTTCAGATCTAGAACTCTTCATGTTATGATCTATACACCTAGGCAATCTCATACACAGTCATGACATTAAATTTTATCAAAATGCCAATGAATTTCAGATTTTCAAATTCACATATCTTCCTGTCAATCAGTAAGTACCTTCACTTCTATAGTCCTATAAACTCAAGCATAAAAGATCCAAAACAAACGTCTTATTTTGGTGCTGTTCTCTGCCTGTTTCTTTCAAAGACATTCCATCTTTGTAAATGACATCATCAACCATCAGATTGCTCAAGACAAAACCTAGGAATGGGGACTCCTTGATATCTTTGTATGCATAACCTCCTTGTGAAATCCAAAGTAAATCCAAATGATGCAATCCAAAATGGCAGCACCATCATATCTCAAGTGGTGCATGGAAATGATCATGGTAACAGGTTAACAACCCCTGTCACTTCATCCCTCCCTTCTGTTAGTCAGTGGTATCCTACAATGTCCAACACAAAGTCTGCTTAAAACTTCCCAAAGGCTTCTGACTGTACATATAATAAAATCCCAACACCACACTAAAGCTTGAAAGGTTCTGGATGACCCAGTCCTTTTCTCACTTTCTAGTCTTATGTCATTGGACTCTCTTCTAATTTATTATACTTTCTCCTCATTAACCTTTTTATGTTTCATTACTATCAAATTTGTTTCTATCTCAGGACCTTCACTCTTTCCCTTATCTCTGCCTGACATGTATCACTTCTCATTATCAAACAAATGGTCTACTCTTTAGACCTTGGATCTAAGTTATTTCTTCAGAAACAATATTTCTTGACTACACATTTATAATGATTCTATATTCAATTTGGGCAGTTGCTCTTTCAACACATCACTATTATATTTTCTTATCACTATTTGAAATGATTTCTATTTTCTATAATATTCTTTTTTTGTATTTGTTTATTATTTCTCCTCCTACATAATAAGCTTCCAAAGGACTAGATATTCACTGTTTCACATATAACTTCATATCAGTTACCAGAAATATGGAGCATGTATTTGTTAAATTAGTGAATTTAAATAACTTCAAATATCACAGGAATAGGGTAATGAATTGTGTTTAAAATTCTGACAGAAATATTAAATGTAGTATTGCCCCATTATATAACTGACATTTCCCTGAGTTCCAAATTCACATGTAAAAACTGCTTCCTCAGTTTTTTTTTTACTTGAGCATCTCATAGAAGCTCAAACTCTATCAAATCTAAAGCAGAATATTTGATTTAACCCCCCCATCCCATTAATTTGTTTGGTCCATTGTTTCCCATCTTCTCTGTAGTACTCAAATAAAACTTAGAAATGAAACATGTTTGTTTGGGTAAGAGTAGAAAAAAATCCAATTAAAGTTTTGTGTTCTTCAATATGTATTTGTATGTCTCTTTGGTTGGTAGCTATCTCTATGTGACCAATCTATATTTTGAATAGCATATTTTGTTTTTCTACCTAGGATTTTGTTTTGTTTCTCATGATCATATATGACTTTTAAAAGAAGAAAGTGAAAACATTAAAAACCAACTTGAGGATTCTATCAATTTATGGACTATGATGGGATACAAAGAATTACCAAAGTTTTTTCATTGTTGTTCAAAAGCAGATCCTGGCAAGTATGTAATAGTATAGAAATCAGGAAAAATGATAAAATTCTTAGGCCATAATTTTGGTTCTAGTCTTTATTTTTTATCTAAAGAAAAGCAAATCAGTAGATGTAAGCCTTAAGGGTGGAATTATAAAAAAAAATTTTTAAAAAGATAAGACTTTCAGAAAAGTGTATATTATTACAACTCCTAGAAGAAAATGTAGGGTCAACACTCCAACATATCAGCACAGGCAACAATTTGCTCAATAGAACCCCTAAAACTCAGGAAATAATGCCAAGAGTTAATAAATGGGAAGGCATCAAGTTAAAAACCTTTTGCATATCAAAGGAAACAATGAAGGATGTGAGGAGAGAATTTACAGAATGGGAGAAAATTTTTGCTAACTACTTTTCTGACAGAGGATTAATATCCATAATATACAAGAGCTCAAAAACACCAAACAAAAAAAAAAACCCAAACAAACCAATTAATAAATGGGCATATGAACTAGATAGATAGTTCACAAAAGAAGAAATACAAATGGCCAACAAATATATGAAAAAGTTTTCAACATAATTAGCAATTAGGAAAATTTAAGTCAAAACTACACTGAGATTTTATGCCACACCAGTCAGAATGACAGTAGTCAAGAATTCAGATAATAATAAATGCTGGAGAGGATGTGGAGGGAAAAAAACACTTTGAAACTATTGATGGGATTGTAAATTAGTACTGGAAATAAGTACAGTTATTCCTCAAAAGACTAGGCATGGAACTACCTTATTACCCAACTATACCACTCCTTGGTATTTATCCTAAAGAATTAAAGTCATCTTACTATAGTAATACATACGTATCCATGTTTATAGCAACACAATTCACAATAGCCAAACTATGGAACCAGCCTAGGTGTCCATCAATGAATTAATGGATAAAGAAAATGTGTTATATACACATAATGAAATTTTATTCGGCCACAAAGAAAAATGAAATTATGGCATTTTCAGAAAAATGGATGGAACTAGAGACCATGATGTTGAGTGAAATAAGCCAAACTCTTAAGGCCAAGGGCCATATGTTTTCTCTCATCTGTAGAAGTTTGGAAAAGTAAAAAAGTGGAGGGGGGTGAGATCTCATGAATATCAAAGGGAGATCAGTAGAGGAAGGGGAGTGACCAGGGAATGGGAGGAGGGAAGAGTTGGGGAATGATATTGGCCACATTATATTGTTATATTGTATCCATGTACAAATATGTGACAATAAAATCTCATCATTATGTACAACCATATGCACCAATAAGATTTCTATAAAAAGTGTATATTATTTCTAATATAATATTGATATAATTATCAGATTTGTAAGAAAAACAAACAAAAAGAGTACCATTAGACTACATATTCTGAAATGTTAGTCAACTATCTTGAATGGGTAGTTTGTTGAGGTGTTTGCTGGTGGCTTAGTATGCAAGTAGATACAGAAATTGGGATTAAATAAAAAACTTTTTTATAGCATCTTTGCTTTATTTTAAAATTAATTCAAAATATATTTTAGAATAATTGGTGATAAATAACAAAAAGTTTATTGTTTTGAATAGCTTGTACTTTATTAGGGATATAGTTTCTGGGTAATAAGTGTCAAATTGCTTGCTATAAATGAATATACTGATATTTGTTATACTTCTACATGACTGGAGACCAGAAGTTTTGGGTAAAAGTAACAAAAGATGAGGTACATAGCTTTATATAAAGATTTGATCACCTATGCAATGCTGAGAAGTTTATCCATAAGGTTAATGGCTTTCAACCTGTGCTTCCTTGGACAATTAGCTATCACCTTATGGGGAGAATCACCTAAGATCAGCTCAAAGTAGACAGTGCACACCACCCCTGTCAGGGCTGGTCCTTTGACAAGCACTGACAAGCTGGGAAAGATTTTGAGGAGAGAGACACCTATGAAGAATTAAGGGAGGGCTGGGGATGTGGCTCAAGTGGTAGCATGCTCGCCTGGCATGCATGGGGCGCTGGGTTCGATCCTTGGCACCACATAAAAATGAAAATAAAGATGTTGTGTCCACCGAACTGGACAGCATGCATACTGTGCTCACTCATTGCCTGGGATCAGATTGGTCTCAGGACAAAAATGATGGATTTGATGTATCCAGAGTCAACCATGCGCCCCCAACATGGTTTTAGAAAGAGATTCAAACATAACAAATAATCTTTAAATTCAGCAGCTTAAAATAATAAGTATTAGTCATCTCATTCACAAGACTGTAGGTTGACTGGGACTGCTCGACTTCAGTCTTCTGTACATCTATAGGATCCAGGGAACTAGATTTGCTCCATCAGATTTATTCCAGGCTCAAGGCTTAAAGGGGCACCAGTTTCCCAGGGGAAGCTCTTCTAATGCCAGAAGCTGAAATCTCCCAGAAGGGAAGGCAGAACATATGATGTCTCCTGTGATGAGATTTGGATCTGAAATACTTCCACTTCTGTCATATTGCATTGGCCAATGCTAGTCACACAAAGTCCAATATCAATGTGTTGGGAAAGTATATTATCTCTAAAAGAGGGAATACAAAGTCACCTTTGTAAATGCTTATAATGTAATTGGAAATGAATTCAATAAAGGGAATAGAATTGAGAAGAGAAATGCAGTCTACCATAGCTAGATAGTTCAAAGGTATGGACAAGGAACTCATGATTTTGACCCCTAGAGAAATTAGTATAGTAGAGATATTAAATTACAAGTAAGGAAGTGTGGTCAATAGATCTATGTTAAATTTGATAATAATAAGTAGTGGATACATAAATTCATTTTCAAGTGTGAGTTCTATAAGAGGGAATAAGAATGAGAAACAAAACATCTAAGGCTAGTATCACATATGTAAATCCCATAATTAAGATAGTAAAGGATTAAGAGCTCTCAAAAGAGATGGCAAAAGAAGTTCCAGATCAACCACAAAAACTGGAAGTTATACTGCATGTATATATGATATGTCAAAATACATTCTACCATCATGTATAACTAAAAAGAACAAAAAAGTTTTTTTAAAAAAAGGTCCATAAAGTAAAAACAAAACCATGAGAGTGAAAGAAGTAAATGAAATCAAGAGAGAAGTAATCTTCCAGAAGGTAAGGCATACAGCAAAATCTTGCAGACAGTTCAAAACGATGAGCTGACAAGTGTCCACTTAATGTGCTCATTAATCAGTTGTTGGTGATACTGATGATGATAATGTTGGATGAATGATAAAACTAGATGCAGACTGAAGTGGGTTGAGAAGGCAGAAATAGGAAACAGGTTTTTTAAGTTCATAAACTTAGTTATGAGAGGAATGAAAATGACAAGAAAGCTAAAGGCTTGAATAGATCCACAGAGATGAAGGGACATAAGGTGAAATACTAGATAAGACCCTCTGAACAAATCACTGTTTTCTTCTCAATTTGTTTTGTTATCCTTTTTCAAACTGCATAGACACTTCGAGCACCTCCAACAGGTCATATTGTTTTGCTTGGACAAATCTTATTATTTTTTTGTGGGTGCTATTGCCTGCTTGAAATAACTTTTCATGGCAAGGCATTCTCTTGTATTCTCAGATTTCTTTTGGGGACAAGTACTACCATTTAGCTTACCTACTATGCCCTAGGCTCTGTGTTGGAGTACAAGATCAATTGTCTCGATGCTGTCATGAAAACTGTGTTATAAGCATAAAAATCTCCAGTTTAGAGGTGAAAAGCTAGACTTAGAAAAATATGAAGACTTGCCCAGATACATATTATTGGTGATAGGTCATAAATTTGAATTTCTGACTGTCTGCAAAGCCTGTGTTCTAATCTGAGTTTAATTAAGAATCTACTTTTGTAGATTGAGGAGAGAGACACCTGTGAAGAATTAAGGGAGGCAGTGAAGGATTAGGGGTAGGATCCTTCCTATAATCAGTGGAGAGACAAAGGAGGTTTTGCATTATAAACTTAGTGTTGATTTTACTCACCTTTGCAACACAGATACATCTTGCATATATCCACACTAGCACTAATGAGAATATTTTGTACCATTAAGTAGAATATGGAGTACTCTTATAGACAACAAGGAGCCATACACCTATTTACATAGGGAATGGCATATCACTTAGACTTTGAGAGAGAAAATACTGTGTTAATAGGGATTGTGAATTGGAAAAGAAAAAAACTAGAACTAGAGGAAAATAATTTTCTAACCCAAGTGAGAGAGATTAGGGACTAATTGAAAATGTCACAGACAGCCTAAACATAAAAGAAAATCAGTGAGAGAGGTTTAAGAAGCAGAATCACCAGGACTTGGACAGTTGGATGGGAGGAGAGTGATACACACAGCTTTCTAGCTGAATGTATTCAATGGATTGGATGGATTGAATGGATTGATGTATCTCAATGAAAATGGAAATATGAGAGAGAGAACAGATTTGAGGAGGAAGTGTGGAGCCAACTATGAAATATGTGTGAGATATGGAGGAGGGGGAAGAGACAACAACAAAGAGATCTTGAGTCAGTAGACTTACAACCAAGTCTGAGATATATTATATCCAATACTCATTTGATCTACTGGGAGTTTTGGTTCCTAATTATCTGTGGATTTTGACTCAGAATGAGCTGGTAGCCAAATAAATTTATTTGCAAAACTTCTCAAAAGAACACTGTTTCTCAGTTTCCTATAGCAAAATAAATACATATTCTGCAGAAATATTTTGTTTTAGTTAAAAAAGAAACTTTTTATGGCTATTTTAAGTTGGTGTTGCAGAAATGTTATATAATGCCCACCGGCATAACTTCTACCCATTGGTTTCATGCTTCTATGATGATAGTGACTGTACAATCTGGGTGTTACTTCCTGGATTACTTTTGCTCCTACAAATGGGGAGAGTCCATTAGGATTGACTGTGAGCCTCAGGGAACATACAATTGCTATTTGGTAAAGGAGAAAGCACAGCATCATTCTGGCCGACATTGTGCCAGTGTGTGAGCAGTGAAACGATACCACATTCCACATGGTTGTATTTATCATATTCCCTCTCTCAGTGCTGACATTGTCTGCAACTTTAAAGCCCTTTGGTGGTATGCTGGGGTTTAGAATAAAAAGACAAAGAGGTTGTATTAATGATTTTGCAGTCTACTTCTATATTTCCTTCTTGGTCAGATATTATCATGATGCAGAACATTGAAGTCTTTCTCTGTTATAGAGGCTATATTCATCACCATATGTATTGGTAGAACTTTTGCCTCTTTGGGGAGGTTTGTTAAGATGTACAGAGATTCACAAACAGTGAAATTGTCTGCCAAAGTTTTAGCAATAAGAGTTTGGTCATTAGTGCTCTCTAGTGGAGCAGGAATTTTGTGCTTAACTCTGCAGATATGTTTCAGAAGCCTGTTTCCAGCAAATCTCTTACATCATTCAGCATGTCCTATGCTCAGGTCTTTACAGGCTGTACTATGATGCTAACTACAGGGTCATCGTGTTGGCACTGAGTTTTTCATCATTCTGTACACTGGATGAAATCACCTCATTTTTATCTAATCTGTTTTGGAAGTCAGTTATATTTCATTCTGTGTCTTTGTTCAGGGCCATGCATCTGCATACTCATTAAAACGCTTTAGGAAACACTGAATCAATATAACTTTAGCACTAGACCTTATTGCTTTAGCATCCTAGATCCTCTTATTTTATTACTCTTAAATTATAGATAATTATTATCCTAAATTTATTCAATTATAGACATTCATTACTCAAATGAGAAATAAGGAAAACATCACAGGCGAGAAAGAATAACTTCTGAGTTCCAAGAATTTAGTGTGCCAAATTATGTTTCTTAGATTCATCTGAGTCTGAACTGAGAAAAACAATGTAAATATTTTCTGGCAAATGAGTATTGAGAAAATTATCTGGAAGAATACCACTCTTAACTAATTTTATAAAATTTTTCCAAAATGAGATGACATTCCAAAATCAGCAGATTGGTGGAAAACCTCAAAAGAAAGATACGGAAACAAAACTGCAAAGGTAACTTTTGAAATACAAAGACATTTTGCAAGGAGAAATCCCAGTAGAGCAACTTATATTTTGGGTACATTAGATCATTTTACATTATAAAACAAGTGGAGACTCTCTCTCTCTGTTTCTATATGTGTCTCTTTCTCTCTCTAAGGCAGATTTCCCCATGCACACTCGCATTCATGAACTTCTGTCTCCATACTGCTATTGAAGTTTCTAATAATATCTCTGAGCTTATCGCCCAGAGTGTAATAGTCCATCCCCTTTCTCACCACTGGTCACTCTCCATATCTCTAAGAAGCTACTTTAGTTTTTCTTTTTTTGGCAAATAAATGAATGCTGTGGAACAATGTTTGTAAAATAGAAAGCAATGGGTGAATGGTGGATGTGAAAGGCAAGGCAGATTTTTAACATAAAGAAAAAGAAGCTGATGGTTGGAGAACTAAGATACAGAAGAGTGGAAGGAAGACTTGGGTTAGACCTTTCAAAGGATAAGATCCAACAAGGGGCAGGGACAGCAGGCAAATGGAAAGCAGTCTAAATGCAGAAGAGTAGTGGGGTGCTGTTTCAAGGAACACTGCATACCATCGGATATCACTTAAAAAAATTGGTTTTCATCCACACCAGCTGGCAGACCAAGCTTCCTGGACCTTGGACCTCTAGTGATCTCTGTTTTTCAACAACCTCATATCAAAGTGCTTCTGCTGTTTGAATAGCAATCTCCATGTAAAGGCCAGCTTCACTATACAAATAGCAAGCAAGAGCAGTTCCTATGGTGCTATATTTCATAATGACAGAATGGTTAGGCTACCTTGCCAACTACCAAGGTTATATTTTATCCACACCACCTATATCTCCACTCAGAATATCCGTTTCTATTATTTCAATGGTTTCTGGCCCAGGTAATTCACTTTACTCACATCTGTAATTGTACTATAAATACCTGTAGGAACATGGTTCAAATCAACCCTCAAATCACACCAAATACTATTTTAAAGTCACTATCAATAGTTGAATCCTTAGAGATCTCTTCTTCGTAAGAAGTTTTCTTGTCTCTTTCTCAGTTGTATGGTGACAGAAAATTATTAATTCTGTGGCTTTCACCTACAACTCCTGCCATCTGGAAAGATTTGCTCCTAGTTCTAAGTAGAACCACAAAAGACACCATAAAGCACAGGGAGTCCCTCACCCCACACCTATGAAGAACAAATTTTACCTTGGACACAGTATCCTAAGTGAAAAAATGTTTTCCATCATGTTCCAAAAATAATTTGACTGGGTTTTATAGATCAGTACTATTTTATGGCAGCCAATTCTGGGTCCAATTTCTCTAGAACATAATGGATTAGGGGTATATTTATCCAACAAGTAGACCTGCAATATGGGTACAGTGCCAGGAAATATCCCTGACTCCAAGTTTACTTTCAGTACTGCCTCCTCATGACTGGACCAGACAGAGGTCATGGTCACAGAAACAGAGTAGTACCTTTAAAAACCACAGGGAAAACGTTTGTACATATTGTAAAGCATCAAAAAATGTACTAAGTGAAAAGAATGATAGATAGGATCTATCGCCTGATAATTATTTTCTTCTGTAGCCACTGATCTTTTTCCCTCTCAGATCAGATGGCACAATTGCTGACCCAGGAAGTTCAGTCTCTTCTTTCTGCCTACCCTTGAGTCTTCTTCATGAATTGAGCTCTTTTGCCCATGGCCTCTCTGGTTTTTACATTTTAGTTTTAGATTTCTGTCTCTGTCTTATTCCCTTACCATGAAGGAAGTAGGAGTCCTTTTTGTAAAGAGATTCTGTCAAGTCAATATAGACTGTTTAGAAAAATAAATGATAGTAAGTTCAAGTGAGTTCGGTAAAATGAGTTAGATATTAAAATATATAATTGGACAATAGGAAGTAAAATTGTTTTCATTATACAAAAAAAAAAGCACAGGTGAAATTTTTTTGATGTTGCTAAGGTTCCCCCCCACCCAACTGAGAACTGGTATAAAAATATGTGTAAGTCTGGCATAAGTACAAATTTAGAATTGCTGAAATAGTAGCTATGAGATATATTGGTAGAATTTTGCTAATGAGTATCATATTATTAGTATACTTGATATTATGCTCTTGTCTAAACTCCATAAGATGGTAGAGCTTATTGATACCACTGTTTAAGCATAAATATTTAAAAAATGCACATAGAATACAAATAAGTTAGTAGGACCAGAAAATAAATAAAACACATATAAAGACATGTCAAAGCATGTTCAAACCATTCATGCTTTTCATGATTGAGTTTTACATACACAGAATTGGGGGTTTCATTCATTGACCATGATGCAAATTCAGAAATTGATATTATCTTCATATATATAAGACATGCTAATCTCGGGAAGAGATAATACTCATACAATTGATTAGCACAAGCTGGTTAAAAAAAAAAAGCACATGAAGATGAGTATATGTCTGAGATTCAAATGCAACAACAGTAACAAGGACCCTAACATCAGTTTTTTCTAATAATCTTGAAATACTTTATTATAATATAATTTCATGTTAACATACAAATGCAGAATTGCTACCTAGCTAAATCTTCCCTGTCTCAAAGCCTCCAGTCATCCTCTGATTTAAGGAAAAGCAAGGGAATTGAACTGTAATTAAATGCTAATGTTTTTGTGATCTGTGTAAATGTTATTGTGAAGGAACAATTCCCAGAGATGAGGGAGTACCTAAGAAGAGAAATGCCTGATGAGGGTTGGGGGCTCCAGATTGTCCAGGCAGGCTGATAATTACAAATGGCAGAGTATCTCCTAAAGATAAAAGGGAGGCCCCTGTAAAGAGGAAGCAATGAAGAAGGGGAATAGGCAAGTATCCAGGGAGATGTGGATTGCACTGGGGCATTCTACTCGCAGGAACTGAGAAAGAAGCTTGGTATTATAAGTGAAGCTAGTCCGGCATTCATTTAGAAAAGCCCGAAAAATTGCAATGGCTCAGCTATTAAGTGGTTAGAAACAAATAGATTATTATAGACCTGAAGTGGCAGTAAGGGGGAGCATTGAGTATTCAGACAGAATAGAACTAAGGAAAGTCTACCCTGAATTGCCAGTCTCTCTCCAAAAAGGGCTCTTATACTTCCATGATGGGGAAATTGTACAGAGATAGAAATATGGTACATGCAACCCAGAAACTTGCTAAACCACAGGCAAAAGAGCTAATTCACGGAGGAAAGAGATTCAAGAGTAGGCAGAAAGAAGAGGCTGCTAGGAACTTTTGTCAAGGGATGTCCCTGTATCATTTATTCTAAAGGTAGTGACAGAAAGAGGAATTGTCAGCCTGGGTGTGGAAATAGAAGTAATTAGGAGGAAAAAGCAATGATACAAGGAAAGAGTCTGAAATATACTTAATAAATCTGGGTCATTAGAATTAATTAACCTGAGGGGAGGGGGAAGCAAACAAACAAATTATATATATGTCAACTCTCTGTAAGACATGACCAATGTATGGTGATTTGTTTCTAGCCCTCTGCTAATTATGTTTATATTATTATTTTCTTGATTAAAAAATGAAGTATTTTTCTGATTATAAAACTAATATATACTTGTATTGAAAAAACTGTAAAAAATAATAAATACCTTTTAAAAAATCAAACTCGTATGAAACAATGTCATATCCCTCAGCTATAACTACTGTACATCTTAGAATATTTTCTGGATTTTTTCATGTACATTTTTCTGAACTGAAAACATTCTGATTATAGATTAAATTTTTTTATTAAGATTATTACATATATTTGGATATTAAACCTTCTTTTTAAACTATCATTTCAAATAGATGCACAATTCTCCATGCTGTGAGTCCATAAATTGTCTTTTTTTTTCCTTCTACTTTTGTAAAGTTGGGTTTTCTTTTCACCAATTTTTGCTTTGAGGAAATTACTACTGTATAATCATTATATATAAAAAGACTTCTATGTATTTCAAACTGTTATTTTCTTTTGAAATCCAAATGATCCCCAGAAGTTAAATTATTGATTCAAAACGATAGAAATACTTTTTAAAATTTAGTCTGTGCATTAGTCAGCTTTTCCTTACAAGGATCAAAATACCCAACAAGAACAACTTAGAGAAGGAAAAGTTTATTTTTGGCCCAGGATTAGGTAGGTTCAATCTGTGGTCAGCTCACTCCATTACTCTGAGTCTCATGTGAGGCAGAACATCATGACAGAAGGGTGTGTGGAGTAGCACTGCTTTGCTCATGGCAGTGAGGAAGGGTGGGGGTGCTAGAGAAGAGGAACCCTTCCAGGCACACTCCCAGTGACCCACTTCCTCCAGTCACACCCCACCTGCCTACAGTTACCACCCACTTAGTCCATTCAAAGTAGCAGGGGCTGATAAGGTTACAGTTCTCACACTCCAATCATGTCACCTCTTGCATTAAGATGGAAGTTTTAAACAAACTATAAGGGAATGATAAATTTTCAATTCACTAAAACCCTAGTCTTTAAATTATTCTTATATTAAGTTTTAAATTAAATTTACTAGTTTACTTTATCATTTAGTTATTAAATACAATGATTAAATGCAATGTTAAAACTTTAACATTTTTTATTATTTTACTCTGCTAATTTGAAAGAACCTAATGTATAAATCTATATTTCTCAAGTTCATAGATGTAGCATTTTCTCTAATTCTATAAGCTTTTTATAACTTTTTCTGATCTGTTCAGTTGTTTTATGATTACATGATTTGAATATTAATTCGTTATAGCTCTTCTTGTGATAAATAGTTTTTACTTCTGTGTGTTTGTTTTTAAATTGTATTTATAATGTCATGCCTTTTAGAAGTTTTTATTTTTATGTGATCTTATCGCTCTGGGATTTGTGTGTGTGTGTGTGTGTGTGTGTGTGTGTGAATTTTCCACCATATTGCTTTTAAATTTAGAAAATTTGAGTTTAGAAAATTGTCACCTACACCCAGAATCAAATCATACGTACTTCTATTTTCTTTAGTATTCAAAAATTTTAATTTTTATAAAAACATTTAAAGATCTAAATCTAAAATTTACTATGGAGTGAAACATGTTTTTTAAAGTACTTCTTGTATCTCCCATATTTTAGTTCATTTAATAATTATTTATTTGAATTTACTGGGAACAATAATTGTATGTTTTCTTCAACCACTTTCGGCTGTCTAGGTATATGTGTAAAGCGGGCAGGGAGTTGAATTTATGCAGGTTTGTGTTTTCTTCCAAGTGAGCACAATTAAGCCAGAGAGGGTCAAGGGAACAGAGGGGGTATTTGCAAGTGAACAATCATGATGATGGTCCATGAAATTAAGAATGGTAATGAAGAAAGTGAAGGTATCAAAGGGGAAAGGAACAATTAAGTTAGAAGGAATGAACACTGGTGTGGTTGAAAGAGTATTGGAGGAGGAGGTCTAAAAGGATTAGGTGAAAACATAGGACATTGAGGTCACTATGGGGGTGCAGTTACTGGCAATGACAAGACACTGAACTCTGAGAGTGAATACCTCCTTAAATTTTGTTTTTGCCTTACCCTAGTCTCAGCCCTGCTGTCTACATGAATATTGAAATGGTCTAAAATAAGAAGGCAGTATTATTGGATAGAATAACAACAATCCAGCAGATAAACTTATTGAAATATGAGAAAGAATGTCTTGGAGAATAGCAGATGACAGTTAATGTGAGGGGAAGAAGATGATTTCTCTGATGACCTGGGGAAGAAAGGAAAGACAAAAGGAGACCAGACTGTAAAGAGCAGTGAGCACAAACTCCATTTCCATCAGACTCAGGGGGATGATCCCAGAAAAAGGAAGTACATGCCATAGAAATCAGGAATGTTGTAATGATGCTAAATGTTCAGGAGACTGGAAACTGGCCCTTGAGCCCCATCCCTCCATCTGTCTCAGCCTGATCTCTTTTTGTCTCAGCAATCTGCTGCCTGCTCTAGATTTCCCAGTTTGGCAAACTAACCGTTCAGTTTCTCTGGCTCTCTGCTCTTTCTCTCCTTCCCCCAGATGATGGCTTAATTTCCCCTCTGACCTAACACTTCTTTTGGAAAATGCTTTTGGGAACTGACCTCTATGTCTTGGCTAAGAGACCTGCTTTGTGTACATGCCTCAGCAGGAATGTGTAGAAGAATCATGGGACCCAGATCCCACCTTTTTTGCCTAAACACTTATAACAAGAGAGCATGCTAATGGGACAATTTTAAGAAATTAAACTTGGTTTCAATCAGAGTAGAAAATTATACAACTTCATCTCTATTGCCTATTTTGGCTTCATGGAAATTTACAATGAGAGTTGAAAGTAGAAAAACAACTAAGTTTCTACACCAGTTACTCAAAATTGCCAAGGAATCTAATTCTTAATTGTTATCTTTAAAGATTCATCTTAAAAGTATATCTCTTCAATCTGAAGCCAAAGAAATAATACAAAATTCCTTTTCTTATGAAATAAATATTTATTGCAAAAATATTTCAATCTCTGGTTAATATAGTTATAGGTTTTATAAAAAATCTCTTTAGACTTTGAGAGGTCTCATTGGATACAGTTAAAATGTATGATTTTTACAGTTCATTATAATATATTTTATTTTTTTACTGTTGGACCCTTGATTAAAAAATACATATATATCACCTCTGTTATTTATCTTTCAATGTATAATTTTATTTTTTCAGGATTAGCACTTTGTTCTATTGTTTATTCACTTTGGTGAAAATGTGAACTTACAGTAGAATCTCAACACACCTTTACTTAATCAACATTCCGTTCCTTTCTAAAACTCATTAAATAATATTGTGTCCTGCCCAGTGTTCCCAGCTGGTCAGCCACCCTCCTGAACTCTTCCATACCACCTCCATTTGAGTAACTGTGTTACCGAGAGTCAGTTAGTTGAGCTTGCTCTCCAAGTTACTTTACCCAATTTCATTTGTTGTCATTTTAAATATAAATAAGTATCCCATAGCTATGTTTGGGGGGGTCAAAGAAAAAAAAACATTTTATTTCTATGAAAATTAAATCGAATGATTTGAAAAGTCTTGATAAAATTAAATAATAAATCGTAGTTAAATTAGATGTGGGTAAAAACAATGTATACAAGTTTGAGAAAACTTTTTGTTCTCTTAGAGCTTTAAATTTTAATTCTATCTTTAAAGAATACAAAACTGAAAATTATAAATAATGCATTATTAGTGTTATGTGTTCAAAAAAGACAATGAAGAACCAAGGCTTTGCTTTATTTCATTTGATTAATAAATATGACTTTATGTGCTTTAAACTTTTAAAATATGTGTTTTATTTCATGAGTCCCCATTTAAATCTATAATTCAGAATAACAGAACAACTAAAGTTTCCAGTAACACAGGATAGAATGGCATCTACTCTATGTTCTGTATACCAGAATCTCCCTTGGAACCTAAATTTAAATATAGACTTCAGGTCCTTTGCTTTTACCACTATGGTAACATCATGAATTTTTTGCTCACTTTTCATACCATAAAACAAAGGATAACAATGATCTTTTGATCATTTAGTTTTCTATCCATCAGACAAAACCCAATTTTTCTTTTCAAAGCCAAACTCCTCAGAAGAATGTGCTATGAGTTCCTCCATTCATTTTTCAGGTTATAACAGCCAAGAGTTTGGCAAAGAGCTCTGGCCCAGTCTGAACTTGCTGTTGAGAAGCCCACCTGTCACTCTTTCAAATAGACTTTCCCAAAGGCTTCTTTTCATCCCGTCTTATCTGATCTCCCCACATTATTTCAGACTGTTGTTTGTTTCCTTCTTGGATTTCTCTTTTCTTGGCAACTCATCTTATACCCCTGTTTTTTTTTCCCCTCAATTTCTTGCAGACCTGCTCTTCATATGCTTACTGCATGCAGAATTTGTCAATGGATTTCTTTTGGCCATTTCTTTAATTAATTTTACTGATTATAAAAGTAAAATATGGCCATTATAGAATTTTAGAAATTAACATTATCTTGAAAATAACACAAAATTAAAATCAGGCCTAATTATGCCACTTGGCAATTATAGCTCTCATCAGACTGGTAAGAAGACAGGAAAAATCCTGCCATTTTTAAGATTCTATGTTTAATGGAAATGAAACAATATCCACATTGGTTTTGATATTCACATTTGTTTTCTACATATTTGATTAAATACAATTTATAGTTTCCAATGTTATCAAATATTTTTGAATATTTTTCTAGTTGGTAATATTCAAGTATATGGATTTGTAGCTGGATGTGGTGACACATGCCTGTAATCCCAGTGATTGGAAATGCTGAGGCAGGAGAATTGCAAGTTCAAGGCCAGCCTCAGCAACTTAATGAGGCCCTAAGCAACTTGGTGAGATCTTGTCTAAAAATTAAAAATAAAAAAGGGTCAGGGATGTGTGGTTAATGAGCTCAATGCTCCTCATTTCAATTTCCAATACCAAAGGGGGGGAAAAAAGTAAATTACATGGATTTGTGCTAGTTTAAAACTTGCTTTCATATATAAATATTTATTTTTAAATGAAAATGAGAATTTTAACTATAATAGAATTTAATTTATTCATATTTATTGTCATAATTAATATTATCACTATTCTCCACCCCCTTTTTAGTAAAGGTTAGAATTGTTTTCCCAAACACACATTAAAGAATGCATTCCTAGTTTATTTATTGGCTTTGGTATAGAATTCTTAGGTCATATTTTTGCCTATGTAAACTTTGTATTTCAAATTACATTCTGAAATTCAGTATTGTGAAGCAGATATATCAAGGTAAGTTGATACATGTTTTAATTGTTTTTCTATCTGGTTGTGAATAAAAATTTTCCCTCATCTATAAATTCAACAACTTTTATTATGTTATTTCTAGGACTGATTGTCCAAAATTAACTTTGATAGAGTAAGTTTATCAAGGATCAGCAGGGAAGAGTAATTGGGCAGAGTTTTCTTAATGTAGAACTGGCTAACTATCAAATAATGGTACTATTCAATGTGTAGATGCTGATAAGCATTCTTCAGACTTATGAGGCAATATAAACTTAGATGTTGGCAATAGTTTTCAGGCACACACATTACTCAATTTTGCTTCAAGAGTGTGTATTTGCTCATTTTATATTCCAAGTTATAATATGTTTGTACATAACTTAATAATTTATAAGTGCATTCAGGCATGTCATTTAATTTGATCCTCATCACAGGTATGAGATGGAAGTTTGCTTATTGTTTACCTATTTTATAAATAGGGAGAAAGATTCACAAATCTAATTCAGTGGCTCTCTCAAGTTTATCCAACTACTAATTCTTAGAGTGAGATTTGTGGCAGGTATTTTGATTCCAAATATTATTTGCTATATTCATTATGTTAAATTAAAAGAAGTAATTTATATGATTATGAACCCAAGAGATAGATAAGCAGCTTCTGTGGATTGAAGTAGAAATGGATGTGAGTTTAAATACATAGTGAAAGGTTTCTTGCAACCTACATGGAATTCCACTGTCCTGTATTGATAATACAGGCCTTTAAATATTTTTTTTAATTTCTTTAGAAAAAAAGCATAAAAAAGAAAATCAAACTTGTTTTTCCTTAAGGAAAAATCTTGAGCATGTATTTGAAACTATGGAAAAAAATAATAAGAGCTAGTGTGAAAAATAGGTTGACCAAAGGAAAAGGAAAGAAGTACTCACTGAAAGAAAAGGCTAACATTCTTCATTATGTAACTTCATATCACTTGTCTTTGAAGGCACTAAAAGGTTATCAATACTCTACTATTCACACGTTTGAATTGTTACCTGCTACAGAGTAGATTGGTTATCATTTAACTATATTTTAAATTTAATAGGCATTATAAAATAAGCCTCTAAAATGTTTCAGATTTCTATGTTAAATATTTTATAGCAATGCTAAACATTAGAAATTTTCTCTGTTTTACACAGTTTCTGATACTTTCAAGTTATTAAAAATTAGAATACAATATATAGTAACAAGTGCTATTTGACTACTGTGTGATACCAATTATGATTAAATATTCTGGCAATAAAAGTTTTCTCTACTTGTGTTTTTTGCACTTTCTCTTGTTTAAGCCCCATTTTCTACTTAGTGATGCTAAAAAAACCAGATAGCAACTTCACACTCAGTGAGTTCCAGGACCAAATGGAACTCTGAACTTGCAGATCTTGAATTCTGAGTAAAGAGCAGATACCATGTCCTTCCTCATTCTAGAGGAAGACACTGTCTTCCAAAGGTGTTTACTCTACAAAAAATTCTTAAAAGATTTAGTTTAAAACAAAGAGTAGTTAGGACTTCTCCCCTAAAATGTGCAGAAATGCAAAACACTCTTGGAGAATTGTCACCTGACAATCATTTGCAATACATTCAATGTTTTTCTCTGAGATAATTTCTAAATATAGAAAACAAATACTATATATTCATGTTAACTTTATTGAAATATATGACCATTCCTTTCTTCTCCAGCTATCAGTATTTTATGTCTAGTGATGATCTCTGTTTCATGATTGGGAACCTGTCCTGCTTCTCAAATCTACAAATTAAATAGGTATGTGATGCAGAAATGGTGTAGGGCATGAGTAGAACTCTCTTGTGCCTTTGTTTTTATCATGTCATGGACTGCTCAATGTTTCTAAAAATTAAATCAACAAATAAGTTTGTCAAACGTCTATCTCAGCAAAATACTAAAAAAAAAGAAAGAAAAAAAATTTATATATTCCTGTCATACAAAAACTAACACAAAATTATTTTATGCTACTTATTAAAAATCTTGGATAGTATTGTTTGCTAAGCAAAATTAAAATTCATATCTAATAAAATGTTTGCTACTGATAGGCACACATGCATATATATAAAATAAGTACTATTTTTGAGAATGTTCATATTTCAAAAAAAGAAAAATAGCATTGGTATTCCACTATTAAATGAATGTGGTCAATCAATGTACATTTTTATGTACACTATATATAATATTAATGTATGTTATATACATTGTATAATATAATATACAATTCTGTAATATAATATTAATCTTTGTTACATATATGTATACATTAATATTATATATAGTATGTATATATGTATATCTTATATATACGTGTGTATATATAAAATATCCAGATTATGTATTTAACATAATTTTCTTAGATTCTCATTTTGATAATACCAATGATTATATAGCACATCTAGTTAAAAATTCCTGCTTTCCATTCTAGTTTTGAAGGTCTTAAAATATATTTCTGCTTCTTTAAAATGAAAGCAACTGAGAGGGGGCTGGGGATAGCTAGAGGAAAAGGCTGGACAATACTTCTTCAAAACTAAATAGATCTATCCACTATTGAGATTCAAACATTCATTATCGCTCCAATAACTGCCAAGCAATTGAAATCCTTCTAATTGCAAGTACCCTAAATGTAGCTTATTGCCTTCCTCTCCCGTCTCCTGACTTCTCTGGGTCATTTCATTCGCACCTCTCTTTCAAGCCATCTGGGATCCCCAGCACAGCACAGCTTTAATGCCGAACACCTGGCCTGACAGTGTTTGCCGCTCTCGTTCACCTGCCAGCCCTTTGTTCCTCCCCAAGATTGAATGAGCACTACAAGTCCTGTCAAGCATGCACACAGGCAGCCTTTCTCGCCTTTCTCATGTTCAATCTCTTCCACTAGTCCTTAAGTCTGGTAAATCCTTTCATTATCTTACCTTACCTATATAGCTGTTCCATCTACTTTGTGATCTCTAGAAGCTGAAAATCCACAGGAGAATTATATCTAGATAAATGTGATACCTCTAGAACTACAGAGTGGAAGGCAGGAAAAACAGAGCTGATAGAGAAATCACATCTAAACTCCCTGCTCCTGCTAGAAAATAGTTCTAACTCATCTGGGTCTGTGCTCCAATTTTAAAATTCAAAAGACAGGGAATTTGAAATTATGTATAATTAGTAGAAAAATATTGAATAGTTCTCCACAAAGTGGGTAAGCCCTACTTACCACCCAAGGCTTGATTTTTCATTCTTTGTCTAGTACCTCCCAGGATTTGTATCCCAGCTCTTGGGCTCCTCCTACACACAAAGCTCCTTTTACACTTCCAAAAATAATTTCTGATCTGACATTCCCAGTGATATTGAGTCTATACCTCAACTTCCATCTGTTTCCTACTCTCAATTTCTATAGACTATACAACCAAGAATATGGTGACTTGGCTTAGCATTCATTCCTCTTAATTATTCCGAAGTCTATCCAAACTTTAGCCTTTTTCAAGTTCCTTCTTTCAGTCAATACAGACAACTTTCCCAGTTTAACTCAGACACAATTATACTTTTCAGAAGCTTCTGTTAAAATGATGTCACTCCAGTGCTCAATAAAACAAATCCAGCAGAATACTTGCCATTCTAATTGTATAGAAAAAGATAATAAAAATAATAATAACAATACAATTATGTATATATATATATATATATATATATATAAAACAAAGATGCAAATAAGCCAGAATGTCAAGGACTCTTATAGCAACCCTTTAATCAAATTAGAGTATTTAAAAAAAAAAAAAAAACTATGAAGCAGCCGACTTTGGGAATGAGGTAAGTGGAGTGATGTAAATTTCATTGAGATCATGAGCATAAGGGTCCTATTAGAGATGGCCTGAGAACTGATGTGAGGCTTAGTTTTTAGATGATTTACATTTGATAAACCAGTTCCAGGGAAAATTTTCACAGAGGAAGTACAGGGATCAAGAGAACACAAACTCAGGTGACTATGGAGAAATTTTAAACACTGACTCTCTATTATCCCTGCTCTCACCTTCCTGCCTGCTGTGTTCCCCATTCCATGTCCTTATAACTGAATTTCACAACAAAACAAAAATCAGAATTAAGTCACCTATTAGTTATACAGCCTGAGAATGTAGGTAATTTTTTTAATCATTAGGGAAAAGAGGAAGATGCTAACCTGAGAATTGAGGAAGAAAGAGGAAATATTTTAAGTATTATCTATGTATGTACTATGGTATCTATCTGTTAAAACATAGGTAAGGACCATTAGAGGTGAAAGTGACTTACAATTCATGGGAAAATACACTTACAGCCTCATGTACAAATATGTGGTATATGGAGCAATCTTAGTTAACTAGAGGTTTTAAACTGAGGAAGCAAATGAGGCCGTCCACTGAACTGAACTTTTGTGATTCCATATGTGGAAAGTGGAAGTAGGATGATTCTTGGTTTACCAGATAAAGATTGGAAAGAAATAAAAAGCCTAGTAGCACATTGTGCTATGGAGCTCTATAACTGTGCAGAAAGAAGCTCATGAGGATGGACGTGTGAATTTAAATTGAGGACAAAGGAGTCATAGATATAAATATATCATAGGTCACTCAGACTGAGAAATTTCAATACAAAAAAAAGTATTGAAACAAGATATGTATGGATATTTTAACAGTGATTGGGAACATCTGAAAGAGGTCTTCCGAGACATGGGTCACAAATCTTTTACTATCTGTGCTAATGGACAATTTTATCAGTGATTGGGTGAGATCATTCATGATAAATTGATATATCTGTAGGAAAGAAAAAATGGACAGGCACCCAACAATTGGTTTATCAGTTTTCAGTTCTTCAACTTGTCCCTCAGTTTTCTCTCATATTGATCTTACTCTCACCTACACTGCTTTCCCTTTTCATTCTCATACAAACATCCTGAACAGTTTTCCTATCTCAGACCTTTCAAATTTGGCTACCACCCTCACCATCCACTGAAACTTCCCTCACTAATGTCCTAGTAATGGTGTCCAATTTGTCCAATCTGATGGAGTTATCCCAGATCTCATCTCATTAGCCTCTTGTACATACATCCTATGACAAATTTATGCTTGTTACTTTCTCAGTCATCTCCTTTAGGCTCTCCCCCTTTGATTTCTTTAAAACACTGGAATTTCTTGTAGTTTCATTTGTATTTTGTGCTCTGCTGCCTATTCTCACATAAGTTCACAATTTAAACAAACTTCTGTGCCAGTCATCTAACTCTGAATCCCAGACCAAATATTTTCTCCTGAATGTTCTAGATGATGTTCTACAAAACTAACAAAATTATACTATCTTCCTAGTCTTAATCTAACCTCCTCCAGAAGGCATGGGTTCAAAAATAGAACCAGCAAGCACACAGTCACCAGTGCTAAACGACAAATTCCTTTGCAACCTTATGCTCTATGTTCAGTGACGTGCTAGAATTTTGACGACTATAGTTAACCAGCTATAGTATGTGTAGCAACAAGAAAGGAAATTTGATTACGGGTTTTTTGAATTCTTATAAAGTCTTTGTTAAAATATCATTTCAAAGAAATACAAAATGGCCTATTTCAAAATCTGAGCATTAATTTTCTTATTGAATTACTCCTTTTACATTGCATTATCTTTACTTGGATTTTGTCAAAAAGTTGACAGACTTACCTTCTCCCATTGTATCACTCTTATTCAAGGATAGAAAGTTTGGTTATATAAGGACATCTTCCTACATGAGGAAATTACTGATTATTTCTGTTTATAAAATTGAGAGCTTAGCCTGTTAAGGAAAAGAATGAATTTTAATTTAAAAATAAATGCTCTCAAAAACAATATATTTAATTCTTCCTGAAATTTGGTTGCTATCAACATACATGAATTATTATTATTTGATTATTACTTGAAAGAAAAGCACAAAGGATTCATCTTCAACTGCATCAAACTTCCTTTTCCCTCTTGTATGCAACCCTTCTAAAATAGGAGAGAAAAGTAGCTGGTTTTCCAGATTCTAAACACGCATGAAAATCATTACATCTAAATTTAGAATTCTTAAAAATCTTTTTTTGTATTTCAATTTGGCTTTGATAAAATTTGAATTCCAAGCTACCTTTAAAAGTTATTCTCCCCTTCCCCAATCAGGCTTAACAAGGTAACACTGTTCACAAAGCACTGTATGTCATCATGGGTTGAGTCCGGTCCTACAGAGGAAGTGGGCTGTTACAAGCCAGTCAAGATATATAGGTCAGATGCGATGTAAGGTGTAGAATGGTAGAGTGAGAAGGAAAATGCTTATTTTATCCCATTCATACATGAGATAAAGGAAATAGTCCCTCTTGCACATCTTTTATACTATGAGTAGGGAAGCATAGATGTGAGGAATGGAAATAATTTAATTTGTTGACCACAAATAAGCAATAATTTTTATTTCCAATATTCCAACCACAGTTTTTCCAATTCAAAAACTATGAGTCTAGTCACCTGAGAGATCTTTCTCCCTTTGTATCGTTGAACTATTGCTGTGAGACAGCTCACCAACAAGTCTCCTGGCAAATTACAGTGGCTTAAAACAATAATCACTAATTATTTCTTATGATCCCACTGGTCAGTGAGATGTTTCTTTTTTTCTGGTCACAACTGGGATCAGTTGTATGATCAGTTGTGTGGTCAGTTTCAAGTCAAGTAGGTACTTCTAATAATCCAGGCAAAACTCTCTCACATGACTGGCTGTAAGCCAATCTAGGTCACTAATCTTCTGTCAGCCTAGCTCAAGTTTAAGAAGGGGCAGGGTTCCAACTGCACAAGTTCATAAGGTCCCTTGAGGCCTAGTCTTTGAACAGACACATTCTTGGTCTGGATTTTAAGTGCTACAGTTTAAATATGGTATGTTCCCTCTAAAATTCATGGTGAATTTTGATTGCCACAGTGTTTGGATGTGGGGCTTTTGTGCAGTGATTAGGTCACTAAGAGGGATTAATGCCTTTCGGGACTGGATTAAGCATGGCAAGAGGAGGTTGTTAAAAAGTGAAGTCATCTATTGTAGGTTTTTTTTTTTTCTTTTGCATGTGTCTGATTTCCCTTCCATTTTTTCCCCCTAATGTTATGATGTAGCACAAGGTGCTTGCCAGATGTGATCACCTAATCTTGAACTTCCTGGCTCCAGAATCATGAGCTAAATAAATTTCTTGCCTTTATAAATTACCTAGTCACAGGTATTCTGTTGTAGCAACAGAAAAAAGACTAAGGCACATGGGATGAGAAATAGCCTCTTTTTTTTTTTTTTTTGGTACTTGGATTGAACTCAGGGAAGCTTAATCATTGAGCTACATCCCCAGTCCTTTTTTTTATATTTTATCTAGAGACAGGGTCTTGCTGAGTTGCTAAGTGCCTCACTAAATTGCTGAGACTGGCTTTGAACTCATGATCCACCTGCCTCAGCCTCCCAAGCCAGTGGGATTAACAGACGTACCATCCCAGCTAGCCTCCATTGATTTATGGAAGGAGCTACAAAGACACATTATGAAGAGATTTGTTCCAGTTATTATTGTGGAAGACAATGTATCCCAAAACATAGTGGCTTAAAACAACCATTTAATGTTTGTCACAGATATTGTTGGTCAGAAATTTAGACAGGATGCACTGGGTATTCTTTACTGTTTAAGAAGACTTGAAGCATAGGAATGACTTGGCAGTTGTGGATTAGAATCATGTGAAGGTTCATTCACTCCCATATGTGGATCCTGGCTGATGTGATTCAAAGGCTAGTAGTTCTGGAGAGTGGATGTACATGTGCCTTCTCCATGTGGTTTGGCTTCCACACAGTATGGCAGACACATGGCAGTCAGACTCCATATGTTGTAGTTCAAGTCTCTTATGTACAGAATTCCAAGGCAGAAGCTGCATTGTCTTTCATGACAGACTTGGAAGTCATGCAGCATCTATTTCTCCATACTTAGTCAAGACAAACACAAGCCCACCCATACCTTCTAATAAAGTTATTGACATCCTTCTTTAACAACTACTTATGGATCTTCTGTGTTCCAGGTACAGTTCCAAACACTAGGTACAAAGCTGTGAACAAGGCATACAGATACTCTACCCTCATAGTTCTTTACATCAGAGGGAGAGATAATAAATATTAAGCAACACAAATTGTATATATTAGCCAGTGGTAAGTGCAGAGGAGGAGAGAGGCACAAGGAGGAAGTTAAAAAGTAAATGTGTTGGGTTAAAAGCTAAAAATTTAGACAGAGTCACTAGGAAAGACCTCACTGTGAAAATAATATTTTCATAAAGATCCAAAAGATGTGAGAGAGGGACCATACCGATACTGGGGAAAAGGCATCTGGGAAGAAGTTACAGCAAAAAGAAGATTTCTAAGGCAGTAGTATGCCTGGTATGTGTTGAAGGAGTTGCCACAGAGTGAGCAAGTGGTAGAAAATGAGATCACAGAGCTAATGAGAGACAGGTCGTGTAGGGGTTTATTGGCCATTGGAAGTAGTTAGGCATTTACTCTGAATAAAATGGGAAGCAATGAATGGGTTTTTAGCTTGTGAATGAAATGGATTAACCTTCCTTTTAATAGAATCACTCCAGCTCCTTTGTTGAAAATTGACTGAAAGAGGCCAGGGCAGAGAGGAATAACTCTTTGGGAAATGATTGAATTGATGCCAATTAAATGGTTTAAGGTGGTAGCAGTGGTAGTGATAAGAGGAGGTCTGATTCCACCCATATGTGAAAGTTGGGGATAATGGAACCTGGTGAGGTTTTGGATGTAGATTACAGAAAAAGTTAAGGATAATGCCAAAATATGTAGCTTAAGCAACTGGATGGATTTATTGGCAAGATGAATTTGAGAAGACAGAAGGATTGTGAGTTCAAAGCCAGCTTCAGCAATTTAGAGAGGCCCCAAACTACTCAGCGAGACTCTATCTCTAAATAAAACATTACAAAAAGGGTTGGGGATGTGGTTCAATCCCTGGTACCAGAAAAAAAAAAGAAAGAAAGAAAAGAAGAAGAAAAAAGATATTATGTCCAGAAAAATATCAAAATAAGGTTATTGAGTTCTTCTTAAAGCTAACCATAGGAGCAAAACTTCTTGCTTCCCATTTGCCTACCCTTGAATTGATTCTGGAGTCAGCCTAGTGGATTACCCATGGGTTCTGTGAACAGCAATCTGATGTGCACACATTTGCTCTTGCTGCATCGCTCTGTGAATGTCCATCCCGTGGTTCTTTACCTAGTTCAAATTCTCTCTGTGCCTTAAGGCTCATTTCTAAAGCTTCTCCTCCTTGAGGAGTTCTCTAACCACTCCAACCAGTATTTATTTTTTCTCTCACTTCTTATTTCCTATGAATTTTTTCCCTCCCTGTTTGAATTATAAACTTACTTTAAGGAGGCAATGTATCTCATGCTAGAAAGCAATGCATCCAATGCAATGATACATTTTTTTATTTGATAATACATTTGGTCAGAAACCATGGGTTTACATGTCTTAGCTTAAACCGTCCTTGCTATTAATCAAGTAACATTTAGCAAAAAACCTCCAATAGCCTCACTTTCCTCATTTATGTTATGAGTGAAATATGATCTACTTCCCAGCATTATGGGGAGGGTTGGATGAAGTGCTTTGCCAATTATGGGCTGGACAAGGACTGCATAGGAGTGATTCAGACATCTAACTTTTTCCCAACAATCACAGTTCCTTTGCAAATGGCTTCCATCTGGGTTCTCATTTCTTTTTACCCTGAATATTTTTAGCTTCCAAATAGCTAGGGTTCTTAAGATGTCAAAAAGCTTTCTGGATGAGCATGAAATTGTCACAAAAGGGGGGTACTTTGAGATATAAATGCTGAGAGGGACAACTCTTCTTTAATTGCATTGATTACTATCAGCTGCCAGTCAGGCAGTACTTACCACACCTGTTAACTAATCCTAAAGCATGCTTATCCATGCTTATCCTTGGCAAAAGCAAAGGTGAAACACAAAAGGCTTGAGTTTTTACTGTTAACAATAGTCTTTAACTAACTGTTTGCAGAAGAGCTTCTAGTTATTCATTGACCCTTCACTATTATTTCTAATACATTCATTGAGCACTTACCAAATGCTAGAATTCCAAAAGTGGTATACAATAGTCAATGCTCTTGTATAATGTACCAATCCCTTAAAGTCCACACAATTTTGTTCAGATTCCTATATTTGTTCACCGTTCTTGTGCATATCTAACTATGTTAAGGCAATGGGGTCTCCCAAGACAAGACAGTAACAAACAGAAGGAAAAGAATAGTTCCCAATGTTACATAGAGAACATGTTTACCTAAGGGCTTCTAAGTGATGTTTTGATAAAATGATTTATCGATGAGATCCAATTCTACCAATGAGAGCTCTTTCCTCCAAACATGGTGTTGCTTGCATCTCTCTAAAAGGATTACTTTTGATATGCAGAATGGGTATTAATGTATTTTCTAATGACAGAAACAGAAACTTAGAGTGATATGAGAAGCAGCAGAAAGAAGTAGAATGAAAGGCCATGAAGGTAGGGACTAAGACTCTTCTGAAAATTCCCAGGGCTAAGGAGGGGAGTTGATGCACAGTGGCTACTACACAATAAATATTTCCTGAAAGAATGGGTGGATAGATGGATGTAAAGGTGGAGAGGTTGAATTAAGGCATTCAAAATTGCAGTTGTTAAATCGAGGCCCCAAATATTCATTTGGGATGTAGAAATGGGGACTTTTCCTAATTACTTAGTGAAAGGACTGTGAATCTTGCTATCTGGTTCACAATTTCCACATTACTTAAAAAAGATGACTGGATATTTAAGGTCATTTCTAGGTCTAAAATAAGATATCTTTATAATAATGATGACTTTTAATTTTTTTTCAGTCTCATATTTAGCTATGACTCATCTCTGAGCCAGTAATTTAGAAATCTACCTTTGATAATATTAGTACTAATATTTCATGCGTTAATTAGTTAAAAATATTGAAAATACTATTGCCACAGGACTTATTATATGCCTCATTATGCACATAAGGAGGTTGAGGTTTAGATAGATAAGTAACTTACTCAAAGGTACAAGGATGGGCATTTAGAGCCAGGCTCCAAATCAGTTCTAATTCCAACTCCCATGCCCGTAACTGCCATCTAGTATTCTATAAAACTTCTTTCCTTGGGGTAAAAAAAAAAAATGTGTGTGCAAGGCTCATAACTTGAGGATAGCTGCAAATTTGCTTCCTTACAGCTATGCTGGTCACCAGTGCTACTGGGCTGGACCCAGGGTTAGCATTAGGAAATTCCATCAAGCATGAAACAAGACAAAGATAAATACCCTGTGTCAATGTGTTCAAGAGTCAGCCACAGGCGAGAGAGCTGACATCAGGGCAGAGGGAATGAAGAGTATGGGGCATTTGAAGGGGTTGTGGGTGAGGGGAGTTTGAAATTCTGTACAGAAACTAGAAATCAGGAAATTTATAAGAACAGAAAGGGTCAGAACAATAGCAAACAGGAGAGCAGAGCACATTATGGTGTCCGTCAGCCTTAATCACTGAAGCAGATCCCTCCTCGTGGGAGTTTTTACCATTGCATATAACAGGAGCCAATTCTGGATTGCAGGCCTAGGCACAGCATGAAGAAACGGAATTGGCAGCTCCAGGCTAAGGGGGCAGAGGATCAGTAGCAGCTGCTGGTGAGCAGCTCCTGACACCTTAGCATACCTTCTTAGCTCTTGAGACTTTTCACTATCTGTTCAGTCCCTTTTGCAAGGGGAAATTGGTTCTGCAGCATATATCGTAGCTTCCCAGCTGGAAGAGTGCAATTATGGATTGCTGGAGTCCACCACGGCTGACAGGTTCTTTCTTTTTTTTCACCTGTCAGGAAAAAGTGACTCATAGCAACTATATATCGGTGTCACATACATGACGCTCTCCTCCTGTACCTCTATCCCCCTCCCCACACACTAACTCACCATTGGCATAAATCTACTTTTGTGATTCTACATTGCAAGTTACTGGCTTTTGCAAGACACTGTGCTAGCTGGAGAAGATGAAGAGATGAATGAGATATGATTCCTGCCTTTGAGGAGTTCACAATCTAGATGAGAAAAAGGTACATGAACCATATAGATATGGAATACTTATAACCGAGAAGGTGTTGTTATAATTATTATACATATTAACTCATTGAATTCTCAAAACCTCCCTATGAGGTAATAATCATCCTTACTTCACAGATGAGGAATCTAATACATGGAGGGGATAAGAAATAGCTCATAGTCACTTAATTAATGATTTAAAATCCAGGATTCAGAAGCCAATAATGTGGCTCCGGAACCTGGTTGCTAAAGATATACTGCTTTATCGTAAACAAAAAATTAGTGAATGTGATTACAAGGGCAAGACTTGAGACATACAAAAGAGACGAGGCAATCTTGTGAAAAGAGTACAGATTTGAAGTAAGTGAAGTTATGTAAACTGGCAAATGACTTCCGGTACACTTCTCAGATTTTCTGGGTCTCAGGTTATTCACAGAACAATGCTACCTTCGGGTGTTATTGACAAGCTTAAGACTATAGAAAATACCCCCTCTAGTGTATGACTCATATTAGGTAACTAGTAAATGATACCTGCAATTGGAGTTGTGTTTGTAGGTACTGTTGCATTACCAGTGTGATAGTGTATGTAAGTGTTGTGAAGACACAAAGGAAATGGCGACCGCTTCTCTCTGAGTGAGCAGGGAAGTTGATTAAGAAAAGGTGCTATAAGGTTTGGCACAGGAGGTGACGTTTGAACCGCATCTTGAATGATCATCAGAAATTTTCTAGAGAGGAAAAATGTAATTCTAAATAGAGATAACATGTACATAACAGGTTTAAGAAATGTAATTTTTCTTGTGTATAAATCATGATGTGAGTGTTTGTGTGTGTGTGTGCTAGGAAAGAGTGACTGAAGATGACACTGTAAAAGATCAGAGAAGACAACTTATGCAAGTCTTGCAAGTCATTGAATTTAACTCCGAAGACATAAAATACTAAAGGTTATGTGTTAACCAAGTCAGAAGTTTCCAGAATCTTTCCAAGTGAGTTTATAATGGAAAGCTGCCATTTCTTCCTTCTAAATATATTATAACACAGTAATACTGCTTTGTAAAACAGGTATACAGTGTTCCACAGTTGGGTAAATGTAGGTCCACTGAATCCTAGAGTTAACGTGTTTCTATCTACAGTTCATGGGCAAATTGGGTAAGATTCAGAGAGAGATGATGCAGAACAACTGCGGCAGAATTAGTCCCTTTAGTCAATGGTGGGAACTCTTGCCTTATTGCCCTGCTTTTGACAGAGACATAGAATACAAAACCTCATTACCCCCAAATTTGAGTAAGAATTGATCGTTTATTGTTGTTAAAATTGGTGAAAGTAATGAACAGCTGCTATATAAAGAACAAGATTCTTGTTTCTGTAACCATTGCACAGATTTGTTTGAAATCATTTGAGGTCTTTCCTTCTCAGGACTGAAAAAAAAAAAAAACGAAGCAAAAGCACACCTAAAAACTCAATGAGTACTTTGCCAATAAGATGCTGCTTCTTGGGACAATTACTGAGTAAATAAGCATTCATTCTTTTTTTTTTTTAAGAATGTAGAAATAGAAAAACAACATGCCATTGTTTACTTTGGCCTTCAGTCAGAGCGAGGACTCCAACTGCAGTGGTTTGGGGCCCTTTTCTAAAACCAAGGAGGAAATAAATCTCCATCTGCCATCATCAGCAGAGTAGTATTGTTATGATTCCTTTTGGACAGTTATTTGACTCTTCAGCAGCTATCACTGTTGTAGCTGATTCTTATTTCATTATTTTCCTTCACTCACATGGTCCCTGGAATACACCAAATGATTTCACAGTAGATAATTGTATACAACTGTTTACTTACCATTCCATCAGAAATATCACTGTGGTTGTTATTTTAATGAAAATTACAAAATAATCTTAATCTGGATTACTCAAAGGAATGCCTTTTGCCTTGAATGAATGGAGTTTTACTATTCTTTGGGGGAAGAAAATTATTACATATGTACCCTGTGCTTCTTTTGCCTGGGTTTGCAGACTACAAGATTAATTATTTTAATCTTTCCTTAGAAGTTCATCAGGCTAACTCCTTAATCATTTTTATTGCCCATCTCATCTCAGACATATTTAATTTCATTTTCTTATATTTGGTGCAATGGTTAACATCAAATTGTTTTCAATATTTAAAGATTGGTCTTGTCAGAATTATATAGAGAATCAGCCTTTCTTTCATTGTAAAATGAAAATTTAACAAATCTAGTATTCAAATACCGCATTAATTTGTCTAGGTTACATTATTACTAAAGTCAAATCTGCTGTAAATAGGTGTTAAATTCTTTGCAACTGTTATTTATGCCTTGTTTTTCCTAATGGTGAATTTTTAGAGCTGATTTATATCCATTGTATTAGCCTGATTTTTAAAGTAAAGGGTCATTTTTGCTTACATATAGGACATCAAAATCATTTATTTATCTTGTCATTTTGCAGGCCAACAGCACTCTTCAATTTGGTATCATCTGCAAATTTCATTAACGTATTGTTTACTCTCATTTCCAGGTGATTAATGTAAATATTAAACATGACTATAGCTAACATCAATCCCTTCATGTCTTAGTTGGATATTTCTTCAAAATAAAATAGCAGTTTCATCATTACTCCTAATTTTTAGTTCTTCTATTCATTTTCTTTTCTGATAGTATGAGAGTGTTCAGTGCAACTTAATTTTAACTTTTAAGGATCTAGCTCAGATTACTAAAATCAAATATGTTCTGCCTGCTGCATTTCGCACATTCGTTAATGATAATTCTATAAAAAATGTGGACAACTTCAATTGACCTATAAAATTAATTTATAAATCCAAGTTATCTTTGAAACATGGCACAATCATCTTAGAGGGGTTTAAAGATCTACAAAACTTTTCTAGGGTTTTATAATATTGTGGTGTTCTTAAAATTGTCTGTTTGCAAATGTTAATTCTGAGGCATCTAAAATATGCTTGAATTTTTTTTTGTAATATGAATATGAACACACCTCGATGGAATTCAGTTAGATTTTTCTTTCTAATTTTACTTCCCTCTTAATTTGAATGATTATGTAAAGTATTTTTTCTGGTTTATGTAGATGAAAGCAGGAAATGGGTATTACTTACTTACAGGACTTTTTGTTTTGTTTTTTTAAAATTGACCTTCTTTTTACTGTTCACCTATTAATAGGCAATTGATACTTTTTCCTATTTCCCCTGCAATCCAGAGATTGAAATTACCTAAATGCATGTCCATATAAAAATAATTTAAATGAAAAGTTTTCCTACATTGCATTCAACAGATTCTCAGCACATAACCTGAATCACATGATTAGGAGGTAATTCCCATAATGACAAAATATATTTTATTTAAAATATAAATAAGCCTCTTATTTCCTGGTAAGTTTTTTTTTCCATTACAAATTAAGCAATTCAGCATGGTAGTAGTTATTTTTCTACATTCCATTCCCCTTCCACAAACAGATTAGATTAATTACATGCAAATATCATCTCTTATTAGGAGTTCTTGGGCAATGTGGGCCAATGAGAGAGGAGAGAAATTTGATAATTGTTCTGGAAAAGGCACTGCTTCTCAAAAATTATCTATCTTTCTTTTGACATGTTGGACTCTTCCCTCTACCACTACCACCCAGCCTACCCAGGCCATGTGAATAAACACCAAGCTCAGATTGCCCCTGGTAGAAAACTAGCTAGTGGGAAGGAAACCACCTAAGAATGAAGACTGACTGTAGATAGCTGAGTAGACAGAAAGAACCTGTCCTTGTGACCTAACTGAGCCAGCAGAATAACCCAGGACCTACCTGAGGCCTATCTCTTGGCTTGCTCATTAACAAACACACAAATGCCTCTTCTCTATAAATCTGTCCAAAGAGGATTTCTGTTTCATGAAGTCAAAGCATCCCAATTAGTTGCTGAATATACATTTTGTAAACTTAAATTTTAGCAAGTGTGAAAATTTTGGTTTGGGTTCAGTTATTATCTAGATCCAATGTTCAACTTTTCAATCTCAATGTTTTTTCTATATCACAAATGTCAATTAAGGGGAGATTTTGTAATAGGCCCAAAGTCACAGAGCTCCTAAGTGGGTGAGTCAAAGTTCAAACCTAGGCAATCTGGCTCCAGAGTCTATGCTCTTGACCCCAATACCACACTGACTCTAAGCAGATTGAGAAAGGACATTCCAGGGGAATCTGACAAGCATGCTCAAGATGCTTTGGAGGATACTCCAAAGTTGCCAGTGTTCAAAACTAAGAGGGCAAGGAATGCAGCAGTTATTGATGTGAAACACAGAAAAAACAAATATGAGAGTATATAAAATTAAGTCCTAATGTGAATTGAATTTTATTGCTGGATTTTGAAAAGCCAGGTACTTAAGTGCATTACATACTTAACTTCTGAGCAATTAAAACTGTAATTATTATTGTTATTTTATTTGAATCACATCCCCAATATGGAATCTTTATTATTCCTAAGTCTCCAACATGTGTTCTCTTGAAATCTCTTAATCTCATTCCTCTCTCTTATGGTAAGAATATGCATGTTGGAAGAAATCTATCAGTAGGTCTGGAACTACAATGCAAATTTCCCTTAACAAACTGTTCTCACCAAACTTTGCTTCAGACAAATGTGTTTGGCCTCAGTATGGGAGGTTCTTAGCCAACTCACTATTATATGTATAGCCATTGTGTTACACAATCCTATCACCCTGACTTCTAAATAATAAGTTCAATTAGGAAATAGTTATTTCTAATCTCCCCAACCCTTCTTTTCCTCTGTTTCCGACTGTTTTTCCGCAACAACAAATTTCTTATGGGTCCAGCACTCGAAGTAGTCACAGCCTTCTACAACACTATTACACTATTCTGTTTCTCTCCATTCAAGTTTTAATATTCGTTTTTTTTTTTTTTTTTTTTTACTGTGTCAATCCCTAATTTATTCCATAGTTCTCTGTAATTCTCTCATTGGTCCATCTGCTGTAACTGGTTCTCTATACTATAAACCTGGGTAGATTCTGATAAAATTTCCAAGTTTATACACAAGATTCTAGGAAATGGTAGGAAGCTGTAGGAACCTTTTGGTCACCTAGTTCTCACCCACAGCTAATTGGTGCATTGTGGGAACATGGGCATGGGGTGGTAAACTCCTCCAAATTTTCAAGATGCCAAATATTCAGATTGTATGTGATTTTTTTGAGGGTGATACTGAGGATTATTAAACTCAGGGGCACTCAGCTACTGAGCCACATCCCTAGCCCTATTTTGTGTTTTATTGTGACAGGGTCTCACTGAGTTGCTCAGCACCTTACTTTTGCTAAGGCTGGCTTTGAACTTGTGATCTTTCTGTCTCAGCCTCCTGAAGCGTTGGTATTATAGGTATGTGCCACTGCACCTGGTGATTGTATGTGATTTTAAAAACATTGGCAGTTAACTCAATATTTTTTTTAACATTGTAGTCCAGATTAAAAACTTCTCCTCCTCACTTCCCCTATAATCTGAAGGCAGGAATTTGATTACTTCCACTTACTACTTAACACATATATAGTCCTTTTCTATATAGAATCATCTGCCAGGTTTATATGCAGAGGACACATATGCCATTTTAAGAAAAACGATTTTTCTATAGTATTAGAGTAATGCTGGGTGCTATAACAAATAAATCCTCATGTTTTAGTGGCTTAACACAATAGATGTTTCCTTCTCATTCATCTAATAATTTGGTTGCACTTTATCTTTTTTCAGCCAGGGGCTTTTCTGTACAAGTGACTCAGTATTATGCACTGCCTTTTCCTGGGATCTTGAAGTCCTCTGTATCTAGAAGGGAAGGAAAGAATAGAAAATGCCCACCATTTAACTATCTTGGCACACATGCCTTTGTAAAGAAGTAGTCACATGGCCACATCTAAATGCATATTACCATGACTGTGTAACTGTTTTCCTGTCCTAATACCCTACTGCAGGAAGAGCATTTAAATTTTAGGGTATAGTTAGCTAACTGCCATAACCACACTGTCTGTCCAAAAGAATGGAAACTCTCATAAGAGGAAATCCAAACTGGTTGGTATTTTGACTATTAAAACAGAAGCAATAAGAACAATCAAAATGTGCTTAATACTGAGATATCATATATTGAATAAAAAGAAAGAACTGGCAAAAGATTTAGACAGACATGCAAACCAATCTCACCACCAAACAGTTTAGTGAGTGTTATCTTTTCTATTAAACAAATATAAAATCTGTGGCCTGAAAGTATTTTAAACAACTTATTTCAAGATAATAACCAATAAGCATTTTCATCCTAACACATTCTATTAGGAATTCTCTCAGAAGTTGCTTCAGATGAATTATTTCACTGCAATAAAATAATTTTTACTGTGTTCATGGCAAGAAGGAAAACAGAATAGGTTAAAAAAAATCTTGAGGAAAATCCTAAAGTAGTCTTAGAATTTCCTATCTCATATGATTTTGTTTGTTAGTTGAACTACCCCAAAGAGTAATCCAGTATTTAATTAATGAACTATGAAGTGACCTGCAATTGTCTGTCACCATTGTGTAGGAAAAGGTGAAGAAAGCCAAGGCTCGGTGGTTCGGAGCTACTGAACATACTGATTTCTAGTCTGGAATTATTTAACATGGAGAATGAAGCACTACCAAGATCTTGAATTTATACATCAATTATTTCAAGGAATACTTTCAAGTACCTTTACTGTATTACTCACCAAGGTTGATGCCAAAAATACAAGAAAGTATTTAACTTCTATTAATATAATATCTTTTTTGAGCCAAGTGCATACAGTATCAAATGTCATCTTTACTATGACACTTCATGGTAAGTGATGCTATCTACAAATTTCATGATATTCTACTCTGAAAGCAAAGACTCAAAGACATTGCTGAATTTTCCCAATGTCACATAGCTGGTTTGAAGATCTCATTGAAATCCATAGGGGTCTGACTCTAAAAATTATGTTCTTTCTGCCATGACATGCACATTCTTCCTGGCTTATAGAAAGTATAATGTTTATGATTTTAATAAGGTACGTGTTAGCAAGGAGGAGAGATAAGTAAATAGTTACAAAGCAATAAAGAAAATGTTAGCATGATAAGTATATTTTATATGTTCCACTCATTATATTTATATATGAATTTGCTCAATATTCACAACTATACATGCTTGATCATAACCCAAAACCACTTTTTATAAATTGTAAAAAGGCTCAACTCAGGAAAGCTCTTTTAAAAAATAGTATGTATCATGGTTAAGGAAGGATGATGAATCAACGTCAGTACTGGGCAGCCAACATAAATTTGAAAGAGATGTAAACATTTACAACTTTTTGAATATGTGATGATAGTTAGCATACAACTTATTTTGTGTGAACATAGAACCCAGAAAAATTTTAAATTAAACTTCATTTTGTAATACTTAAAAATAACTGTAGTTTAGTAAAGAATTTTATATTGTTTTAATATTCTTTTAAAATTATCAGTCTTTCTCCCAAGAGAAATGATACAATGAATTCAATATTAATAACTAACACATATGTGGTTCTATTATGTGGAAAGCACCCTTCCAACTGCTTTACATATTGTGCCTCATTTAATACAATGACCCTCTGAGGGAGCTACTATTGTTATTTCCAGTTTAGATAAAAGGACACTAATAAAGGATGAGGCCAAGTAACTTGTATAATCTCAACTCAGATTCTAAGTACCAGAGCTACAAATCAAACTGAGGTACTGGATATCAGACCTTGACTATCCATTCTAACATTCCATTGTCTCTTCATAGAGAACCATAAGTGCTTACTATATTAAATAATGTGGAGCCATGCTTCCTCTCCAAGTGACTTGGAACCTGACTGGAGATGTGTACTATACCACCATTTGAATTTATATCAGTGCTAAGTTGATTTTAAAGAAGAACCATATTTCAGACACTGAATTAATATTGTTAATTGAAAAAGTAAAATAGATCAGAGAATGAGAAGATGGGCCAATTAATTTTTATGCTTACTATAAATCAAACACAGAATACATTTTGATTCCTGTAAATGCAAGAGAATCCATGAGATAGATGCTGTTAATGTCTCCATTCTAAAGGTAGATACTGCATAATATGCTCAAACCCATGAAATTCAGAAGTTGTACTCAAAGTGTGTTCCACAGAAAGGTAGCACCAGCATCACCTGGAAGTTGGTCAGACATGCAAACTCTGAGGCCCCAACTCAATCCTATTAAATTAGATCTCTGGAAAATTTGTATATTGATCAGCTTTCTAGATGATTCTCTATACATTTCAATTTCAGAAGCACCAAGTTAAGGGATGAATTTTGTAATGATTGTGAGATATTCTAGTCACTCAATTATGTTATGACCTGAGTTAGTAGGGAAAGTTTCAAGAAGGAAACAAAAACAAAAGTTGTTCTTTGAAGGATCAATAGAAAGGATAGTAGAGGCATGATGGGGGACCATTTCCTGGACATATCAGTCATGATGGCTGTCATGTTCATCTTCCTATTATAATTATTTCACCCCAACCTCTTCATTAGGCTCACTTATTGGTCTGAGTGGGCTCTTGATACAAAGGTAGGCCATCTGCAATCTAGTCGGCAATTCCTGGAGAGGCTTTGCGTGAAGTGCTCTGCCAATGATTGATACTGGTCATTAAGGTGACTGCTTGTATTTGGACTATGGACTACGGAGAGGGAATCATCAGTGGAAGTAGCAAGAGGAAAATGAAACCGACATTCAGGAAATGGAAGTACAACATAAGAAAAACAAAAAGACAAGCTCTTTTTAAACTCCTTCTCTAGCTTCCTCAGCAAGACAGTAGCCTAAAACTCAAAGACTAACCAGTCCTTCACGTAGCATGATAACAAAGGCAAGGAAACTTGAAGGAGGAAGACATTTGGAGGGAAAAGCTACAGGCTCAATCTCAGTGGTCAGGGGTCTTTTTTCCTGCTGTATCAGGAAAGAGGGTTGGTGAGAAGGAAGTTGCAGGAGAGTCAAAGAAAGTTATTAGGCTGGTAAGTCATCCCCATATCCTCTTCCTAACTCCCATTTCTCTTCCTGTAATGAATTTCATCTTCTCCAATGTACCAACAGCACGGAGCCATGAAAACATTATATAGCCCAGCTGGGGATGCAGCTCAGTGGTGAAGTACTTGCCTTGTGTTTTCAAGGCCCTGGCGTTCAATCCCTGGTATCACAAACCAAAAATCTTGCAGTACTAACTTTTTTTCTGGTATATTACAAATCACAGGTTAACAGCAGCAGTTTTTCCTCCGAAGGGGCCAATGTGGCCTGAGGAATTCAAGTATTTGCTTCTCTCATTCTACAAGAAGCCAAGAAGTAAACTCCTTTGCTCACACAGGCCTGCCCTCAACTGCAGGCCACTTTGCAAAGCCTGTCTCTACCCTGTTTTTCTTTGCCATTTTCCTTTTACATTCCTCCCCTCACCCCAAGACAATGCGGTAAAAGATATAAACCATTTGTGCTGATGTCCCCAAACATGGTAATAATGATTGTGTGCCTAAACACCATTTGTAAACTGTTAAGCAGATCTAAATTTTAGTGGTTGTAAAATATTATTTCTATTCATGGCTCCATAAGGTTTTAAAGTTTAAGTTGTGCTGGATTTGAGTGCCAAATAAAAGGGTTGGGTTTTACTATCTAGCATCCTTAAAGATTTAGAGCAAAGTCATGACAGGTTGAAAGGTGGATTTTTCTAGTAATTAATCTAACCATGGTGTGGGAAGTGGGAAGAGGAAATACCAGGATTAGAGGATTAATTTAGGAGCTTATTACCCAATACCAAAGTATTTGGCTGAAAGACTGAGTAGTGGGCATAGAAATGGGACAGGAGGGGCAGTTTGATGAGGTGTTTGGTCTACTAAAACTGTAAGTTCTTGACAACTTATTGAAATAAATGGAAACAAAGAAAAAGAGTCAGAGATGACTATGCTTTAGAGCTTGTGTCCTTGGAAAAGCTGAATTATTCTTAATTTTACTCTCATGTCTAAGCAAAACTGGTAGATTTTCTTCAAGAATGGACAATGTGAAATTTTAAACATTCACACATCATTTTAAATGAAGATCTTGGGGTATCTTTATTATCGAATGGGCCTTGCTTTCATTTTAAATGAAGATCTTGGGGTATCTTTATTATCGAATGGGCCTTGCTTTCAAAAATCTGCATCCAGAGCTCTTCTCCAGGTTAAAGTCATGATATGGTCCTGAGATCTTGGGTGTCTTCTTGTGTCCTTGAAGTCTGATTGGAGTAGTGACCACCCTAAGTCAGACTCTGTGTGGGGTCTGTGCGGAAGGGAAAAAAAACTAGCTCATCTCCCATCCTAAGCTTTTCAGTTTTGCACTGCTATTATTCTCCTATGACTTAGCTTGTTGGAATTCATGTTTTACTTGCCCTGAAGCATACCATGCAGAGCGACTATAGCCCAGGCCTCTGAAATAAGTTTAACCAAAGATTTCAATGGAAAGAACAGAATGATTTATGTCTTGGGAAAAAACTACCACCACCCTTGCACATGTACATGCCTGTGTGTGTGTGTGTCCCCATTGTTTATTCAACAAAAACATTTTAGCTTCTTTTATCTCAAAGGGAAACATAAAGAATTTCTCTAATTCTTAAGGGCAGAAGTCATCATTTCATCATAAAATGACAGTGAATTCTTCACAAACATTTCCACTTTTCTAAGTTGTCAATTTGGTTTTATACTCTTTAATCTTTACCTTAGGAAAGAAAAGTGTTAATGTGTTATCAAATAAAATGTGGATTTTATGCTGAAGTCTGTATGTCAGTGAATTTAGATTTTATAAAATACCATAAGGGGATTTCCAGTTCTTTCCTTGGAAAGCTAGGTGAAACCATGCCAGTCATGCAAACAGAGCTTCATGTTCTGACATGACCAGATTGTCAGGGCTCCCACATAAGCCTTGGGTTTCTGGTGATCATATACATCTATACTTTTCCAATATTGGCTGAGAATCAGACTCAATAAGCAATCGTACATAAATTATTAATAATGAATAACTTAAATGCCCAACCGCCAACCAATGAATTCTACTAACCTTTGAATATATACAATGTTTTTCAAACTTATACATTTTCCAAGATAACATGACTAACTTTCTACAGAAGAAATACTTTAGCTCTATAATATGTGAAAAGCTATCCCTAAAGGTAAAAAAATCAAAGCATGCTATCAAAAATAAAAATATTAGTTCTCTAAAATATGTCACTATTTATTTTGAAAAATTTAAAATGTGTATTGAAAATTTAGTTTATCTGATTTAAAAAAAAAATCGAAACTACTCTAAGATTTCATCTAACTCCAGTCAGAATGGCAGCTATTATGAAGACAAACAACAAAAAGTGTTGGTGAGAATGTGGGGAAAAAGGTATACTCATACACTGCTGGTGGGACTGCCAATTGGTACAGCCAATATGGTAAGCAGTATGGAGATTTCTTGGAAAATTGGGAACGGAACCACCATTTGACCCAGCTATCCCTCTCCTCAGTCTATACCCAAAAGACTTAAAAACAGCATACTACAGGGACACAGCCACATCAATGTTTATAGCAGCACAATTCACAATAGCTAAACTGTGGCACATATACACAGTGGAATATTACTTAGCAATAAAAGAATAAAATCATGGCAATTGCAGGTAAATGGATGGCGTTGGAGAAGATAATGCTAAGTGAAGTCAGCCAATCCCCTAAAAAACAAATGCCGAATGTTTTCTTTGATATAAGGAGGCTGATTCATAGTAGGGTAGGGAGGGGGAAGAAGGGAGGAATAGAAGAACTCTTGATAAGATAGATGTGGGGAGAAGGAAAGGGAGGGGGCATGGGGTTAGAAATGATGGTGGAATGTGATAGCCATTATTACCAAAGTACATGTATGAAGACACAAATTGGTGTGAATATACTTTGTACACAACCATAGACATGAAAAAATTGTGTTCTATATGTGTAATAAAAATTATAATTCATTCTGTTGTCATACATAAATAAAAAAATTTTTTAAAAGAAAATTTAGTGTCCTGATTTAAAAAAAAATCTTATCGATATTAGTTTTATATATCATAAATGAAAATTTGAGATATCAAGTACATCTAATTAATTGTTATGTAACTTTATTTCTTTTGTATAATTTAAATCTGTCTTGAAAATTAAACATGCCTGATTTATAAAACTATTATCAATGTAGAATTTTATAAAGCATAACTTAAAAGTTGAGACAGTAAGTATATCTATTTAATGATTATATCATGAGAATGTGCATGTAAATGCTGAGTGCCATCAATTTTAAGAAATGTGTTGCCTTTATACGCTATTGCTTTCTTATTATTTCAGATGAAACTGAATAGCCATGATTCATATTCTGTGGATCTTATTATTTATGTCTTCATCAAAATCCTAGCATACTACATTGAACTATCTATAAAGGGTAGGGTTTAGAAAAATCACAAGTGAAAGGATTGTCCCTGAGATTGGGAGTGGAGATATTACCACCCTAGGTGTAAGGTCCTTGCTTAGCATCTGGACAGCCATCTGAAGTGACAGCCACCATTTTAAGAAAAATTTTGCTTTCCAGCCCAAGGGCATTTCTGAGAAAGACTCACCACTCCCTCATAACCACTTCACACTTTACCACCTGCATTAGGCCCTGCCGGGCTCTAATCCTCCCCCATAATAGTCTGGAACCCCAAGCCTGTTTTGCCTCTCTCCGTCTGTGGAGAGATGTGCCTTTATTTGTGAGCTCTGACAAATAAACTCTCTCATGTGTATCTCTGCCTGGTCTCCATCTTTCATTTCTCTTTTGCCCATCTCCCAGCTCCTTGCTTTCCTTTCACTAGGGACCTGAGGAAAGGAGTCCTTTACTCAAACACAGCAGGACAATGCCCTGTTGGGAACAAAGATGGACCGTGATTGACCTAGAGAAAGAGCCAGCCCATGGTGACCTAGGTGGGAGGAACTTAGGAGACACAGGTGAATATGCACCCTTGTCTCAGTCACACCTAGCTCTGATCTCCTGTTAGGGCTCCCCATTAGTGGAACACTACAGAAACCAGAGAAGTTGAGGTTCCACTGACTAGCACACAAATGGCAGCCTCCCTGGGGTAGAAAGTATGGTGGAGAAGGGTAGTACAGAGCTGAGTTGGATGCCAAACATGAAACAGATTGCCATGTAGCCCTCAAAAATGAATTCTGTCTATTTAATGCCTCATTTAAGAATAACTTTCTAATCCCAGGAGAAACAACAATAAAACAACCACCTGTCCATTATTCAGAATGCTTTCTAGATGATAAGTAGTGTCTTCTTACCCAGGGGACTTTGTTGGTCTACTTCAGCCTGTACCTTTGTAGCATATGACACTGTTAACTGCAGTCTTTGAATCTGATAAAGGGTTTTGAAGGGTTAGGATGAACACAGAGACCCAGTGTCAACTGATCTACACTGGATGCTGATAGGTGGCTCTGCTTCAAGTTGTGGATCTCTCTCAGTCCCTTCTGGGTTTTAGGGAAGATTTCTTCATGGAAATCTTTAATGATGCCCCTAAAGATTTATGCTTACAACAGTTACAACTGCCACTTCTGTCTATCTGAACTCAGACAATGCACATGGCAAAGGTCAGAATCAAGGAATTTGAAAGATCTATAAACCAAAATATTCTACCATTATTCTTCCAATGAACATATGACGCAAATGTGGCTGTAGAAAGGAATTAATAATTGGAGACAAAATTTTAGTCTATAACAATCTACAGTCTTGGCCACAATTAATAAATTGTAAGCCCTCTTCCATGAAAAACCAAAACAAAACAAACTGTTTATGCTCATCTCAGAACCTTTAAAAATCTAATGCCACATGACACTGGGCTCAAAGCCCAGGATCTTGTAATCAAGATCAGTACCTATAAGGTTTTGTTGTTGTTGTTTGTGTTTTTGTTTGTTTGTTTGTTTTGTTTTTTAAATATTTTTAGTTGTTGATGGACCTTTAGAGTGTTTGTTTGTATATGGTGCTGAGAATCAAACCCAGTACTTCACACATGTTAGGCAAGTGTTCTTCCAATGAGCTACAAACCCAGCCCCCAATGAGGTTATTTTTGAACTAGAAACCTGTACCTTAAAATGGAAAGTTATTTTGCCCAAACACAACATACACTGTTAGAACAAAGCAAGAGAAAAAAATAATCAGTACCCTTATTTGAAAAACTGAAGAGAGAAAAATGGGATTCAGGCACATAATAGCTATTGTTCTATAGTAATTTTGAAATCTTAATTGAAAATATTTCTAGATTTCCTTCCTCTAAGACTAGGGAAGGGTCCTTGACAAGATTTTGTGAGGGGGAGGGGGAGATACTAGGGATTGAACCCAGGGGCACTTTACCACTAAGGTACATCCCCAGTCCTTTCGATTTTTTATTTTTAAGACAGGGTCTCACTGGGTTGCTTAGCACCTATCTGTGGCTGAGGTTAACTTTGAACTAGGGATCTTCCTGCTCAGGGCCCCCAACAGCTGGGATTACAAGCCTACCCCTGGATCTTAATTCTGTTTCCTAGGAATGGTTTTCCAGTCCATTATCTTCAGGGCTCACTGTTCCATCCTTTTGAATGTTCTTTATTCCTAACCATTCTTCCTGGCCATTTCTGAAAAGGACTTTGCTTAAAATGCCCTTTCTAAAGTTAAGCAACATCCTTGGGCTGCCTTCTACTTGTAGGTAGTTAGGAAGTCTTACATTTCCAGCAAGCCTGGTCCCTCCTTTTGTACTTTTGCCCTTCAGATCTCTCAAAAGTATTATGGATCTTCTCTATGTTTTTGTTGTTGTTGTTGTTGTTGTTTGCTTCATTGGCCAAATACCATACCCACATTTTCTCTGTTGTTTGCTTATCTTTCTACACTTAATCTTGGACACATTAGATTTCTGTGGGGGCTATGCCAGGAAACTTTTACTATATCATTTTCTTATATAAGAAATACTTCATTTGAGAGATAAAAATTTGTTCCTGAGATTTATACACCAAAATATTCTACCAAAAATAAAATACCAATTTTCTGAATTATAGCATCTGTTTCTTTTATATAATTCAAAATGGATATATTAAACTTGTCTGATTTTTAAAAAAAATTTATCAATGTTAGACTTTTACATTGTCAATAAAAAGTTAAAAAGTTATCCTAGCTCTTCTCTAGAGCCCTTTTTAGAGTTGGAGGGAATCTACTAGGTACTACTTTAATTCTTTCAGATATCTTAACAAATGGTTAAGGGCTGAATCCTGATTTATTCTATGCCCCTAGGCTGTATACTAATGTTGATTTAATCTTTGCTTCCATTTTACATCTTAATCTGAGAAGCCGGCCAGGGAAACTGAAGATGAGGAATAGTTTAATTTTCAAAGCCAGAAATTTCTACATTCATAACATTCTGCTTGCAAATTTGTAAATTCTTTTCTGATCCCATCTTCTTCCTATAGAAAAACATTATATGCACCTAAAAGGTTATAGCTCATACTTTTCATAGTTTGCTTAAAATTCCTCTTACCCAAATCTACAAGCTTGTAAGATAACAAATTTTTATCTTCCAAGTTAGAGAAGGTGAAAGTTTAACAAAGTGTTTTCCTTCTATACAACATTATATATATATATATATATATATATATATATATATATATATATATATATATATATATCTCCTTAGTATTTTTCAACCTTCACTCACTGTTTTATTTACAACTGTACCCACTTTCAACACAAATTTCTGTATCAGCTAGTTACTGTCATTGTGATATTACCAAATAACTTTAAATCTTAAATAAAAATAATCACTTATTCTCAGAGATCTGAGGTTGATGATCTAGGCTGGGCTTGACTTTGTAGTTTTGTGGATTTGCACTAAGTGGTAGGTCCCGCTGGGCCTTGCTTTATGGTGCTTCATGTGATTATTCCAGGGCTCTGGCTGAAAGACTGCTATAATTTTTCTGGGTAAGACTGGGTAATTTTTCTTCTGATGGTGGGAGAATACACAGAGAGTAAGTGAAAATACTTGGGGTTCTTAACATCTAAGCTTGAAGCTAGCACTTGGTAATTTATTCCCCCCAAATGCCATTGACCAGTAAGTCCCAAATTACAATTGTGGAGACAAACATACCACCCTTGATGAAATATGCAGAAAAGAATAAGGAGTAACAATTTACTCTACTACTCTTTGAGAATTCAAAACAGCCCTGACTGCCACAATGCAGATAGTTTTAAGAATTTATAAGCAGAGCAACAAAAACAGCATCTGCTCTGTTATTTCTAAATCCTTACATAGTACTAGACTTAATCAGCTAGTGCATTCACTGATTATTGTTCTATATAGTCTTTCTGTTTAACACTAATGAATATGTATATATTGTCAATTGACTTTTAAAAAAAAATTAAAATGCATTTTTAATTGACACATAATAATTGTGTGATGATTTGATATGTATATATAATAGTTGAATTAGGGTAATTAGCATTTCTATCTCCTTAAAGATTTATCATTTCTTTGTGTTTGCAGTCTACAAATTCCGTTCCTCTACTTCCCTAAAAATTATATAATAAGTTGTTGTAAATTACAGTTACACTACCATGCTGTAACAAACTAGAACATATTTCTCCTACCTAACTGTATTTTTGTACTCATTATCTAACCTTGTTCTATTCTTCTGTTTCCTTACCCTTTAGCTTCTTCTAATCATTATTTTTCTCTCTAATTCTATGAGATCCACATGTAAGTGAGAACATGTGGTATTTGTCTTTCTGTGCCTGATTCATTTCACTTAACATAATGTCCTCCAGTTCTATACATGTTGCCACAAATGCCAGGATTTCATTTTATGGCAAAATAATTTTCCATTATATACATATATTTTCCTTATCCATTCACCTTCTAATGGGCACTTTGGTTAATATCATATTTTATCTATCATGAGTAATGCTGCAAGAACCATGGGAATTCAAATCTCTTTGATGCTGACTTCCTTTCCTTTGGATATACACCCTAAAATGCAATAGCTGAATTATTTGAGAATTCTATTTTTAATTTTTTGAAGAAACTCTATACTGTTTTCCTTAACATTTGTACTAATTTACATTCCCACCAACAGTGTATATGAGTTTCTCTGAATATTCTCCCAGCCTATGTTATTTTTTGCTCTTTTAATAATAGCCATTCTGACTGGGGTGAGATGATATCTCAGTGTAGTTTTAATTTACATTTCTCTGATGATTAGTGCAGTCTTAAAAATGCCTTCCATTAGCTGCCCATTTTCATGCTAAAAACTCTAATTTGAATGAACAGAACATTAAGGCTCATGAGGAAGGTCATTACATACTTACTTTTTTTTTTTTTCCTTATTGCCATTATAGATATATAAGCTTCCCTTATATTAAGTCCCTGGTTGTCCCACATTGGTTCCCCCAAATTCTGAGAGGATAAAGCACTGCATATTTCCATAAGAATTTATTTCCATAGTTCTTAAAACTTTCTCCAGCCTTAATTTATGAATCCTATTTAGGTCGTTGAATGTCTGGCAATCTTGGTGATCTTAATTGAACAACTAGGAAATCATTTTTTTTATTGTCCCTATTAGAATTTCACAATTTTTTTTTCAGTGAAGATGAAATCACTTTTCATTAATATTTTGTTTCTTTTTCTTTTTCTTTTTTAAAAAATATTTATTTATTATTTTTGCATTACAATTCTTAATACACCATTATATCATAAATTATCATATCTCTGATTATATATAAGGTATGTTGACACCAAATTCCCATCTTCATACATGTATTTTGTATAGTGATGAAGGTCTCCTTTCACCATCCATGCTATCAGAATTTCCCAATTTTTACTCCTCAATCTAGTACCAAAATCTAGTGACTTCCTAAGCAATAGTTCAAGGCAGTCTAAATTTGGAATACAATCTAATGATATACTTTTATATACCTATTCAGGGCATAATGATCTAGACTTTTCTATATTTTAGCCAATATGTTTAAATTACCACAATGAATTTGCCAAGGGGTCACTGAATTTGAAACTTTTTTTGCCACCATTTGTTTTACTACTTTATCTAATTTACCAAACTCTTTACGATTGGGAGAGGTAATTCAAATGTAAGAATAAAATATTTAAGAATAAATTTACCAAGTTGTTCAAAACCACTATACTTAAAAATACAAAAAATTATAAGATAGTAAAGACAGCTTACACAAATGGAGAAATACACCAGGTTTATAGAGTGATAAGTTGTCAATTCTCCCCAAATGTATCAATATATTCAATATACTATCCCAATTAAAATTCAAGAAGACTTACAGAGAATGACAAGCTGATCCAAATAATATGTTGCTGAAATGTGATATTGTACAGTATTGGTTACCCACTCAGATTCTAGATCCAGGTCTTTGATTCTTCCATTTTCTAATCCTTTATCTTTAACCAAATAAAGTCCAACTAGTAACCGGATCTTCTTCACTACTGACCTTTGCTCTTTTTGCATTTTGGTATGTACTGATAAATAACACTTCTAGTTTTCTGTAAACTGATGTGTTAGCATTTTTTAACATGAGCTACAAAATCTGGTTCAGTAACACAGAGACAATAACAAAAACCGGTCATCTCTGAAATTTCCTTTTCTCATTTCTAAAGAGGTTAATAAGAGTAACCTACTTCATGAAAGTTCTGTCAAAATTAAATGAGATAATGCAAGCTATTTAGCATAGTCCCTGGGAGATACTAAGAACTCAAAAATGTGAAATCTCTAAAGAATAAAGAAAGAATAATACATGTGAATAGGATGCAAATGATGTTTTTGTAGCTCATACAATATCAACTGTGAAATGATCAGTTATTGGGCTTTGAATACAAAGCAGATTAATTATGCAAATGCCCCCCAAATCCGTATTTTGGAGAAGGTAACCCATTTAACTTATGACATATCAGTTAAGATTCAATCAGGCAAAAATAACCATTATAATCAATAAGGAATTAGGGATTTATTGTAGAACTTAGTTAAAGAAGGGAAACTGGTAATGACATCTAGGGAAAGCTGTTGTCTCTGTGGTGAGCCTAAATTCATGGAATGTAAATAGGGGATGCATTTGAGATAAAATGCTGGGCATGAAATGGTGAGAGTAAAGGCAAATTGGAATCAGCAAGGATAAACAGGAACTCACAAGACACCCACAGCTATCTTTCTTTGTCTCTTTCCTTGGCAGTGTGGGTGGCCTGTAGCGAAAGCTGGCACACTTGCCCTCAGATTTGTATATATGTCTGACCCACGATGGAAGAAAGTCATTCAGTGGGAGCCAAAGGAGCTGCAGACACTGCTGCTGCCTGCCAACAACAAAGTGAGTCAGTAGATCAAGGACAACATGTACAAGCCGCAGCCATGTTTGAGGTCTTGCCCAGACCTTCTGAGCATGCCTGTTGTTTCACTTCTGTCTTTCACATCTTTAAAAAAAAATGTTCTAGTGGCCAAACTTAAACTGGAACTCTACAGGGAAGAGAATTCTGGGAAATATATTATAGTTTATCTAAATTGTCATAAATGGAAAGAGAGTGGTAGGGTTTTTATTTTTCAATAAGGTCATTCTCCTGAGGTAAATCATTATGTCTTACTTATATCACTAATTAATAAATCATATGGTAAATATATAAAAATAAATTCTTTTCATGAATTTGAGACACTAAGGATCATCATGTACTGCCAGGCATGGTGGCACACACCTGTAATCCTGGAGATTTGGGAAGCTGAGGTAGGAGGATCGCAAGTTTAAAGACAGCCTCAGAAACTTAATGAAAGTAACTTAATGAGACACTGTGTCAAGAAAAATAAAAATAAAAAAATAGGACTGGGGATTTGGGTCAATGATTAAGTACCCCTGGGTTCAATCTCCAGTACCCCTTCTCCCCCAAAAATCATATATTGATCAATAAATTGATCAACAAAAGGCAAATTAATTTACTTTTATCTAATGCTTATTAGGCATCAGGTCTGTTTCTTAATATATTTCACATTACTATAATAATCTTCATAATTGCACATAAGATTTTCTTTGTAATTAACCATGATTTTATTTCAAGAGTTAGGCTCCATAGTTAAATAATCCCCATTGAATCCAGAGTATATGGCAAAACTTAGATCTGGACACAAGTCTTTCTGATGATAAAAATTATGCACTTTCTGTATTTCAGTATGAAATAAGAAAACATCAGTGTTTAAAATATTAAGAAAAAAGTTTCAAAAATTTTATACAAGCTTAAACATTTTAGTGGCAGAAATGCAGAATCAATGATGATTAAATGATTTAAATATAACTCCTTAAGAAAAGATATCTATCCAGAGGAAAGGTAGCTGAAAGGTAGAATGGTCTTCAAATATCTGAGAGGTTCTTACTTGTAGGAATGCATGTAGTTGTACTTACTTGTAGGTTGTCAAAAATGTGATGACTATCAGATTGTCAGGGATCAGCACATACAGGCAAAGGATCTAAGTATCCTTCAGCAGTTAAGAGATAACATAATTTACCATACATAGACAACTATCCAAGTCAGGTAACACCTTAACACGCCAGATCAGAGAGGCAAGACAAGCCCCAAAGTGCCTGTAAGTCCTGATGGTGCCCATTTGCTATTATGGGATACTTTCTAATTTGAGTATGGATTCTATCACATTCTTCAAACAACTTCAATGTGTTATTCTCAAAAGTTTTGTAACCTTTGGTTATTTGTAGCTCTTCTTGACATTCTAGCTAGTGCTTATCACCAGGTACAAGAAGTTTTTGAAAGTTTTACCATATGACTGAATTGAATTTTTCCAGACATCATTATGGTTTGGATCTGGAATGTCCTCAAATGGGTCATGCATATGAAGGTTTGGTCTCCAACACAGTAAGATCCAGAAGTGAGGCTTTTGGGAAATGTTTGAGTTATATGGGTTCTGACCTCATCAGTGGATTAAACCATTTAATGGATTAATAATTGGACTGGTCTACTGGCAGGTGGGACAAGGTTGAAGAAAGAAAGTCCGGGGTGGGCAGAGGGAAGCATGACTTTGGGAACTATACCTTGTCCCTGGCAGAGTTGACTGACCATGGACTGAACCTTTGAAACCATGAGACAAAACTGAACTTTTCCTCCCCTAAGTTGTTACTTTCAGGTATTATGATCACAACAATGAAAACTAACTGATACGCACCTCATAACTCCTCACCTGGCCAGCCTCAGGCTTTCCCACGATCCATTATGCAAGTTTTGGTATCCAGATCCGAAACTGAGTGGGTAGAAAGGAAGAAGTGATCTCAAACTATGAAACCAAAGATTTAATTTACATATTAAGGGATATTTTATAATAGTGGGATTTTTTTAAAAAAAGATCACAACAAAAGTCAGAGAATCTATATGATTAAACCTTTTTAGAATAAATCAATTCCTTTTTCTTTCTTGTTTGCTTTGAACATGATTCTGGATTTTTCAAATTGCCTTCCAAATTTTATTTTCTTATTTAATTATTCAGATATTTACTGAATACCCACTAATACCAGATACTGGGCTTGATGTGAAAAATCAGAATAGTTTGAGATCAATCCTGAACAAAGAGGACTTCTCTCAGTGAGGAAAGATAAAGCTGGAGGCATTTGGTAGTCCCTACTCATACAGCAGAACACCTGAGGTATTTATTAACTGGAGATACCTGTGGTACCCCCAGGCCCTGAGCCCAGTTTGGGGCACAGCCAAGTTACTACACTGATGTGTTTCCTCAGAGAAAGATCCCATAATCATATTATGCCTTCTCCAACATAGACTCTTGCTGCATAGAGTCATCATGGGACTCTATTCAGATGAATTTCTGTGAATCAGACAAAAAGCTGCCTCCAGCAGCTCCATAGACCAAACCCTATGAACCAGCAAAGAACTCCTGCCCACTCTTACACTGCACTAAGTAGCCAGGCAGCCATTCAGACCTCACCCCCTCCACTACATAATATAAATAGGTAGCCCACCATGAGTCCCACTTGGGACCCATTGAGCAGATGAGTGGCCCTGTTCACTCATTATGACTTCAGGAAGTTGCCAAGCAGCCTTTCCTGAACAGATCAGCAAAACTAGGCCTCCAGGAAGCAACCAGGCAGCCCATTCTCCTGTGGTCATAAGAAGTAGATAAGCAGACCATTTTCATAAGTTACCCCACTGAGGTTCTGAGAATTGAAACTCATTTTCACCCTCCGGCCCCAAAAAGCAGATGGGCAGACCTCTCTGAATAGTTTGGTTCCCAGAGAACTTCAAACATTACCAATTCAGCCGCCAGACAATTACAGATGTCATATCTGGGCCCACTGATGCATCCCAACACCTGTGTAACATACAGATATTGACATGTATCCCATCAGGCATATTGTGCCATACCCATGAAGCCTAAAGGATGGCCCTGCCCTCATACAACCCATGGAAACTGACAGGTACCCCTTCCCCATAGTTGCATGTACCATGCTCCAAGCTTCTAATAATCTGTTCCATCTAGGGGAGCTGTATCCCAGTTAGTAGTGCAATATCACAACCCATATACCCTAGGTCACTGAGATACCTGCAGACATCCCCAGTGTTGATTACAAATGAAGAAACTACATAGAAATTATGCTGGAGTGCCCACCTGGAACAAAAATCAATGCATTCTATTCAACCAACATTCTAGGACATACCAGGAAAAAGTGCTTTGTTTTGTTTCTTTGGTTTTATTTTTGCTGGTTTTACTATAAAAACAACCTACAAAATTGATTTGTACCACACACAAATACTAACACAGGGACACAAGAAGCACAAAAAACAGAAAGTACTAAAGGAAAACATTAATTTTGTAGTAATAGGTCCCAAATAAAAAGAAACTGATGAATTGTCTAAAAAAATTAAAAACTGATTTTTATGACACAAGACAATTCAATGAAATAAAAAAAATCAATTCATGAGGTGAATGCGAAATTAAGCAAAGCAATAGAAATAATAAAATGTAACAAACCTGAAATCTTAGAACTGAAGAGCTCAATAAATAAAATAAAGAGCACAGTTGAGAACCTTAATAACAGAACTGATTAGAAGAAGAATTTCTGCACTTTAAGTAATTCTTTAAGAGAAAAAGAAAAATTTTAAAAATGAAGTAAGACACTGAGACTTATGGGACACCATTAAGTGAACAAAAGCTCTCATGAATGTACAGAAGGAGATGAAAAGGTAAAAGGCATAGAAAACCTTTTTCACAACATAATTGCTATGCACTTTCCAAATCTTGGGGGACGATTTGGACACTGAGTTTCATGAAGCTCAAATGACCTTAATAAATTCAACCAAAACCCATTTTCTCTGAATCTTGTAGTCCAACCAAAAAGATACAAAACAGAGAAAGGAAAGTGCTAAGTAAGGTGTAAAGTTATCCTCATTAGACTAATAGCAAACTTCTCAGGAGAAATCTTACAGGCCATAGAATATGGGAAGATATATTTGAAGTCCCAAAAGGAAAAAAAAAATGCCAACAGAGAAAACTGTGGCCAGTGAAGTTATCCTTTAGAAATGAGTAAGAAATAATGATTTTCTAAGACAAAAACTAAAACCATGTAAATTTATCACCAACAGACTGACTCTTTAGGAAACACATAGGGGACTCCTATACTAGAAGCAAAAGGATGATAACTATCATCATGAAAACACACAACAGTATACAAGTCAATGGTAGACCAAAAGAGAAATATAGAGAATCCTACTGGTATAGAAAATCACCAAACCACAAAGGTGAATAACAAAAGCAGAAGAAAGAAACTAAGAATACATAAAACAACCAGAAAAAAAAGTAGTAGAATGATAAGAATATGTCCATTTATCCACAATAACCTTAAAAGTAAATGGATTAAATTCCCCAATTAAAAGATATATACTGGCTGAGTATATCAGAGTTAAATACTGATTAATAGTTACTCTGAGTAACATCAGAGTCAAACTATACTATGGAAAAAATAAATTAAGCATCCATTTAAGGGACACTTCTTCCAACAGCTATAAAACACATTCTTGTGAGCACATAGAATGTTTTCTAGGATAGACATATGTCATACCACAAAATAAGTATCAACAAATTCAAGAAATGGGAATTACACATGTATCTTCTCTGACCACAAAGGAATAAAACTTGAAATCAACAAAGTAAACTTGGGAAATTGTACAAATGTGTGAAAATTTTAAAAAATGTGTTTCATACATATGTAGGCTCTCTCTTATCCAGCAAGGGGGTCCACGGAATAGGGTCGAGGAGAGTGTGGCTACAGAGTCACTAATCAAGACCTCTGGAGACCAAGCAGGAAGCAGGTCTGATTTTATTGCACAGTTACTATGTACATATACTTGGGCAGTAGGTAGGCAGATTATAGGCAGCCACCAACACAATTTCTGCTAATTGTCCTTGCAGCAATGATTCGAGAAGCAGGCTGTGGAGCAAGCGCAGGGACTGCAACATGTGTCCTCACACTCAGGGCTGTGCCTATGGGGTAAGTGGTTTGCCACTCATGCACCTAGCACAAGGGGGAGTGATTTGCCGCTCAGATACCCTTAACATATGCCATGTATGCAGTATTCTATTCACTTGTCCCCACACATATAAAGAACTAATGATGTGACTCAAGGAATTAGAACTCCCCCCCAAAAAAAACCTCAGAATTAATAGAAAACAGGAAAGATCAAAATCAAATTAAAACCATATTATCATCTCAATAGATGCAAAAAAAGAATTTGATAATATTCAACATCCCTTCATGATATACCCTTCAAGAAATAAGGTATGGACAGAATAAGGGATGTAAATGGCAAACTTATGTCCTACATCATACTGAATGGGTTAAAGCTAAAACAATTTTTCTAAGATTAGGAACATGACAAGGTTATCCATTCTCACTACTCTTATTCAATATAGTATTGGAAGTTTTAGGCAAAGACAAAGAGAAAGAAATAAAAATTCAAATATGAAAGCAGGAAGTCAAGTTGTTCCTCTTTGTAAATGACATGATTTTATATATAGAAAAACCTAAATTCCTCACCAGAAAACTTTTAGGACTGATAAATTCAGTCAGGTTGTAGAATACAAAAATCAACCTACAAAATTCAGCAGCTTTAAAGTGTGTGGAGGATTGAGTCCCCTGGCCCAAGAGTAGAATTCTTGAGAGTCTCCTGAGACCCAGACTCTCAGTAGAGATCAGCATCTGCTTGTCACTAGGGGTGTGTTGATCTCATCTCTCCAGATTAGATACCATCCAACAAAGTTCCTAAGGCCTGATTAGACCTAACCCCTAAGCTCTAGCCACAAGTATTCCCCTTATAGAACTCTGCAACAGCTCCACCCTGGGAGTACATTAATCTGGTCTTTGCAAATAAAACTCCAATTGACAGTATTGCCCATTCCATCCTATCTTATACTAGTGAGAAGATGAGCTGAGAGCTATTTTAATCAGCTTCACTCTTAGGACACTCCAACTGGAAGCCCAGAGAGTAACAAAAAGTGGAAGGGGATAACAACTCACCAAACCCTCAGTATATAGTGCAAAAAGAAATAGAGAAACATCTAGGCGTGGACAGTCACCATCCATTCTTGTCAAATGTTTTGACCATCTCACTAACCTCAGTGCAGACTATTCTTTCATTTTTAATTAAGAATGTGTGTGTGTGTGTGTGTGTGTGTGAGTGTGTGTGCTGTGCTGATTCATTCATGGACATGTACACATATACATATTTATTTCTATTTTTCGTTTTCTCATTTTTAACATTTTAAATTCAGTTAGAATTCCTTGTTTTGTTTTTTGAGGATTAGAGGCTTTTCTGTTTGTTTGGTTGTTTGTTTGTTTTTCTTTATGTGCTTTTTTTCTGCTGCTAATAGCCAAATTCTCTTTTTTTGCCTTTCTCTCTCTTTACTTTCTTTTTTCCTATTTTTTTCTCCTGCCTTATAATTATCACATCCTACATCTCCTCTGCATTCTCTTTGTTCATATTTTTAAGATCAGAAACTTTCTTCACCTTTATTTCAAATTTTCCTTTCTCTTAATGAACTATATTTTTATCATCTTTTAAAATTAACTTTTAAATGGTTTATATAATTCCTGCCCCCACATTCAATAGTCACCATTGTGACTATTACCACTGTGAATGACATAGTTGACATCTGATGTTGGCTTTAATGCCAGATCTACTTCATGGTTATTTACTGGGTTTTTTTGTTTGTTTGTTTGTTTTTTCTGTTGGCAATGGTTTACCCTGCCACTCCTGTTTGAGGTAAAAATTAATGTTGTTGATGTCATAGTAGGAACAGCATATTTGTTTTAATGTTATATATTATTCACACCAATTGTTACTATTGTTTATTTTCTTCCTTTCTGTGAAGTATTGGGAATCTACAGAGACTCTACAAGCTCACAGGCTAGAGACTCTATTGCTGAACTAAACTCAGCCAAAAGAGAGCACACCTTGCTCCATACACAATTAGTGACACTCAACTTCAGCTACATATTGATAAAACGAACAGAAAAGACAAAAATCCAAACTAATGACTAGTCCCCAAGTAGGAACTTCTAGGGTTGGGTCCTGAGATCCCAATTATAGACATTCACTGCTATGGCAAAATCAGAGAGAACTAATACAATGACTATGGATACCACACCTACTAGGAGGGGTCTAAAACTGGATCGTTCTAGTACATTTTGACAAGGGAAGGTTGTACCCTAAAATGGCCCACACATAACAGTGGAACAGAAATACATCCAAACATGCATAAAACCCAACACAGGAATACAAGAAATATGAAAAAAACAAGGTAACATACACCACCAAAAGTTAATAATTAACCAGCAATTGACCCCAAAGTTATTGAAGTGAATGAACTATCAAATAAAGAATTCAAAAGAGTGATTACAAAAATGATCAATGAATTCCAAGAATGAACAGAAAAAAATTGGATGAATTAAGAAAATGAGTACAGAATATAAATGAGAAATTCAATGAAAAGATAGAGATATTGAAAAAAAATTGGAAATCTTGTAAATGAAAGACACAATAAATCAAATAAAATGTTCAGTTGAAAGTCTTCCTAATGGAATAGGTCATGCTGAAGACAGATTCACAGACCTGGAAAAAAAAAGTGGCTAGTTTTGAGCATTCAAATAGTATTAAAGAAAACAAAATAAGTAGTCATGACTATAATACTCAAAAGCTCTGAGACAACATTAACGGATCAAATTCAAGATTCATTGGAATTAAGGAGGGTGTGAGATTCAAGCTAATGGAATGGATAGCCTCTTCAGGGAAATTATAACAGAAAAATTTCCAAACCTTGGAAATGAAATGGACATCCATGTACAGAAAGCATTCAGAATCCCAAATAGACAAGATCAAAGAAGAACATCTCTACAACACATTAAAATGCAGAAGATAAAAAACAAAGATAAAATTTTAATAGCCCCAAGAGAAAAACGTCAGGTGATATTTAGATATAAGGCAGTCAGAATTACTTTTGATTTCTCAGTACAACCTCTAAAAGCCAGAATGGCTTAGAATGAAGTGTTACAAGTCCTGAAAAAAAATAAATAAATAACAAACTGTCAACCAGGATTACTATATCAAGAAAAGTTATCTTTCAAAATGGATAATGGATGGAGAAATTCCCAAAATAAGAACTCCAAAATAAGCAGAAACGTGAAGAATACCTCACTACTATGAACTTAAAGAAATACTTCACAGAGAAGAAATCTAAAAAAAACCCTAGAACTCACAAAATGAACAAATCTCATTTGAATAGTAGCTAAGCAAATGAGAAATAGGACCAAATTAGATGTTAGAAATAAATCAAAATGGCAAGAAGTAATAAACATTTCTCTAAAACATTGGATGTTAATAACCTCAACTATCCAATGGAAAAAAAAATAAGACCCAACTATTTGTTGTTTGCAAGAGATTTACCTTACAGGCAAAGACATCCATAGTCAGAAAGCAAGAGTAGAAATTGATATACCAAGCAAATGGAAACCAAAAATAAGCAGGAGTAGCTACTCTCATATCTGACAAACCAGACTTCAAATCAAAATTAATAAAAAAAGAGCAAAAAACAATCACTTTATACTAACAAGGGAACTATTTAACAAGAAGATATAGTAAACATTCATGCCCTAAATGCGGATGGAATTAATTACATAAAAGAGGCACTAATGTAATTAAAGCCTGAGATAGACTCCAATACAATAATACTGGGTGGCTTCAACACCTCTCTCACCATTGGATGGGTCATTCAGACATAAAGATACTAAAGATTCTTTGGACCTAATATATATATTAACAATCAAAAACTTAATGGACACCCGTCCAAAACCAGCTTTCTTCTCAGTGGTTCATGGACCCTTCTTCAAAATAGAACATTTTTTACACCACAGAGTAATTCTTAGCAAATACAATAGATAAATAAATAAATACCAAAAGCATAACCAAAAAATAAAACAAACAATAAAAATTCCTAAAACCTGATATCATTCCTTGCATCTTATCAAATCATAATGGAAAAAAAAATTAGATATCAATACTAAAAAACCCTACAAAAATAATATAAATACAGAGATTGAAAAATACACTTTTGAATGGTGCATTGGTGGCAGACTATATCAGGGGGGAATTTTTTAAAATTCTTAGAATCAAATGAGAATAATGCTATAACACACCAGAACTTCTGGGACACCATGAAGGCAGTTCCATGAGAAAAGTTGATAGCACTGAGGGTTTACATAAGAAAATGAGAAAAGTCCAAAATAAACAACTTACTGATACATCTCAAGGCCCTTTAAAAAAGAACAAATCATTTTCAATACAAGTAGAAGAAAGGAAATAATTCAGAGCAGAACCAAAATCAATGAAATGGGAAATAAAAAAGTAACACAAAGGATCAACAAAACAAAGAGTTGGCTGTTTGAAAAGATAAACAAGATTGATAAGCCCTAAGCCAAACTAATAAAATTAGAGACAAAATATAGAAATCATCACAGACATTATGGAAGTCCAGAGGATCATTAAGGACTATTTTTAGAATGTATACTCCAATAAATTGAAACACCTAGAAGAAATGAATAAATTTCTAAACATATATGATCTACCAAAACTAAATCAAGAGGACATAGAAAACCCAAGCCAATCAATAAACAGTAATGAGATAAAGGCAGTAAGAAGAAGGCTTTCAACAAAGGAAAACCCAGAAACAGATAGGTTTTCAGATGAACTCTTCCACATCTTTGAAGGAGAACTAACCCTATCTAATGGTCTTCAAATTGATTCAAGAAATAAAAAGGGATGGAACACTTCCAAATTTATTCCAGTAAGCTGGTACCATACTCATACCAAAGCCAGGTAAAAACATATCAAGGAAAGAAAAATAGAGACAAATATCTCTGCTGAACTTGGATGCAAGAATCCTTAATTAAATTACTACCAAATTGTATTAAACAACAAAAATATTAGGTTTAAGAAGATCATACATTATGACCAAGTTGGTTTTATCCCACAGATGCAAGGATGATTTAACATACATAGATCAATAAATGTAACTCATCATATAAATGGAATTAAGGACAAAAATCAGTCATCTCAATAGATGCAGAAAAGGTCTTCAATTCAGCACTCATTCATGATAAAACACTGAAAAACTAGGTAGAAAATTTTACCTCAACATAATAAAGACTATATACAAGAAAAATCAAAAACAAAAGAAAAGAAAAAAAAAACCAAAGCCAACCTCATAACACATCAGGAAAAACTGAAAGCATTTCCTTTAAATTTTAGAAAATTTAATATAATACCAGAAATTATAGTCAGAACAATTAGACAAGTGAAGGAAATAAAGGGATAAAGATAGGAAAGGTAGAAGTCAAATTATCATTATTTGCAGATGATATAATTCTATACTTAGAAGATCCAAAAAACTCCAGTAAAAGATTACTAGAGTTAATAAACAAATTCAGCAAGTAGCAGGATACAAAATCAATATACAAAAATCAATAGTTTTCCAACAATGAATCTGCTGAAAAATAAATAATAAAATATTAGCATTTAAAATAACCTCAAAAAAAGAAAATGAAAGAAAAAATAAAAGAAAGGAAATAACTAGAATAACTCTAATGAAGCAGCTGAACAACCTCTACTATAAAAACTATAGAACACTGAAAAGAGAAACAGAAGAAGACACAAAAACATGGGAGACCTCCTATATTCTTGGAGATGTAGAATTAATGTTGTTAAAGTGGCCATACTACCAAAAGCAATATGCAGATTCAATGCAATTCTCATCAAAATACCAAGACATTCTTCACAAAACTAAACAACAACAACAAAAAAAAATACTGTACTAAAATTGATTGGCAGAATCACTCAGAATAGTTAAAACAATTCTAATCCAAAAAATCAATGTTGGAGGCATCAAAATACCTGACTTTATGTTACACAGAGTTATAGTAACAAAAGCTTCATGATACTGGAATAAAAATAGACACACAGACCAATGGTAAAGAATAAAAGAAAAAAGACAAATGGACACAAATCCAGTAATCTGATCCTCAACAAATGTGCCTGAAACATACATTGGAGAAAAGACAGCCTTTTTAAATAAATGGTATGGGCAAAACTGATTATCCATATATAAGTACAAGAATGAGACTATATCCTCATTTCACCCTGCACAAAAATTAACTTAAATTGTATCAAATACTCAGGAATTACAGCAGAAACTTTGCAACTCCAGTGGAAAATGTAGGGTAAACATCATAGGCATAGGCAATGACTCTCTCAATAGGATCACTAAAGACCTGGAAATAATACCAAGAGTTAACAGATGGGATGACATCAAATTAAAAACGTATGCACAACAAAGGAAACAATGAAGAATGTGAAGAGAGAACCTACAGAATGGGAGAAAATCTTTTCTAGCTACTCTCTGACAGAGGAGTAATATCTAGAATATATAAAGAAATCAAAATACTTAACACCAAACCCCCCAAATGTTCAAGATCATTATCAATTAGGGAAAAACAAATCAAAACTATACTGAGACTTATCTTACACCAGTCAGAATGGCAGCCATCATGCAAATAATAATAAATGCTGAAGAGAACACAGAGAAAAAGGAACATTTTTACACTGTTGGTAGGATTATAATTTAGTACAATCACCATGGAAATATGTATAGAGTTTCCTCAAAAGACTGGGAATGGAACCCCTCTATGACCCAGCAATACCATTCCTCAGTAGTTATTCTAAAGAATTAAAGAATTAAAGTCATCTTACAATAGTGATATATGCATATCCATGGTTATAGTAGCACAATTCACAATAGCAGAACTATGGAACCATCCTATGTGTCCACTGATGGATAAATGGATAAGAAAATGTCATATAAATAACAATGACATTTTATTCAGCCATAAATAAAAATGAAATTATGTCATTTGCAGGAAGGGCACTTGAGACCATTATGTTAAGTGAAATAAGCCAAACTAGAAGGTCAAGGGTCATATGTTTTCTCTTATAGGTTGAAGCTAGAAAGGATAAAGGATAAGAAAGGTGAAGGGTCAGAAAAAGGGACCAGGGGCCGATAGAAGGAGAGGTAGGGGGTAAGTGCTAGGGAGTGATATTGACCAAATAATATTGTTATGTTTGTGAATGCACGAATATGGAACACCAAATTCCATCATTATGTACAACCATAGTGCACCTATAAGCAATGTGAGGGAAAAAACAGGCACGAGCTTAAAGAAAACATTAAAAAGTAGGCAGCTTTTTTACACTCATAATGAAATTGCTGAGAAAAAAATTAAGGAACTCATTCATAATAGCTGCAACCAAGTGCTAGGAATAAATTTAACCAAGGTAGTAAATGATACTTAAAATGAAAAGTACAAAACTTGATGAATAAATAAAAAATACACATATACATACACACAAAACAGAAAAACATCCCATGTTTATAGACAGTTAATATGTCCAAAAAACTACACAAAGTATTCTTTAGATTAATGCAATTCCTATCAAAATATCAATGAAATATTCACATAAATAGAAAAAAAACACTCCAAAATGTATGGAACCACAGAACACCTCAATTATCAAACCAATCCTGAGCAAAAATAAGAACCCTAGATATACTACAGTACCTGACTTTAAAACATAATGCAAACCTATAGTAATCAAAATGGCATGATACTGGGATAAAAATAGACCCATAGACCAATGGAACAGAAAAATGAACTAAAAAATAAATCCATGTACTTACAGCCAACTGATTTTCAACAAGGACAGAAAGAATAGACATCAGAGAAAGGAAAATCTCTTCAATGAAGGGTATTGGGAAAACTGCTTATGCATATGCCAAATAATATATTTCATCATATACAAAAATCAGAATAAAATGAATCAGAGTCTTAAATGTAAGACCTGAAACTAAAAAAAAAAAAAAAAAAAAAAAAAAAAAAAA
>NW_026000057.1:34533934-34598164 GCF_001458135.2 Marmota marmota marmota
AAAAAAAAAAAAAAAAAAAAAAAAAAAAAAAAATCCTAGAAGAAAACACAGGGAAAATGCTGCAAGTTATTAGTCTGAGCAAAGATTTTTTTGGATATGATCCAAAAGCACAGGAAATTGACAAGTAGAATCACATCAACTTTGAAATCTCTGTACAAAGTAAACAAAGTGAAGAGACAGTCTACAAAATTGGAGAAAATCTTTGCAAAGTGCTCATCCAATAAGAGATTAAATTCCAGACTGTATAAAAAACTCAATAGAGGGGGAAAAAAAGTTCTGGTTTAAAAAATGGGTAAATGACCTGAATTGACATTTCCCAAAAAGGAGATACAAATGGCCAACAAACAAGAGAAAAATGCTCACCATGGCTAATTATTAGGGCAATGCAGATCAGAAATACTATCAGATATCACCTCTCCCCAGTTAGAATGGCTACTATCAAAAAAACCAAAAACTAAATGGTGACAAGGATGAGGAGAAAAGGGAACTCTCATAAACTGCTGGTGGAAATATAAATTAGTACAGCCATCATGGAAAACAATATAGAGTCTTCTCAAAATATTAGAAATCCTTCTACCATATTATTCAGCAATCCCACTATAGGGTCAAAATCCAAAGGCTATTAAATCAGTATTTCAGAGAGACATGCACATTCTCATGTTAGGTGCATCACTACTCATAATAGCCAATATGTGAATCAACCTAAGTATCTGTAGACAGAGGAAAGACAAAGGATGTAGTGCAGATGCATAGTGAAATATTATTCAGCCTTGACAAATGATATTTTGTCATTTGTGACAACATGGATGGAAATAGAAGACATTATGTTAAGTGAAATTAGTCAAGCACAGAGACAATTAACACATGTTCTCACTTCTATGTGGAAGCCAAAAAGTTAATCTCAAAGAAGTAGCAAATAGAAAAGTGGTTACCAGATCCTGGGAAATGTGTGTTGGAAGGAAGTGATGATTAATTGGTACCGGGGTACAGCTGGATGAGGAATAACTCCTAATGTTATTTCTCAGTAGAATAACTATAGTTGACAACAATTAATTGAATACTTTTAAAAAGCTGGTAGACAGAAGTTTATATATCCCTAACAAAAAATAAATTATATATAAATTAAGTGATGGATATGCCACTTACCCTAATCTGATCAACACACACTATATACATACATACGTTGAAATATTACACTATACCCTATAAGTATGTACAATTACTATGTGTAAATTTAAAAAATCTAAAATTATATTTTTAAAATGGGCTATTAGACTACTAAAAATTCAGGAAGAAAACAAACATCTTTTGATAATTATGCTACATAAAGTTATCAGACTTCAACACACTGATATTTGCTGTATGAAAATAAATGTGCAATTTGACAATTTTCCTTTTTTTGTAAGTCACATACCTGGCTTCTACACAAAATTTTTATAAATTTATGTTTAATTTCTTTGTTATATTGGCTGTGAATGTAGGTTCTAGGTGGATCAAGAGTTGAACACCACAATATTGAGATATTAACAAATTATTTATACCAATAACATTTTCAAAATTATGAGAACAATTCATAGATCTATTTTATCAAAAATTATCTCAAACACTTTGATTTGAAATTAGCTATTAATAATATTTTAATTTTCTATTCAGGCAAAATGTAACAGTCGGGTATTATGAAATAATTAAGAATAGTTTCTTCTGCCAAAGAAACAGTCATGACCACTTTTTATTACCCTTCTTTTCCTGTCAATCATGAGACACCCACTAATTTTTTTAAAAGTTTTTTTTTATTTGTTCTAATTAGCTATTCATGATAGTAGACTGTTTTTTGACACAATAATCATATATCATTTTCCTTCTTTGGGTTGTATGTGATATAGAATTACATTGGTCATATAATCATATGCACATGGGATAGTAATGTTTGATTCATTCTACTATCTTTCCTATTCACATTCTTCCTCTCTCCCTTCATCCCCCATTGTCTAATCCAAAGCATTTCTATTCTTCTCTAACTGCCCTCTTATTGGGAATTAGCATCCCCAAAGCAGAGAAGACATTTAACCTTTGGGTTGGGGAGATTGGCTTATTTCACTCATATGCATTTTTTTTTTAATTTCAGTGTATTAAATCAAGTGCCATATACTCTATACTTTACAGACACTGATTAACATCAGCTTTGCCTTCCTTGTTTTAAAAGATTTCTGGAAACTTTCTTAGGTCTCTGTTAATGATTAGCTAGATCTTTATGTATCCTACACTCATATGATTTCTTCTTTCACTATTCGTTCTAGTAGTATATTAATCTCCTGCTTCAATATTTTTCTGCATCAAATTTATAAATACAAAGAGACAAATAGTTACACAATGTAACTAAAAAAAAAAAAAAAAATCAGGCTCCCAATCCTTTAATGACAGCAACTCTTTTCAATTATTTTAGCTATTTTTTATTTTTTCCAAGTGCCTAAATATATATTTATAAGATTTTTTACTTTTTTTGATATTATTCATTGACTTGTTATTTTGGAAGGTGAAAATCTATTGCTCTTATATTGCATTTAACACGTGCGTGCGCACACACACACACACACACACTCGTTCCCTTATCTTAACTTCCCAACAGCCACATCATAATTTTTGGTGAGACTAATAATAAATTTTAACATTATTAAAGCTATGTAAATATCATCACAGTTTAGTTGTATAACATTCTATGATCACATTAACTCTCATGCTTTTGTTTTATTTTTGTTTTTGTCTCATTTTTATTTTTCTACTTACTGCTCTCTTGTTAAACATTCCTGGCTTCCTGGACCCAAATCTGCTTCCTATTCGGTTTATAAGCTTCTTTTGGTAAACAAAGATTCCTATAATTTTCTAAGTAAAAGCAAATGACTGACAAATTTTTAGAGATCTTGCATGCCTGATATTGTCTTAATTATATTTGTATTTGATTAGACTTCACCTGGGCTATAAGAATTCTGTATACTCTCAAGTTATACTCCATGTATATATGATATGTCAAAACACATTCTACTGTCATATATAACTAAAAAGAACAACAACAACAACAAAAATTTTAAAGAATTCTGTATGTTTTTCCAGAATGATTTTCCTCATAATTTTGAAGGCAGTTCTGTTTTTATCCTAGTTTTCAGGGTTAGGTTTTAGTATTTGATTCCCTATATTTTGTTTTTCTCACAAAGATTTAGAATCTTCTTTTTTGGCCAGTGATGTATTAAACTTGTTCTTGATAATTCCATTCAATTAGTAAACCATCTCTCTAGATTCTGAAAAAAAAATGTTTTCTATATAATTTATTTGATCATTTTCTATTCTTCACTTTCTTTTATCCTCCCAATTAAAAAAAAAAGTTAATCTCCTACAGCAATCTCCTAACTTACTTTCTCCTATTTTCTGTATCTTTTTTAAATTTTGGGAGAATTTCCTCAACCTTATAATTCAATCCTTCCCATGATTGCTTTGTCCTAATACTATTTCCAAAAGTACTTCTACGTTCCAGTTTGCTATGGTCTCCTCTTATTTCAAGGTTGTAGCAACTTCACCGTTTACCTGAAAACATTCATTAAAAGAGCTTTTAAAGAAAGATTTTCTTCCATTCTCTGAATTTCTACAATGCTCCTTCAAAGCTGTTTTATCAAGTACTTGTGCTCTCAACCTTTCGTGTTCTGACTTCTTTTCTTTGTATTTCTAGGGACATTGATGATTCATTCATAATTGGAGGACTAAGAAGTTGCTTGGGTTCTCTGTGTCCAGGGGCTTGCTCACTGGTTATTTGAGATTGAAAGGTCATCAGCTGTACCATTTTATGAGAAGATTCAAAATGCTCAGGACTGCTGGGAAGTTTTCTACCAAAAGAAATGCTCTACTCTCTTCTCTGGGGGATATAAACCTGGATGCCACTATTCTTAGATTTATGTAGTGGAGCAGGAATCTCACCATTCAGAGTGTAGGTTCTCACTTATTCCCACAGATCCAGCATAGCACTTTGCACCTTCAGCTCTTGAGTTTCTTCATTAGACTCAGTTTTCATCCAGTGGAGATTTCATGTGGCCTGGTTTCTAGGGATGAGAATGTAAAAGGTATTAAAACACTTGTGGCAGAAATACTTCATCCACGTAAGAGCAAGATATTTCTAAGAATTACAATTGACTTAATCTACCAACTGTGGAGATAATGTTCTCGAGCAGTTTAGCATGGCCCACTTGCCAGTTCTTAAAGCACAACATGCTAGAAAGTTGCTAAATTAACATAAAATGATATCAGCAAATGCTAGAAATACACAATAGGACTACAGAGGAGGACGGGTCACAAAAATGCAAGATGCTTTAAAAATCATCTTCAATCTCTCATAATCCCTCTTAATTCTGTATCCATGATCTCTGTGGATCCGCCTCGTCTATTTATTTAGTCCTTTTAACTTTGCTAGTTTTAAACTTTCACGCATGGCTATTTCCTGCTATGTCCCTAGACATACCTTCTGCATATTGCTTTTTCTTAATAACCCAGGTAACACTCTCTCTCATTACTTCCATTTAAATGAAGAAATGTTTCTTTGTTCTCTCTTAGTGTTATACATATTAATATGCTTAAAGAAGAAAAACTTGCTGGCACTCTTAGGAAAAAAAAGAGAAAAATCCTTCCCTTGGCTTCAGGACAGGGAAAATCTTAACCTAGATATTTTGCAGCATCTTTTCTAGCAAGGTAAGTTATGTTTTATAATCATCTAAATTTACCATTCCTTGGAAGGTCTTTAAGTAAAGAGGTGGGACAAACCATCACCCACCTCTCTTCCTAAAGCCTTTACCCTGGGGTTGGGTTCCCAAGCTATATAAATATAAGGCTGAACACTGCCTGTACTTACCTTGGCTTCTCCACCTGAAGTAGTGTCTCTTGTTCTCCCTTCTCCTCCCGCTCCTTCTTCCCTCCCCCTCCCTCTCCCCCTCTCCCTCCCTCCCTCTCTCTCTCTNCTCCTCCCGCTCCTTCTTCCCTCCCCCTCCCTCTCCCCCTCTCCCTCCCTCCCTCTCTCTCTCTCTCTCTCTCTCTCACACACACACACACACACACACACACACATACACACACACACACACACACTTTTTTCACTGTGACATTGAAAACTCATGACTGAATTCTTCTTATAGCTTTCAGTTGCTATGAAGGTATAAAAGAAAATAGCTGATCTCTAAGGAACAAGGATCTAAGTCAAACAGGGTCTTACAGATTGAAGTCAACACTTTGAAATTAAAATGAAATGATACCTAGGGCTGGCTCTGAAGTACAGGTGTACCATATTATCTATGACCAACAACTTTAACCAAAAACCCTGTATTTAGAGCATCATAGTTCAAAACTCCTAAACACTCACTTGGTTCTGACTGCTAAAGCTTTTGCCTGAAACTGCATAAGAGAATGTTTAAAATATAAGGGCAATCCAGACAGAAAAGACCAGGGTCCTTGAGAAAGGGACTTGTGTTTGTACCTGAGCTGGCAGGGGAGGGCTAAGAGTCAGGGTCATGACTTTTCCTGATGTGCTTTTAAACAGAACTGTGACTCTGGTGCTAGACAATTGATAGATGTTAGGGTCTGCTGTCTTCTTTAGCAGTGTGCCCTTTGCTATGTGGGATACAAATCTAAATAATTTATGATTCTGCACATTTATTTTCTTCTTTGTCACTTACCTCCTCATTCATTCTCTTTTTAATCTACCCCATGCCCAATGCCCCTGATCAAAGCACAAAGTGAGAAAAGCATGATTTTAAATCAGAAGACACAGGAGTTTGCAGCTCTACCACTTAATAGCTAGGAAAATCAGGAAAATCATTTAATCTTTGTGAGCCTTATTCCTACTCTGTAAAATTGGGGAAATCACCATACTATTCGAAGGGTGGGGCTGAGAATCAAATGTAATCATATTCACTAACACATTTCCTACTAAACAAAGTTAGTTATTAGTATTCTCTAGAGTTTAAAGGAAAAGAGGAATCATAAGCATATGAATTGCAAAGGTGCCAACCTGACCTCATTAAGGGACATAGATATCTACGTTTAAGCTTGCTTTTTAACACACTTTTAGGTTAATTTTCTTTTTTTAATTTTGATAAAATCTGGAAGATGTCTGCTTTATTAATATTAAATACTACCCAATTTTGTTGGTGACGGTAACCACAATAACAAATAACATGAATTTGAATTTTAGCTACTGAGTCTCTCCTTTAATTCATCAAAAATATTAATTATAACAGCTAACATTTGCAAAGTGCTTAATATGTTCCAAGCTGGGTTAGAAGTGATTTGTACACAATATCTCATTAAATCCTTACCGATGAAGTATTGTCTCCACTTTGCCTATGAAGAAACTGAATAAAAACAAGAGTCAGGGCTAGAACACAAGCATCAGATGGCTGAGTCCAGATTCTTTTGTTTCTTTTTAAAAAAATTTTTTTTATAGATGGACACAGTACCTTTATCTTATTTATGTATTTATGTATTTATGTATTTATTTATTTATTTATTTTAAGCAGTGCTGAGTGCTGAGGACAGAACCCAGTGCCTCACACATGCTAGGTGAGCGCTCTACCACTGAGTCACAACCCCAGCCCCCAGATTCTTAATAATAGAAAACAGCCAAAAAATAAAATTAAAAAACAACAGCAACAAAAACTATGAGACCTCTCAATTTGATGGAACCAGTTGTTAGAGAAAGCTGAAGTGAAAGGCCTCTAAAAGATGAGCTCAGTCAACTTCTCATGTGGAGAAATTAAGGCCCTCTGCAACATCCCAGAAAGATTCTCACTTAGCCTTTGCTGAGCTGACATGTTTGAATTTCAGCTGTTTTTCTCCTTGGTCAGCCTGAGCCGGCTCTGGGTGGTATCAAAACAAGGTGTAAAAGGTTTCCTGGCAACTGGAACAGTAACCTTGGCCTAACAGCCCCAAGTCCTCGTTTATTTTTTCTTTCCCTCAATTCCCTCATTCCCGTCTGTCCTTCCCTTTTCAAATATCTTTCTCTTTCTTTACACAAGATAAAAGAAAAAAATTAAAGCTTGTTTCCCAAGGCCAGATATAAGTTACCTTTAGAATCTGATATCCTATTATTGTTTTCTTAAATTTCCACCCCTCCATTTCTTAAGCAGATGAAGGTTCCGTGCTTTTAGACAGTAAATTAAAATCATGTTCCTTTCTGTTTGCTTATCATCCTGGAAAACGTGAGCATTCCTTTGAGAAAAAAATTGTTTTTGTGAAACCAGGGTCAAGAGTCCCTATTCTAAGTCCCACTCTCAACTGGAGAACTGTGGCCCCACTTCACTGGGCCGCCCCACAGCAGCGGCAGGTGAGTGTCAATGAAGTCAAGCATCAAGGACAAGAAGCTACCTTATTTCTGATGCTGTTTTTCCTTGCAGGTAGAATGGAAAATCAAATCTCTCCTCTCTCTACAGCCCTGTCCTCTCAGAACAGGACATTAACTTCCACAAACCAGTCTGGTGGTGAAGGGGGTGATTAGCTAGATAGGCCTTAACAGCTGGGCTCCAGGAGAGGAGGCTAGGTGGAGGAGGGGCACTATCAGGCACTGGGTCTTGCAGTTTTAGCAGCAGCAGATGAAAAGCTTCTAGAGGTGGGGGCAGGGGAAAGCCCAGATTGTAAACATCTCTTGCCTGTTGCCTAGAAGCAGTGGCAGCAAACAATCCAAAGACTGCTCCTAGATTTTTCAAAATTTCCTTTATACCCAGGGCTCTGTGTCTTTTTTAAAATATGCGGCCATTTTATAAGGTCATCAGCACAAACGCAACGTGTGCATATATCATAATAATTTCCTAGCCTCCATGTGTAATTGCTTATATAAAGTGGTCAATTATTGTTTAACAAAACCTTGTTAATGTTACCACATTAATCCTGAGGCTTTTATAAACCCTATAATGACTACTCCATATGAGACACTCATATTTGAAAAAATCAACAGAAATAAAAAGATGATGCTTTGTTTATGGGGGAAATTTGATAATTCCTGAATGATGGGTTTTTGAAATATGCTGTAACGGAGGACAAGGATTTTGTATTATAAATTGGTCAAAATGTGGTAACAGTAATGTTATAGGCTGTCCTGGGATAAATGAACTATGAAATATCACACACACACACATGCACACAGAGCAAGAAAAGGGCAGGATGGTAATAGTGGAAGATTTTAATTACCTCAGTATAGGACAGGATTACATCAAGTGGAGGAAGTAAGGCTGGATCTGGTGCAAAGAGGATTTCTAATTTAATGTGTACTTCACCCAAAAAGGAAGGAAAGAATGCCAGGTTTAAGATTAAATAATATTTGGGACTCAAAGGAGAGAAAGGATATAGGAAGTGGTGATTAAATCTCATTAAGCATATGATTTATTCTCAAATAGAAGCTAGAGGCGTTTAAATACAACACGGAAATTTAGAAAGACAGAAAACAAAATACAGCACACAATCATTAATTCAGAAAAAGACAAACTAGTGAATTAAGGTCAGGGTAAATAGCAGAAGAGTGTTTTTTTTAAAACACAGCATCACCCAGAATGCCAGTGTCACTAATAAGAAGTAAATTTGCTTAGCATTTTACAAGATCAAAGTGGAAAAGTAAGGCTTTTAGAATGATGCAGCAAAGAAAAAGGCTCCCTTCCCTTTTCAGAATCCAAAATTTTTAAAGAAATAGAAAATCCAATCCTCTTTACTTGGAAGGGGATTCCAAAAGGACCAGGAGGAGAAAAGGAAGCCAGAAAAATGACCAGAGCCGAGGGCAGACTTATTTTGTGACATTAAAAGCATCCAGCCCAGAGAGAAAGGGGATGAGTGGGAAGTCAGTGACAGATGAGGCTGCGTGGCAGCTCCTGAATGAATTCTCTGCCTGTGTATTTACGAAAGCAGCAGAAGGTCATGTCCCGGAAACGGGGATACGTTTTCTTGAGGGGAGAAGTAAAATGTTAAAAGGATTTTATGGTCACGCGAGAGCAGATAGTTGGGCAATTAGAACTATTAGAAGTTGACAGGGCACAAGACCCAGATTAAACATGTCACAAAAATCTGAAGGAAGAGCAAAGGAAGCAGAGAAACGCCTTCAGCAGAGCCTCTTGATACCTTTCTTAGGAGACTACAGAATCCAGGATGGTTGTTCTTCTAACACTAGGTGTTTAAAGAAAACTCTTGGAATCTTGAGACACCTGGTTACCAATAATGAGAGTCGTAGCAGATAGTGCTGGCTCTCATTTTGCAATTTATAGACTTGCATAATTGGTGAAGACTGAACATTCACTTAATAATTAAAAAATAGTTGACATTTTTCACAGAGCATTTTTGTTTGACCTATTTTACATAGGTGAAAGTAGAAGTCACTCTTTTTTAAATTTCTTTAGTTATTTATCATATAAAATTCCTCTCTAATTTGTCTGCATTAAATGAGGTAAACAAGAATCATTTCAAACTACCCCTAAATTCAAAGGAATGGTGTATGTGAAATAAAGATGAAAGATTTCAGAAATCACTATTCTGATTATCACTTTTGTCACCGCCATCATCATGAAGCTGCCATTATTAAGCACATACTGTGTACCACATTATAGCCAAGGAGGAACAGTGGAGGAGTTGCTCTTCCCTATCCCAGGGTCTGGATTTCACATTGATTCGCCGAATGCCTTTTCTTCATTTCCTTTACCAATTATCATGTTGACAAATTATTTTTAAAAAGAAAAATGCTCCACTTTTGGAGGATGTACTTAGGATGACCAATTGCCCCAGCTGCCAGGCTCCAGCTTTATTTCTCTGAACCAGTACAAATAATGTAGTCACAAAACTGTGAAGTTAAAATGTAAATGACACATGGCATTATTCAATGTTTGTTAACCACATAAACCCAGCATCTTTCTTTTGTCCTTCCTCTTTTCACTCTCTTCATTCTTTCCTTCTGTGAATGTGTATTGAATTTCCTAGACCAGATGGAATGATTTGATGATAAAAATAAGCAAAGGTACTATTACTGCCCTCAAGTAATCTCCAATCTAGTTGCAATATCAACAGTGTGGCAGACTAAAATGGTAGGAAACCCGGGTGTCCACAACTACTTAAGGAAGTACATGATACAACCGTGGAGAAGGTGGGGTATAGAAAGACAGGAGTGGAGATGAAATGAAGAAGGATAGTTTGAATCAAATGTATGATATGTCAAGATCACTGTATTGTCTTGAGCAACTAATAAAAAAAAAGGATAGTTTAAATATAGAGTCTACTTAGAGGTCTGGTGTTGTAGCTCAGTGGTAGGGTGCTTGTCTAGCACATGTAGGGCACTGGGTTCAATCCTCAGCACCACATAAAAATGAATAAATAAAATAAAGGTACTGTGTCCATCTACAACTAACTTTTTTTTAAAGAGTCTACTTAGAAAAGCTTAGAGATGGAACAACATAGTGAACTACAAAATGAAATGATCAGATTATTTCCCTCATTGTGTATTTTTGTGTTTTCTACCAAACCCCCCACACTATCTGCAATTTTGTTGGATTTAATTTTTTAGACTTTACTGAAAAGAAAAAAAAAGAAAGCAAAGGACCTGGAACAAAGTGAATAGAGAGTTGTGTGATGTAGAAAAAAGATATAACAACAGTGTTCATAAATTTAAGAATATATATTCACATTTGTTTAACCTTTTAATATGTTGCCTGTAGGCATAGAATTCAAAAGTGAAATTTCAGTTGCTTGCAAAAAAAAAAAAAAAAAAAACGAATAAAAATAAAATGAAACAAATGTGAATGGTGAAGAGAGGTGGTAACAGTGACTTGATTTAGTACATTAGGCTCTATGGATCCAGAATCAGCTCATGTAGTTCTTGCAAGAAAGTAGAAAACTATATAGCTAGAGTTGGCTGTAATCATATAGGATAAAAGAGAGAACAATGGAAAATATAGACCAGAGTGCTATTATGGAGGTCATCCTATGAAGGTTACTATGAAAAAAACATATAATCAAGTCACCTAATTAGAAACCAGTGATATCATTCTTGCAGACATCCTGAAAAGCTATTCAACTTTAATTCTAAAACATGGAGATTTGAGATTCTGTAAACTCGAATACACATTCATTATTAGATTGAATACAGATCCATTGTGTATTGTATATGGAAACCACATCCATAGAGCTTGAATATACATCAATTTTTCCCCTTTCCTGTGTCTCCTGCAGAGCCCTATCCAGGAATCTGGCTTTGCACTAATCAACTTTACCTCTCTTCTTTACTGAGCATCTCCTTCTGAATCCACACTGGAATCACTGTATTATCTCATATTCCTCAAATCAACAGGCAGGACTCTCAGAATATGGGAAATTATCCCCAAGTATTGCTAATTCTATTCTTTTTTTTTCTTCTCCACATTGTTGCTTAATATTTTTCTAGTTTCACTTCCATAATGTATCAAACATTGCTTTTCTAATGATTACTTGTATAATTATTTATCCATAGCATACAGATTACCATTTTACCTGGATTATTTCCTACTGTTTCATCACTAATAATAGAAGAAAAGTCTTTACTCCTAAATAAAGGGATTTTATAAACACAATGAGCTGATGAGGGAAATTTGCCAGAAAAGAGGTAGGGACAGGGAAGGATATGCTATGGGACCTATCAGGTGCTCTATAAATATGACATTAGAAATATTGAACATCTGGTACATCATTGGCTTTAGTAATAGAGCAAGGCCCAGGGCACATCAGCTAGTGTTTACACTTTAGTACCTGGATTGTGGGATGTCTATTTTGGAAATCATAATACATAAAAATGACTTATTCAATCTACCTAACTCTGAAAGGATTCTCTGTATTAAAAGGGAGAATTCTTTTTGCATTCCACCTTTGTTATTTCTCTACTTGTGGAATTTAAAAGCCAGAGTGGGTTATATTTAAAAATACTAACTTGTATAAAATATATCGATTACTAATTGACTATTGCAAATAAAACAGGATCTATGTGTCACTTTAATTTTCAAAGAGGTAATGGAGTCATATCTATTTTTCTATTATCTATCTATCTAACTGTCTATGAATGATTAGGAACACCAAGTTGATTTCAACAAATTGGAAATCTGGGCCAAGAACCATCTTTTAATTTATTTTCTGACCTTTGAAAAAAATCAATTAAAATCCATCTCTACTCATTTGTCACACCTCTAGAAGTAGAAATAGAAAGAACCATCCTCCCCCAAACAACTGGTACAATTTAAGAGGAACTTCAAATAACTTAGTACCACATGAATAGTATTCAAGTAGTGACATGGGTAGCAGAGCCCTATGAATAACTGGAAAAAATGAAAATTAATGGAAAAAATATTTGAAAAAGAGTCATGGAAAGAGTGGAAGGTTAAAGTGATACTATAAGAATGAAAATATTTGACACATATTTTGACATAGTTTTCTGAAAAAAAGAATTCCATTATGGCAATAAAGTTTTCATTTTTTGTTATCATCCCTCTTATACCTTATTTGCCACTCTGGCTATAACTGTTGCTGATAAGGAAAAATCCAGAATAATGCCTTAGTGTTTGTATGTTGGCTTCTTCAAAATATGGTTTTCCATCAAACAATATAAATGTGGGAATGCCAGTACATTTTCACAATTTTAATGTGTATTTTCTTTCCATGTATAGATACTGGACATATTTTACTTTAATTTTATCAAACAATAATAATTTATTTTCAGAAACTAAGTGATATTTGTACACCATAAACGTTTGTGATTTGATGACAAACAAAATAAATAAAAGTTGCTTTATAAAATATTTCAATTTTTTCAAATTTTTGTTTTGAAAAAAAAATATTTTAAAAATAGTAATAGATTGAAAGGAAATGAGGAGACAAGGGAGAAAGTGTCCTTCTCCCACCTACAGTTTTAAATGTCAATTGTGCTTATGGAAACAGCTATGAAATTAACAGATATTTCTTTAAATTCAAAGACTAATATTAGAAAGAATACTCACAACTGTATTCAGAAATAGTTAGGAAGTAATATTCCAGGAAAGATGAAAAATAAAGGTTTAAAGTTGAAATTCAGCCCATTAAGGTGGACAATAGTTGATTTTAAAGACCATTGACACATATGCACACACACAAACATATATACCCAAAGATAATTTGGGTGTATGCTACACTATTTTAAATCTGATTTTAATTTGTATGGAGTATTGTGGTAGTAATAGCTTTAAAGTTAACCAAAACACATGCTACTAATGTAGTGCAGTCAAATATGAATAGAACATGTACTTAGTCAACTGTGCTTAGATAGAATACCAAATGAGCACTTTGCAAGGCTCCATAAGACTGACTTTGTTCAGCCCAAACCTAAAGTTACATCCAATTTTCCAGATTATGTAATTTTTTATATTCTTAGATAATAGCAAATGTCCTTAAAATATACCTTTCCATCAAAAATTAAATTTCAGTACATCCACAGAACGGGGTCCTAATTAGAATAAGATCATCTATGCATGTATAATTTTGTCAAAATGGATTCTACTGTCATTTATAACTAAAAAGAATCAATTAAAAAAAAGAAGTTAAATTTTCACATTTGTCTATCATTGGAAAAGAACCAGTGTAAGGAAGCTCAAGAAAGAGGCTCAGGCAATGTCTTAGTCCCTCAGGCTGCTATAATAAAATACCATAAATTGGGGTATTTGTGACTTGACTCTTATAATTCTGGAGACTAGAAAGTCCCAAATCAAGGTTTTGTGCAGTATTGCTTCCTGGTTCATAGAAGTGAAACTTCCTGCTTCATAGACAGGCATCTTTTAGCTGTTATTAATATAGGAAGACATTGACAATATATTGTTAAAACAGAAGAGGAAAGTTATAAAACAGTGTGCATAGCAATTCATCATTTTTATGAGTGTGGAATAAGAAAATGTTTAAGTAGATAAAAGCATGAATTATAAATAACTGTCTCTAAGTGATGGAGTTAGGATATTTTGGGGGGGGGGATTTATCTGTAATTTCTATTACTACTGCAGTGAGCAAGTATTCTTCTTTTATAAAAAAAAATACTGGTATTTTTAACTATAAATATAAAAACCTGCTTTGTTTTTCTTCGGAGGAATTCTTTTAACACGCACATTTGATATTTAAACATAACTTTTTCTTCATGTTATATCCACATTTTCATATAATCTATAGATTACATAAATGAATGCATCTAGTAACTAATGACAGGCTGAAGGTTATATAAAATTAAACTGATCTTTTAACCTAACTATACAGTGGTAACAAATTAGGCAGAGATTCTTTTTGTCATATGCTAACAATTGAAATGTATTTTGACTTATAAAACTAATAAGGTAAAATAGAATTAGTAGCTTGTTTCTCCAATTACATGCAGAGATTCTTAGACTCATAAAACTATTTAGGGCTGAAAGAGCTCTGGTAGCTTAACCCATTAATTTTACAGATAAGGATACTGAGGTTCAAAGAGACTTAACTATTACCCAAGGTCACTCATTTAATCCATTGCATTCAGTATAATGACCAATTCTTCTGATTTTGAGGTCATTTAAGGTCATATGCACAAAAGAGCCAGATAAAATTTCTTCTCTTGCATGAATTTTTTTTTTTTGCTTTATGCTACTCAAAATTCTCAAGTTGTCTTTTTTACATTTTAAATTACTATACTTAGTTTATGCCTTTGTAAATTTTCTTTTAATCTTAACAAATATGGTTTCCTTTAAAGAAATTTAAGGTACTCATGGTTGTAAAAATAATTATTAAATATAAAATTATGGCTATAAGAAATCTTTGATCTTGCGTCCTGATTCCATTTTGGTGACTTGTTGAATTTTCAAGGGCAATTTAAATATTTCACACCTTAGTCAGGCAAAGTGTAAATTCACATGGGTCTGACCTGCATATATATGAATGGTCAAAAATATCCTAGTGTTATACACACACACACACACACACACACACACAATACAGCAATGTATTTAGCTCATCTTGATAATTAATGAAATTGATTAATTAAGCAATTCATTTTATTTAAAAATGAATATGAGCAATGATTTAAAACATTTATCACATTCAGGTAGAAGTGTGGCATAGAGGAAAGGGTTTAGAGTTTTAAACACATGGAAATTCTATCCATCTGTCAATATATGAATGGAAAAAGGAAGGATTTTTTGAGCTCAGTTTTTTGTATCTGAAAGTAGAATTTAAACCTATCTAGAAGTATTTTTTAATGATAAAAAATTTTATTTAAAAATTTTATTTAAAATCATACATAAAATGCTCAATATACTGTAGCTTATTTTTAAATATTAAAATATGCATTTGAAAAATTAAAGTTGCTCATATTCAAGATGTACAATATGATGATTAGATTATATGTACATTGTATAATGATTGTCACAGTCAGATTAACTATTACCTCCATTACCACCCACAGTTATTATATTCTGAGTAAAGGGGACTCTTAGAATCTCTTCAAATTTCAAATAAATCATGTGGAATTTTTTTAGGGTGGGTACCAGTGATTGAACTCAGGGGCACTCAACCACTGAGCCGTATACCAATCCTTATTTTGAATTTCATTTTAGAGACAGGGTCTCTCTCACTAAATTGCTTAGCACCTCACTTTTGCTGAGGTTCTGAGCTCATTATCCTCCTGCCTCAGCCTCCCAAGCCACTGGGATTATAGGCATGCACCACTGCACCAAGCTAAATAATACAGTATTTTTAACTTGTATTCATATTTAGTATTATCTAGTTGGCACATTATACATTATATCTATAGAACTCACTCTTCTTATAACTGAAAGCTTGTAGCATTTGACCAACATCTTTCCGTTTTCCCCATTCCTTAACCTCTAGCAACCACTACTATTTTACTCAAGTAAAATAGTGAAGATGCACATTTATAATTGTTTTTATTCCATTGATAAATTAATCTCTTGGTCAACTATAATGTCCTTCTTTGTTTCTTGTGACAGACTTTTGACTAAGTTTACATTGTCCAATAAAAGTATAGCTTGTTTCTTTTGACTACCATTTTCATGGAATATATATTTTCACATCTTCAATTTCTGCCTGTATGACCTAAGGTAGAGGAATCTTTTCTAAGTATATTAGTAGTGGGTCTTTTAAAAATTCATCCAACTAGTCTATGTCATTTGATTAAAAAATTTGATCCATTTACTTTTAGAGTAGTTATTGTTAGATAAGAACTTACTATAGACTTTTTGTTTATGATTGTTTTATAGTTACTTTGTTCCTTTCTTCCTCTCCTGCTGTCTTCCTTTGTCTTTTGTTTTTTGTTTTTTGGTTTTTTTTGGTGCTGGTGGTAATATGGTTTGATTTCTTTCCCTTTGTCATTTTGTATCTAGTCAAGGTTTTTTCTTTGTGGTTACTATAAAGCTTACATAACATAGTTGGAACATTCTATTTTAATCTAATTTTAAATATACGTAAACCCTGTATTTTTACTTATCCTTGTCTCCAACAATTTGTGCTATTGATATGATGCTTTATATCTTTTTATATTGTGTGTCTGTTAATATTATACATATAGTTGCTAATTTTAATATTTTTGTCTTTTAAGTTTACAGTAGAGTTAAAAATGAAACACCATTGCAGTAGTATATTATTCAAGTGGAATGGTGGCTGAGTACACATAGGATGGGCTCATTTTTTTATAGATCTGGAGTTAGGGCCATGGCCAGCACTGGTAAGCCTACAGAAGGAGGCTCAGAAAGGACCCCATCCCAAATCATGTCATCTCATTAAGAAAGAAAAAAAGAAAAAATCCAACATCCAGTGAGCAGTGGCCTTTTCTTCTGTAAATTGCCATTCTAATTCTTGGGGTTCACTAAGGTTTTTACATAAATCCCAAAGTTCCCACAAAATTACGTGTGTCTGTGAATGGATGCAAAATTTTTGGTACAAAAGGATTGAACTGTGAGGGACCTCCTAGTCTGCTATCTCACTCTGAAATAATCCATTGTAGCTTATTTTTAAATTAGAATTGACACAGAAAATTTATAAGCAATAACATTTTTGAAGTTCAGAGAATTGCAATTAAACCTGTACTTTTCTTCCATTCATATGCATCAAATTGCTCACTGTTAGGTTTGTAGCTTACAGTTTTAAGTTATTCCACAGTATACTGTGAAAAAGTAAGTTTCAGTGATGATCAGCTCTCTGAGGAGAACAGGAACTTTTAAAAGAGTATATTGTATGTATTGTTCCGTATTGTGCTGCTATAACAAAATACTACAGATTAGGTAAGTTATAAAGATCAAAATTTATTTTTCATAGTTCTAGAAGTTAGGAAGTCCAAAAATCAAGGTGCTGGCAGGGTCTGGTAAGGGCCTGGTCTCCACTTTTAATATAGTATCTTGAATGAGGCATCTTCTAGATGGTAATAACACAGACCTTCATATGACAGAAGAGTATAAGAGCATGAACCCACTCCTCATAATCCTCTTTTTAGATTGTTATTAATTCATCCATAAGTGTAGAGCCCTCATGACCTAACATCTCCTGATAAGCTCCACTTCTCTACATTGTCACTTAGGGAGAGACAAAACATTCAAACCATAGAAGACTCTATATTTTATATTTAAGAATTTCTTCTTTCATGTTCAGGGAAAACCAGATTTCAGACTTTTCCAAAAACCTCACATTTATATTTTTTTAAAAAAGCACATTATTAAGTTATCAAGACATTTGTGTAAATGCAAATAATGCATGTTGCTGAGGATACAGGTGTTAACAGCTTATATCTCCTGAGAAGAGTTAAAAGCAGAGTAAGGAAAACACCACAGCTATCCTCAAGATCTGAATGGCTGGCCAGCTGTGTCAGACAGTATTGTCAGTTGGAAGCAACAGAAATGACTTTTATAACTTAAACAGAAAAATAAATTATTGAAAAGGTATTATGAATCTCACAAAAGCACTGGTAAGCCTACAGAATGAGGCTCGGAAAGGATCCCCATTCCAAATCATGTCATCTCATTAAGAAAGAATAAAAAAAGAAAGAAAGAAAGAAAGAAGCCAACATCCAATGAGCATATCCTGCTACTACTCCACTGAGTTTTTGACCTCCTAGCTTGTGCCACCCTCACCCCTACACTGAACTCTGGATACCATTGCTGCTGTAGTGCACTGCTATCCCTAGAAACACAGCCCCACAACCCCTCTCACTACTGCTTGCTGCTACAGTGCAGTCTGTGGTCCATCTTTTCCTGGTCACTAGCACCAGAATTGAAGTTCAGGGCTCCTATATCAGACCGGTTGAGCAGAGAGAGACTGGGAATAAACATTTCTGTCCGTGCCTCTCTCTCCACCCACTACAAGACTCACAAATCAGTAAATTTTCTAAACACAGGAAGGGTTCAAATGTTGGGCAGCCAAGGAACTATTCAATATATCTACTATATAAGTAGAAGAGAGAGCAAAGTTTTTCTGAGTTGCTACAACAGAGAGCAGGATGCTAGGAAGTTAAATACAAGGGGATTGAAGATGTGAACATAACAAGAAACTTTTCTCAAAATACAATTATTAAATAATAAAATAATTGTTTTAAAAAGTTGGGAACTCTCTGCCGCTAGTGAAACAGTAAGTGAATGTTGTATGGCCATAAAAAAGAGTGTTGAGCCAAGTGCGGTGACGCACACCTATAATCACAATGACTCAGGAGGCTGAGGCAGGAGGATCAAGAGTTCAAAGCCAACTTCAGCAAAAGCAAAGCACTAAGCAACTCAGTGAGATCCTGTCTCTAAATCAAATACAAAATAGGGCTATGGATGTAGTTAAGTAGCTGTGTGCCTGAGTTCAATACCTGGTACCATGCCCCCCACCCATAAAAAAAAAGAGTGCTGAAGTAATAATTCACAATTTAACCCCAAATTTTTATACTTTTATCTTTTATTTGAGATTAGGATTTTACTTCAGATTGTGTTTTCTATATGGTTCCACTATATTCTAAATTATGGTTATGTTGCAAACATCTCCAAGGGCCTGAGGCAGCCAGAGCTCCCAACTTTATGCATACTCACTCAACCTAGTAAATTCCCAGATGGCTTTAGTGAGCTGAACAAATAGCATTTTTTATGTCTGCTTTTACATGGAAATGATTGGGCAGCTGATTCAAAGTACATAATGTCATTTTTAAAAAATATATATTTCTGTACCATATATATATATGTATATGAAATATACATAATATGTGATGTGAAGAATATATATTATACATAAATTTATATTTTATTTGAAAGTAAAATGCTAGAGAGGTATATATGCAAGCAGACAGAATAGTTTACAAATAATGAAAATAATAAAGATAATATGTCAACTACTGATATTTATATAAAAAACACAAATTCCTGACTTTTAGATGTACCTAGTATTTACTAACATTACAATTATTTATGCACCTGAATTATATTATTATTAATAGTGATACTTTAATAGTGTGCTATTATTTGGTTAAGACATTAAGTGTTTAAGTATATTATCTAATTTAATCATCATAGAAACAACAATGTTCTTTATCCTCACATTGCTGTATGTATATACTTCCTCTAATTTTGCAAAGCTCGTTGGTGCTAGAATCAGGAATGGAACAAAGTCCTATCTGATTCTAGAATCTCTGCTCTTAGTGACTGTCTCTCTGCTCCCTGATACCTTTGCGTCTTTTCTGATAACGTTGTCTTAGCTTTATGCTATTGATTCTCAGCCACCAATAGCTACTCTATTTCTTGATATATAATTTTAGTAGGTTCTCAAAGCATTTGTTTTGTCAACTTTATTGTATTCATATTGTCATTATATATTCAGTTTTACAGTCATCATTTACCTTTTGCATAAATCTTTCCCAACAGAAAAGAGAAAAGCAAGCCTCCCTTTAATATCCAGGGAGCAATCAGGCTCCCGATTCTCATCGCCGGATATCCCTTATGTTCTGATCTGTCCACAGACAGTGCAGATGCATCATCTCAGGAGGCTGCTGGGGTGTCAAAGTTGAACCTCAGGAATCCATCTGGGAAGACTTTATGGGGTTCTACAGTGTTTAGTACCAGCATACAGAATTTTTAGCAATAGCATATGATTTTGCAAAGATTAGCTGGAATTGTGTTAGTTTTAAAATGAATCCGTCAAAGGTCATAGGCTTCTCTAGTAAAGCAAACCCTACTCATAGGGCATCATCTGCTTCTACCCAGTATAAAAATCCCTGTAATCGCTATGATAGATGGTTCTTTGCTATGTTTGAATACTTTCAGGAACAGAGAACTCAGTTCTATCTCATATTGAATGAATAGCTTTCTGTTGCTACTGACACTAAGTTTTTCAGGTCTAGAAATCTGAATTTATTCACTCACCAGGGAGTTTCAGAAAATGGAACCGCGTGACTGCTATTCTGGGCACTGTCTTGTCTTTATCAAGGTATCTGGAAACTAAATGAATAATCGGAAGGAAGCTTTCTAAACTTGGAATAATAGAAAATAAAATTACGTTCATTATGAAATTTTCCCCTCAAGTCATGGAAAAAGCTTTATAAATTATCCCTATCCAATTACAAAAAGTGCATTTCTAATAACTGGAATGTAGTCTTTCCCTCTCTGTAAAAATGCTGAATAAATTCAATCCAGCCTCTCAAACAACGTGTTTAATATCACTCAAATCATCAGCTCACTCCACACAAAATTTTCCAAGGTGATGAGGAGGGGCATCAGCACGTTGGAAACCTGGCCGTGGTTGTCTTGTGCAGGCTGGGATTAATAATAGGAGATGCTGTTATAAAACTTAATTTGCTGGTAGCAATGGGTATTATAGGGCCTGGAATATCAGAGATGAGGTGGCAGCACTTAACTTCAGAGGCAAAGTGGGTGGAATTACTTCAAATGGCAGCAAGGTCAAAAGGACAGAACTGGGAATAGGAGTCGGGGTGGCAGTGCTGACTCTTAGGAATCTACGGAGATGACTATGCAACACGTTTCTAGAGTCAAAAAACATAGCACCAATGACAGTATTGTTTAGTATATAATCAAAAGATATGGCAAATGAATGAGAAGAAACCCGAGATCAGCTGTCCCAAAAGGAAGTCATGAACCCTACCCCCGTGAGAATACAGACTTATATTTTTTCTAAGACACAGAACATACCAACTAAAGGAAATACAAAATGTCCATGAAGAAGGACCCTGAAACCCCACATCAAATACTTAGAAATGTTTCCTCCTTTCTTTCTTTCTGTCTTTTTTTTTTCCCCCTACGAGGGTTGTTTGTTTATNTGAAATGTATTTATGCATAAAATACCATGAACCAGAGCTTTTTTTTGTTGTTGTTGTTTTGTACTAGGGATTGAACCTGGGGCTTTGCCACTGAGCTCCATCCCCAATCCTTTTTGTTTTTTATTTTGAAACAGAGTCATGCCAAGTTGCTGAAGCTAGCTTCAAACTTGCAATCCTCCTGCTTCTCCCAGTTTTCTGGGGTGATGGGCATGGCTACTATGCCTGACCTCTTTCTTTCAAAAGAAATGGATGGGACCCATCGTAATTTACTCAATTAACTACATATGGAGTAAGAACTTGAATTTGGTTTATGAATGGAATGCTTTGTATGTAAAAGCAGAAAATGGATTGCTACTGCACTGTTGTTGCTAATCAAGAATAACCTCGAAAGGTGGCAATGAGAAAATAGCTTCCCAAAGGACAGCTTTTGAGGCTATATATTTACTTTGAGTGTTCATCTACTATGAATGGGAAGAAAACTTGCCTGAGTTTACAGTGTCATGGGCAGTCAAGAGTGATTTGGCTTGCTGCCAGGAAGTAAACAAAGGTTTAAAATCAGGGAATAGTAGTTCAAGGAAGGAAGCATGTGGCTGGATGTATGGTTAAAAGCACAAAGTGGGGCTGGGGATGTGGCTCAAGCGGTAGCGCGCTCGCCTGGCATGCGTGCGGCCCGGGTTCGATACTCAGCACCACGTACCAACAAAGATGTTGTGTCCGCCGAGAACTAAAAATAAATAAATAAATATTAAAAATAAATAAATAAATAAATAAAAGCACAAAGTGTTAGGATCTCTGTGTCACACATTAATGTTCCTAAGAGACACCCACCAAAGAAGTTACATGAAATAACAGTCACAGGATGATTTGGCCAATAGATATCAAATGGTGTCTCTCATTAGACACGGCAGTGAAGAGAGGAACCAAGGTGGAAGAGATGGATTCTACATGAGCCCAAGAACACAGGCTTCTTCTCACAAAGTCTGAGCTAACTATTGCCACTCATAAGTGTCCAACTTTCAGTAACAAAATGCAACACTGAAATATCCATATGACACTATTCCTTGAGGAGTCTTATCATAAGTCTGTCAAGTTGATGACTCTTAAGCCCTTTCTCTCCCAGAAAGAACAATAGCTCATCATGACCTCAAATGACTTGTATTTGGGTAGGAGTTTGACTTACCTGCCTAGAATAGCATACAAGCACATATCAAGGATTCACAGAATATCTGAGCAATTGACAAAGGATCCTATGGACATATACCTTCCAATATTGTATTAAACCAAGGAAAAGGTAATATGGCAAACATATATATCACCATGAGATCAAAGGGTCCTATCATATCACTTCATTCCAAAGCTCTTACCCTTATATTGTTGGAATAGTCTCCTGAAGGCTTAGCTGAGGCACAACCTGAAGGTGAGATCCTAAAAGAATGAGACAGTATTCTTTAAGATGTGGCATATATCTGAAACCAACAGTAATTATATGGTGCCATGTACTCAATAAATGGAATATATCAGTCCAGAAAATAAGTAGAAGCAGAGGTCCTATGTATTTTCCATTCCACTTACCCACTTGGGAAATTTATGCCTCTTGCCTTTGCATATGTATGCTCTGTGAGTCTAGAGTTTATGATTATAAGAAGGGTTATGCTTCTACAAAAGAACTCTTACTTAAGAGTTCCACTAAACTTCATGTTGTAGCTGCCACCTTAACACATTGGGATGCTCATGGCAGTTAAACAAATAAAAAGAAAAAGAATATCACTTCTATCCCACATTATTGATCCTGATCAACATAAGGAGGAAGGACTGACATTCTACTGTCATATATAACTAAAAAGAGCCAATCAAAAAAGAACTAATGTTACATAATAGGAACAGGAAAGAATATATTTGACATTTCAGATATCCATTGCAGTAGATATTGATATGCTCATGCCCAGTTATGATCTGAGAAGGTAACCTGAACACACATTCCTCAGGGATGAGTGTTTGGGTTAAATTGCCAGCACAAGGTCTAAATTGGTAGGATGAAGAAGATGATGAGTATCAGTCCTAAACTCAGGATAAACTTTGCAGTAAGAACTATAATTTCTATTCTAACTCTTAGAAATATTTTTCTAGAAATGTGACTAACCAGAAAAACTGAATTGTGCCTGAATTTAATAATTTTAGTTAAGAAATAAGGACCTGAGTGTTTCAAGGAATAGAGTGGTGGATACTGTTGGTAACCTAGTCTTTACTAGCCACTGTCCCCATCCCACAGCTGCTCAGGGTGTTGGACAATAATGACTTATTGCTTTTCCTTTACTTAGAAAATTATGTTTGGTCAAACAGAAGCTTCCACATCCTGAATAGGATCTATGTTGAGGAGAGCTGATCTTGGCAAATGAATGACTGACATTTCTGATTCACTGAATTAGCTTTGTCAATTTATACAAGTCAGGTTAAGACTATTGTCCCAAATACCTGCATAAAATTCAGTTTGCTGATATTGCTTTAGTGTCATTTTTATCAATTTTAATCCTACATGTTATTCCAGCAGTATCTCCATTTTTATTATGTCACTCTTACTTTTAGAAAACTATATTGTTATTTTTATGAATTAAACATAGGATTTCATATGTTGAAATCCTAACTCTCAATACCTAATATTATGATTGAATTTGGAAATAGGGTCTTAAAAGAGGTAATTAAAGCCGGGCACTATAGAGCGTGTCTGTGATCCCAATGGCTCGGGAGAATGAAGTAGGAGGATTGCAAGTTCAAAGCCAACCTCACCAATTTAGTAAGGCCCTAAGCAACTTAACAAAACCCTGTCTCAAAATAAAATAAAAAATTAAAAGGGCTGGGGAAGTGGCTCATTGGTTAAGTGCCCCTGAGTTTAATCCCTGGTACCAAAATAACAGTAATAATAATAATAATAATAATGTAATTAAGGTTTAATGAAGTCATAAGGGAGGGCCCTAGAACATCTGATGTTCTTAAAGACTGTTTATTTTTACAGGTCCTCAGTGTTCATCCTAAAAACTAAAATCATCACACAATAGCGGTACGTGCATGCCCATGTTTATACCAGTACAATTCACAATACAAACTATGAAACCAGCCTAGTGGTCCATCAGTGAATGAATGAGTAAAGAAATGTAGTCTATATACACAATGAAATTTTATTCAGCTATAAAGAAAAATGAGATTATGTCATTTGCAGGAAAATGGGTGAAATTTGAGACTATTATGTTAAGTGAAATAAGCCAAACTCAGAAGATCAATGGTCATATGTTTTCTCATGTATGTGGGAGCTAGAGAAGTAAAAGGCAAAGGTAGAAAATCATGAAAATCAAGGGATATCGGTAAAGTAGAGGAAAAAATTCAGGGCAAGGAAAGAGGGGAAAGGAAAGAATAGAGAAATACTGGGGAATGATATTGGCCAAATTTTACTGTTATATCATGTACATGTATGAATATATAACAACAAATCTCACTATTATATTCAGCTATAATGTACCAATAAAAATATGGAAAAATATTAATTGATTATAGTCACTGTGTCAAAGACTGAAGATGTAAAGGAAATGATACTTATCTGCAAATTCTCACAATCTGTGACGGGAACAAAGGTAAAACTATACTTTGATAATATTTATATCCCCTGGCTCATAAAACACAGTTATGACTAATAAGATTGGGAATGGCCTCAAAAGAAAGAAGGAAAAGGGGTGCCCTGAGTGGAGCACCTTCCCTTGCTTCAGTGTACAGAAACACTAATATCCTGGTGGCAATCATTTGTAAGGTGTGATGTGAGTGACTTATTATTCATAATTCCATGCCAAGGTTTGTGAATGATTTACTTGTTGAAATAAATTAAAAATTCAAAACTCTCTCCCTCCCCCCCCCCAGTAATGCCAGTACCTTATTGAGTTCTGATATCTTTTGTGTAGTAAATGTTTTTACCTTGTCTAAAGAAAAGTCTTGCCTGTCTCTGACTCTTGGAAGGTAACCTCAAGACCTTTAGAATTTCTTTAGTGATTGATAGGAGTGCATTTATTATTCATGACAGACTTCTTTGACCGCACCTGATAATTTGTATTAACAAGATGACTCACAATGGGCCCCTGAGATCATACCTGGTAAAATTATTCGAATGAGACAAATCATGGTAGGTCTCTCAGATTACATGGCAGCCCAACCTCATGGGAAGGGACAGGAGTTCAATCATGTGGCAACTATTCAATTAATCACATGTATGTCATGAAATCCCTATAATAATTCTGGGTATGGAAGCTCAGGCAATACTCCCTTAATATTATCACAGATTGAGGTGGGGAAGATAACACATACTGAGGACAAGAGATGCTTTGAATTTTAAATCCTTGTAAACTATGCCCTGTGCATGTTTCTCTTTGGCTGGTTCTATTTTGTGTCCTATCCTTGGAACAGGCTATAACTGAATGTAATAGGTTTCAGTGAGTTCTATGGGTCTTAAAGAAATTTTCATATCTGAGGTAGTTAGAAAAACTCCTAAACTTGTAGTTGGTGTCATAAGGAGGATAATCTTATGTGGAATCTTCCCTCTAACTTTGTAGTTACATCCTAACTCCTTACACTTGATATGGGAAGCTTTGGGTAGACATGGCTGACTGAAGTCATATAGTCATACCTTCAAACTCACAGTTTGGATAACTATGGGTACTTTCTTGCTGGATATAGAAAATGATAAATTCGGGGTGTGCTAACTGATAATTGCACATAACCCTAAATCCTGCATGAGGCTGTCCTTATTCTGTGTGACCTGCTAAAGAAGGATGCATGTGGGCAGATGTGGTAAAAACTAAGGTTACCAAATTAGGTATTTTCTAAACTAGTAATCTTTATCTTATATAAAATGTTTGAAGCGGACATCCACATACTCCAGTAAAAATTTGTAATCTAGAAAAATACTGATGAGTTTATTGCAAATAGGATGCAATCCAATGAGAACTAGTTGCTTCGTAACGTAGTCTCAACTTCCACATTTTTACATATCAAATAAAGATAAAACAAGTCCTAATTAAGATGATTAAAAATTTTAAATGGAAAATGCCCAGCATCTGAAAATGCTTTGTAAACTTTAGAATGCTAATGATGTTAGTAGATAAAACTTTTGTTTTTTTTTTCTTCCACCAAACCCATCAGTTATGTATCCTTCATGGTTCTCCCTAGAAATAGAACCAATAGGATATATGTAAATGTAGAAAGATGAACAGAAATTCATTATGAGGGATTAACTCACACTATTGTGGAGGCTGAGAGTCTCATGATCTGCCATTGAAAGCTGGTAGTTCAGAAAAAACTAGGATTGTAATTACAGGTCCACACCTGAAGACTAGGAACCAAGGGAGACAACAGTACAAGTACCCATCTGAGTCTGAAAGCCCCCAAACCAACAATATCAATGTTGGCTGGGAAAGATATGTGTTCCTTTTCAAGCAAAAAGCCAATTCACCCTTTCTTGGTCATTTCATTTTCCCAGATCTTCAGTGGATCAAATGCTGCCCACCTGCATTGGTGAGGCCAGGTCATCTTTACTCAATCTAAATTCAAATGTCAAACCCTTCTGGAGGTACCCTCAAAAATATACCCAGAAATCATAGTTTATCAGGTGTCAGGGCATCTCTTAGGCCAGTCAAGTTGGTACAATTAAATTTTACAAGTTATCTGACTCAAAAAATTATCTTCATACTTAATTTCCTTGTCTGAAAAACTATGAGATAGTTTTCTGAGTTCCTCTTAAGGAAGATATTTTCATTATAATTTTTCTTTTAGATATCAAAATTTTGGCGTGTGTGTGTGTGTGTGTGTGTGTGTGTGTGTTTAACTTCCTTCAAAACCCAATGTTTCTAATAGGAGCAATCATAATGAAAGATTGATCATTAGATTTATAGTGCTCCATTTGCCAAGACAGGCATCATGATTTTGGCTCAAAACATGTGCAATAGTGAGAAATATGTGTTGCCTAAGGAGTGAAAAGAAATGTAAAAATTTTCCAAGCAAGAACTTTCCAATTAACTTGCAGTGAAAATATTAATTAACAAATTATATTCATATAATAATTATATAATTTCACACATCATTGGTTGTATTTTAAACAAATGTAAGTAATGAAATTGATACAAGTTCAGTTCCTTGTTTGCTTAATTTTTTTCATGGAAGCCAAATGGTTGCATTTTCAGAGAAATACAGGTTGTGGAGGAAAGAGTCTGCAATTGATTGGTGATTCTGAGTATGAAATAAATTCATTCTTCCATTTAGCAATATTTATATTTATTATAGCTGGATAGTCTTTTGAGATAATTTCCCCTCTATTTTTACCTTTTCTTCCTCCTAATTCAGATAGGTGAGAAACTCTTTGCTTATTACTGTGGAGACCATACACAGCACAGAAGAAAACAGCTAAAGCAGCTTCCTGCAAAATGTTTCTCAGTTTTTATTCCCCAAACCTAAGGTACAGAAGAAAAAAAAGGATCATGGATAGATGCAAATGAGTTTAAGAAACTTAAAAAAGAAAGAATTCTTTCAACTAAAAAGTGATTCCCCATGATAAGAGAAGCAGGGGACAAGAGAGGTGTTGTTCTGGACCTGGGGGATGCTTCCTGCCTCCACCTATTAGGCAGCAAGGCTCAGAGTGGAATACCTGCATGTGGTCAGGAGTCTTTGCTCCTCTCTACCAAAATCCCTCTTCCCCAATCATAACACAGAAATGGCAGAAGTTGGAACTGAATGGACCATGTCAGCAGAGAAAATGGATGTCTGCTTGATAAAATATAAAAATTGATGCCCAGATGGAAGACTGTCCCTCCAAATCTCCAATATCTGTGGTATCAATGCCTATATGTTTCTGGAAGATTGATATAACCATATTGAAGTCCCCAAATCACTGCTACTTGGGATTAAGTATCCCATAAGACCAGCAGGATTTGGATTTAAAATATTTTTGAGATACCTATCAAACCTGGAGATGCAATTTTTCTAGGATACCTGGGTATATGGTCGGTACAAAAAATAAAAATGCCCACCTTAAAAAGTACCAAAAGTAAAAAGTATTTAAATATCATTTAAATTATAGCTATCATCAAAGAGATTATGAGGCCATGAACATCATTATTAATGAATACATTAAAATCCCCAAATATCTGTCTAGACTAAATTCTTAAAAAGTCATTAATTAATTTTAATCTTTTATTAAAGTCATAGTACTATAGCAATACATGCACAGCATGTTTATAGCAGCACAATTCACAATAGCCAAACTGAAACTAACCCAGATGTCCATCAGTTGATGAATAGATAAAGAAAACATGGTATAGATACACAATGGAGTTTAGTCGGCCATAAAGTAGATGAAAGTACTTCATATGCAGGAAAATAGATGAAGCTTAAGAATACTATGTTAAGCAAAATAAGTCAAACTCAGAAAATCAAGGGCTGTATACTTACTTGTATATGTGGAAGCTAGAGAGAAAAAAAGGGGGGAAAGGTGTGGGGAAATCTCATAAAGCAGAAGGGAAATCAATAGAGTAGAGAAAGGAGATCAAAGGGAGGAAGAAAGGGAAGGAAGAAAAGGTACTGGAGAGTGAAACTGATTAATTACACTGCATGCATGCATGAATATGTAACAATGAATCATACTTATATGTATAATTACAATACACCAATAAATTTTTAAAATGTTTCTTTCACTGAAAAAATTTCAACATTTCTTTTTTCCCCCTAGTATTACTGATCTTCTGGTACATAAAGAATAATGAAGTTATCAAAATGCGGGAAGTAGTAGAAGGTGAGAAAATCAAAGACTTAGAGAATGAATACTCTCAATGGTGCCTAAAATGAATAAAACTTAATTGTAGTTTAAATGTTGATGTAAGGAGGAAATTTTTTGTTTTAATTTTTTCAAATGCAGATACACACACACACACATATCTTAGAGACATATTCTTCATTCACTCAGTTGAAAATTATCTTCCCTTGCCTTTTCTTCAATGGTACTGTTTACAATTTGAGTATGAGGTACCCTCTAAAAGTTTATGTGAGACAATGCAGAAATGTTCACAAATACAATTATTATATTACGGGAGCTGTAACCTAATAGGTAGATTCATCCATTTGATGGAATAATAATTTGAAAGGATGATAACTTTAGGCAGCTAGGATGTGATGGAATAAAGTATATCACTGGGGACATGATTCGGGGTTCATATTTAGTCCCTAGTGCCTTAAACTTTCTTCTTCCCTCACTGTATCTCTGACTTTCCTCTTCTGAGCTGACATGAGCTGAGCTGATTTCCTTTGTCACATCCTTCCACCATGCTATCTGCCTCACCTCAGGCCTAGAGCAATGGACTCGGCTAACTATGGACTGAACCTCTGAAATGGTGAACCAAAATAAACTTTTCCTCATGTAAGTTTTTCTGGTAAGGTATTTTGGTCACAGTGATGAAAAGCTGACTAATGCACATGCCTATCAATTATTTTCCAAAAAACATCAAGGCAGTCACAGCCAGCCTGCTAATCCTATGACCTAGAAAGATTTGCTTTTTTAGCTAGAAGTTTCAAGAAAGAAAGAGAGATTAAAATAGAAAGTGAATTTCCAAACTGGTATGAATACTAATCTGAGATGACCTATCTTTCTTTTTTTCATCTCTAGACTATAATGACTCATTGAAAACAAATATTCTTTTAGCCTTTTTAAATTTATTGAACTCTTACTAACTTCCAGACATTATATTATATGTTCTGGGAACTCAAAATTGGAAAAATAGAATGCCTGCCTGGAAAATAGCTTAAGTCTAGAGTGTAGGGAAAGGTATGTAAACAACTAATTGTACAGGCTTAAAACAATCTGGTAAGTAATATAATACAAATATGTTCCAGGTACTAGGGACTCCAGGAAATAGTGTGTTTGATTCTGCCCAGAATAATGGGTGGCAAAGAGGTATCAGAAAGGTTGTTGTCTGTGTTGGTCCTTGAAGAGCACATTATGGATATTGAGTTATGCTTGGAAGGAAAAAACATTCCAGGTATAAGAATTTGCATAAGAAAAAAGACAAAGACATGGACATAAAGTACGCATGTTTGGAAATAGTAAAGAAACAGGACATTTTTATGAGACAGAGGAAGCAGGTGGGACATGGCAGATGGAGTGAGGCAAGACAAGCTTGGAAAGACAGAAGATTGGGTCCAAAATGAAACTGTTTTTAATTTTCACTGTGTTTAATTTTCACTGTATGTATGCCTCCACATTTTGGAATAATTGACAAATTTTAGGTAAATAATAAGGGCTACTTTAAAATTATCTAAATCAACCTACACCCAAACAGTTGACTTTATTTAAAGTTCAGCAAAGCAAATACAAAGTTTTCCTCAGATCTTTAGTATTAATGCAGAAAAGCATCATATACTTGAGGTTTGGTCACTGTTAAAAACAACTAAGTAATTTATAAAATCTTAACAACTTTTGTTTTGTTATGCATTCCCTATTTCCAATGTTCCCTAACACACATAGTCCCATATCTATAATGCAAAACATCCTTACTTCAAATATTGCTGATGAACCAACTTTGCAAAGAACTTTCTGACATATGAACCTCTCTCTTTCATTCTACGATACTAAAACTAGAAAAAAATTTCTTATCCATGTCATGTGTCAGGAACTTGCTTACAAACACATACATACATACAAAGAGGTGCATACACAACCAATACCACACCAAACTTTCTTATTTTTTTTTTCATTTCATTGCACATGTATTTATTCTGTCTTCATTACTGAGTTGTAAGTTCTCTGGACACAAGAGGCTTGTCTTATACTTAAGTCTCCTCCAAGGTGTCTGGACCACTACTGAACAGATTTACAATATTCAGACGGTTATTGTTGTTTGATTATTGGATCCTTACCCATTCTTACTTTTCTTTACAGATTATTTTAATGAATAAATACAGTCAAAGACACGTATAGTCAAAGAGAAGTATATTTAATAAATAACTGTATTAAAAAGCTTTATGTTTTACTTTTTTTGTTTTTGTTATTTTCCCCCCATGAGTAAATACTTAAAGATGAGGCTCAAGAGATGTGTAGGTAAAAGCACAAAGAATGCATGTAAGCAAAACTCTGAATTTCTATTCCTCTGTCTGGAAAAAGTCAAATAGCATTACTTTACTTATTTATGCACATAGTAACTTAAAGTTCACATAAAGGAAAAAAGTATCAGTCTTTTCACAGTCTCATTGGGACTCAAAAACTTAGAAATTCCCCACAACATGTAGCAAATTTTCCGTGCCTGGCCTGGTTTAGAAGGTTATTAAGTGCTTTACCCTTTCCAAGTGCTTTGCAATAATTTATAAATCACTTTTCAAAAAATCCTGAGGGACAGGGAAGAAATACTATGGCTATTTTTTTAAATAGCAAAATATAGAGGAAAAGTTAGCATAAGAAGAAAGAAAGATACTGACATTCTGGGTGCTCAATGCCTTCCCTCACTTTCTCTTCTGTGGTTTTGCATTCCCTACTTGGTTCATAAATTTTCAGAATATCAGGTTCATATTGACATATGAACTGTAAAGAAAAGGAAAAAATCACTAATGTATCTCCCATCGCTTACAATACCACAGGTCTTACAGCAGCCCACCTGGTTATAGGCTTCTGTGTACTGGCTGTTTTTCCTAAAGCACAGGCACTCAGAGATTGGATTCCTAGGACTTTGGAATATACTAATTCAGCCTCTTTCTGTCAAAACAAGGCATGCATCCACCTTTTATACTCTGGAAAAATTGTGGTGCCCTAGTCCATTTGTGCTACTATAACAAAATGTCTGAGACCAGGTATGTTAGTTAGCTTTTTGTTTCTGTGATCAAAATACCTGACAAGAACAATTTGTAAGAGGAAACATTTTATTTTGACCTCACAGCTTTGGTCCATGTGTCCATGGTTGACTGACTCAGTTGCTCTGAGCCTAAGGTGAGACAGAACATCATGGAAGAATGAAGTACTAGAGGAAAGGTGCCTTTTTTTTTTTTATAGCAGTCAAAAAGCAAGGGGAGGGCAGGTCAGAGACAAAATATAATCCCCAAGAGCACAGCTCCAATGACCCACTTTCCCCAGTTACACCCTACCTGCCTATAGTTACCACCCAGGAATCCATTCAAATTATTAATCCATGAAATTGATTAATCCACTGATGCAGTTATAGTCCTCATGATGTAATTATTTCACCTCTGAACATTCCTGCATTATGTAACATGAACTTTTGGGGGGACACCTCATATCTAAACTAAAACACAAGGAAATTTATAAAAACCAGAAATGTGTTTCTCATGGGTCTGGAGGATGAGAAGTGAAAAATCAAGGCACTAACCTTCAGTGTCTGATAAGGGCCCTTTTACTGAACCCCAATGGAGAAAAAGTGGAAGGGAGGAAGAAACCCACCCCCTCAGTCTTTTATAAGGGCCTTTAATCCCTCTTGGGGGTAGACTTAATCACCTTAAGGCCACGATTCTTAATACTATCGTGTTGGTGACTGAGTTTCAACATATGAGTTCTGGGACACGTTACAGCAGTACTGTTTCCTAGGTGAACCTCCTTTGGCTTCTGTCTGAAGCTGCTGGTGTTGTCACCTGCCTCTCTGCACTAACTCAGCCGACTGTGGTTAGGATTATTTTTGGAGCTTTGTGCGTCCCTCTAGCATGTACTTCTGTTTTAGATTCTGATTCCCCTGGTAGCTGTTTTCCCAACCTGCTCCCTCCTGATTGATTCTGAATTCACAAATCTCTTTACTCCTCCATTCTCTTTCTCTTAGAACACTGACTTTCTAATAAGCTCACATAAGACTTCACTCCAGTCCACACATATCCATGATAGACCTTTTTCATGGGAGGTTCTCATGTTCTTTCTGTAAACATATAAGATATTAAAACCTTCCATGGTCATTTTGTATGATTAACATGTACTTGTTTGTCTGAGATTATCCCTCCATCCCAACCTAGTTTACTTGCTAACGTGATATCTTCTCTCCATTTTTGAATAAAAGGGATATGGGTTTAAGATGTATATCAGTCTTTGCTTTAGCCAACAGAAACATCATAACTTGATAACTAATTCCAGTGAAAATTTGAGGAAGGAAGGAGGGAAGGAGTTCTCAGAAGGCTAGTGAAAATAGTAAGGAATCACTTCCTGCCCCCATTGTCATGGATTTATGCAGGTAACAGAATGACCTCTTCTTTCCTTTTCTGTCTTACAGATAATTGCTGTCAGAATCCGAGAAAGGCCAGTTTGGCCTGAACTTAGGCCTGGATTAAGAAATAAATCACAACAGACATGACTATTGTCTAATCCTTCTTGCTGCCACGGGGTATGGCTGGGTCGTGCCACTTGGATTCTATTTTATTAGTCAATGAACAGCCTCAGACATTAGCACCACTTGCAGTTCGGATTAGCACTTTGTTATGATCTTTTCCCACTTATTAATCAATATCCCTATCAAGTCAACTATAATTTTGAATTTATTCATGCATATGCATCTATTCTACAACATTCAAAAAGTACTATAGTAGACTGAAATTGTAATGTTAATTCTTCATTATTTATACTATATTTATACATCCTTATTCTTTTCAACAATTCATGGTGACAGGAACATACTTTCATATCCCTCATCTTTGGATTTGGCTCTGTGTCTTGGTGTGGACAATGGAATACAGTGCAAATGACCTAAGCAGAACTTTGAATTGTGCTTGTTCTTCTGTCATCACCATGATAAGAACAGCCCCTTTTCCACTATCCAATGGTCCTCAACATATGGTACACAGTACAGAAATGCTCCAGCCAACTCAAAGACCTGCAGATTAATCAGGGTCCTCCAGATGATCTACACATGTATGAATGGAAAATATTGTTGTTATAACCATTGAGCTTTATGATACAGACAGAATTATTGTCACAATATTGTCACAAAACCAAATAGAGTTTAATTCCTCTAGGTTCACAATATTAACATTGACATTTAAAAATTATTAAATGTCATTAAAATATATGTATAAATAAACAAATCATTGTAAAATAAATTTTGCAAAGAGACAAGCAACAGAGTTGAGAACACCTCATTTTGTATTGAGACCAAGAAACAATGTTGGGTCTTTAGGATACAGGGAGGAGAATAATGGTAAGAACATTCTGGGCAGGAGGATACAGGCTGGAAAGGACACAGACAGTTAAGTTAGGTGTATGGAAATAAGAAAGAATCAAAGGTCCTTGTCACAACTAGCATAGTCTTCAGCATTAATCTTCAAAGTATCCTGAAACAGGGCACGGGGTTATTTGAAATAGAGGACCAATTAACCTTGTATACTGGCAAAATATAAATTGATCTCAATGTAGCCAACGTGGACAGGGATATCAAGTAGAAGAAAAAAGTTCCTTGCACATTGATCTTTTTAACCTTAGCTGTACTGAATACATGATGAAAAACTTAAGATTATCAGTTTGAAGGATTGACATATCATTTGACAACTGAAGACTCCAAGTCTTGATCTGGCTATAGTCCTTGGAGATTATCTAAATCAAACATGTTCATCTTGCAGAGGAGAAACTAAGACTCAGAATACCAAATTTTAGCCAAAATAAAACACATGAATCCAGAACTCAGGTCTTACTTATGACCCCTGAATTTTTTCCACCAATGCTATATTTACTGGCAAACACAGAACATGAGAAATCTGCATAGGCAACAGGGTTAGAGTTTAGGCTTAATATAATATACATCACTATAGTAATAAAGAATTAAGACAGCAAAAGTTATGCATGCATAGAGGCATTCATAACATCATGTCAACTTTCACAGGGATGTTGGACAATTAGAGCATTATAGAATGTCATTGCTCAAGGCAAGCCTTGGTCTGGCTAAAGATACTTATGTTAGGGAGATAGCGAAACTGGAGCTTGATAGAAGCTGCTCTTGAGAAGCACACCTAAATAGAAAGAAGCCACAGCTGGCCTCATGTCTTGCCTAATTCTAAAGAGCATCTGAGTCAGGTGCCCTCTAGTCACACACAGACCAACAAGAAAACTGGACAAAATAAACTGATGCAAATTAGCAAAGTTTTTTTTTTCCTCTGGGAAAATTCAGAAAATATAAATACATTCTGCTTTGTTTTTCTCCTTTTAAGGACATGTATAATCTTCTATGATGAAGAAAGTAGATACCTCTTCTGTATGTAGCTTGATAAAATTGTATCAATTCTTACAGATGGTTTTGAATCTCTTCAAAGTTGTCTTGGAAAGAGAGAACAGGTTTTCCCAGGGCATATATTATAGTGAAATAAACTGAATGAGCAACCAATCAGCATTAGCTGAGTAAAGGGCCCCCAAGATGGAGCACATGCCTTCCTATGGCTATGGCCTTTCACTCCACACTGTCCTGAGGTAGGACCCCACCTGCACCACCCCTGTACAATACAGCTGGTGCAGGCTGGGTGAGTCCTCACCTCTAAATGAAAACTGAGTAGGAATGGGCTTCAAAAACAACACAAACAACAACCACAACCAGGGCTGGTTCAAGCTAAATGCTATGACCTCAGCTTTGAGTGAATTGATAAAAATAACAAATTATGAAGACATGTTATTTAGAATATTGATATAAAATGGCATCTTGGACTATAAAGATAGAATAAAAACATTTATAAGTGAAAAAATAGGGTGAAACAAGCAGGAACATTTAAATAAAATATTAAGCCAAGGCACTATCCATACATCTAGCAATATCTGTAAGACTAAATATCTGCCTTGGTTCCTTAGAAGCATAGGGAAGCCCAATAGACAAACTGGATATTTTAAACCCACTAATCTCTAAAACAACCATGAAAAAAATCACTCCCATTCTTTCTTTTCTCCTTAAACTCAGACCACAGAGTTCCCCCATAATTAGTTTTGCTGCCTCACCCCCCTGTTTACCCCAGTGTTGTTATCTAACCCTTCTATTAACAAGACTCACATGTCTACCTCGTTGGTACGTTTCTGTGCTTATCTGTAACAATTTATGATCATTCCACTATCAAACCACATTGGATTATCCTACAAAATGTTGAACTCCCCTGCCTCATATAACAACTCCTTACATGATTTCCTTAGGAAAAAAAAACAAAGACAAAAACATGTACATGAAATAGCTTTTCTGGTTCTCTTTCAACTTCTCTATTTCTTTTTTTCTCTCTTTGACTTAAGTTTACTCTCTCAAGATTATCAGCTCTATCTTTGTCCTTAAATTTATTTTTCTTCTTACTTTTGCTCTTTCTTCCTTAGCATTCTATAAGTCTAATTGCTTTAATTCAAGGTAGATGATACTTACTTTCATATCTTTAAATCTGACCTCAGTTTTGCCCTGTATTTCCAATTGCCTGCTAAGTATTACTACATGACTGTTCTTCTTACACCTGAAACTCAGCCAGAATGGAACCTACCTGTTTTTTACACCACTCTAATCCCTGCTGTTTCTGTTAATGCGATTACCATTCCCATGGATAATAAACTTTCAGATGCCCAATGATTGTCTTATTTTCCTTGCTCCACATACCCCACATTCCAATCTAACCACTTTCTTAGTACTTTTGATCTTCAGTATTTTCCTCATTCACCTCCTCCCTCCTATTCCATGGTCTAAATGGCAGTTCAAATCCTTACTACTTAATTTATTAAGAGAATAATGTAACAGAAACCTTCTTTTAGACCAACACACTTTAAAATAAGTTCAAAATATTTTTAAACAATGCACTTCTCTGATTTTTTTTCTTTCCTTCCTCTTCCTTCAAGTCTCTCAGTGAGGCTCCTTTATATTCTTCAGCCTGACATTTAAAGCCTACAAAGCTGTCATGACCTAATACTCAAGTTTACTTCACATTAATACTCTTTAAAATAACCAAAAATTAAACATAACCCTGGATTATTATTCATTAGGTTAGAAAGTTGGAAGTTAGATCATTTTATGTTGTTGATCCTTCTGCTAAATATGCTCTTCTTTATCATCCTTGCACATCTAAATACTAGTAATTTGGCAAGACTGAGCTCATTTCCTTCCTTCCTTTTTAATGCCTCCCACAAGTCAAAATAACTCCCATCCCAAAATTCAATAGTGTTTTTATGTGCCTCTGTGTATTGCATATTTTGATTAATTAAGTGTATCTCTCCGCTTAAAGCATAAGCTCCATGGGTAGACCTATGTCTAATTAACATTGCATTGCTCAGAGAAAATACTCCAGTGTCACTAAGATAGCAGGAATTCAATAAATGTTTGTTTTAATGTACACACGAGTAATCATAGCTAACACTTTTGGTGGAGTAAGCCATCAATATTGCATGGAAATAAATGCTGCTTTAGTTCTTGATTTTTTTTTTTAAATAAAAAGAAAACACATCAAAGTTCAAAGTAGTTAAGCAACTTGTCTAAGGTCACACAGTAAATGTCATGATTAGATCCCTCTTAATGAAAGGCATTGAAATGAAGAATCAAAATTGCCTTTTGACTTCTCAACTTTTCAACTATACTATAAGTTCTTTGAAGACATAAGCTATATTCATCAATTTTCAGCAGGACTTATCACAATCTTGGCATGTACTAAGTATTTAATACAAGATAAAAGAGATGAGGAAGGTTGGGAATGGCAGAGCTGAGAGAGAGAGGGGGAGGAAGAGAGAAAGAGAAGGAGGAAGGAAGAAAAGAAAAACATTTCATTTTATTTTCTTCCCAGAAGAGAATGTTGAAAGAGTACAACAGTTACTATGACATCATAAAAAATCATTTTCCATCTAAATCTACATTTTGTTTGAAATCACATGCCAGTATGTTCTCTTCCTCTCATCAAAGTAATAGGCTATTTAAAAACACCAACGCATCATAAAACCTATTTGAGGCAAAAATAGAATAAATGGAGTAAGGTGGATTTATTGAAATTTCTCCTGGTTCTTTTTGTTCTTGTTGTTCATTTCAGAAAATTGTTCGGGTTCATTAAAAAAGCCTCCAGCAAGAAATAAGTCTAGAGCATTTATCTCACCTACCTGTGAAAATTAAGAACAAGAAAGTTTAAGTAATCATCCATTTTAAATACTGGCTTCTGCTTCATATTTCTGGATTGGAATTAGAGATGAAAAGTCTACATCTAAAAAGTAATGATGAAAAAATAGAGCAATAGATTTTTTAAAAAGAAGACAATACAAAGGAAAGAAGAAATAGAAGAAGTCTTAGAATAATATTCATTCAAGCTGTTTAACTGTTTTAATCCTAAATTTTAAATGTTCCACTCTTGACATGAACAGAGAAAAGGCCCATGTGGTTCTAAAGTATTCTTAATGCTGAGGAACAGTATTGAAGGGTCATCCCTGTGGAATTTTATGAAATGTAATTGAAATTAAGTTATGGTTAACAAATCAGCAACTCACCATCTTTAGCTAAATGAATAAATAGGTCAGACACTTACCAAAAACATAAAATAACTGACTTCTTTGCTATTAATTTAAGTGGACAAGTCTTTGATAAGATTTTTCAGAGATTCTACCTATCTATCATCTATCATCTATCTTATCCATCTATCTATCTATAATCTTCCTTAAAAACTTAGAGTTCAAAGCAAAATCAATTGTAAAATAAAGAACCAGGGAACTCAACCCTTTTAATTGCCCACATGGATGATAACAACAGACTTGTCAGGGGTGGAACTATCTGGAACACTGCCACAAAATATATAAAAAACCACTAGTGCTGTATGTTAAGGTATATATATTTCTACAATGTAGATGCTCTCCATTCTCCTCATACACTTACTTCTCTGGAGTATGCCCAAGAAAGAAAAGTCCCTCAATAAATGATAGGGAATGAATAAACACAAGATTGAATAAGTAATCTGCTTAATCATTAGGGACAGGACTCTTGCTGAGTCCTCAATTCATACCCCAAATTGATTCCCCTGAAATGAGTGAAATTTAATGAAGACAGCCTCACAGAGAAGGAGAGACAGTTCCTGTCTGGTACCTGACTGCTAAGCCACTTGTCCAAACCAATTCTGCCGCAACAAGTGCCAAGTGGCTGGGGAAGATGTACAGATGGCTGCCTGGATGCATCACAGGATTGGACTGCCACCACGGCTCATTGTTATATTTATTGCTGACAATGTAATTAACTGGCTGACTCCTTGTTTTTAAATTGGTCACCCTCGGTGGACAGCTGCACTGGGGGTTTGCACTAATCATGCCTCTGACAGGAGCGAGCTCCACAGGCCCAGCACGGCAGCGGGAGCCTTTGTGAGGTCATCCCTTTGCTGCTTCACAGAAATCCATGCTTCGCTCTCTCTCTCCCCAGGGTCTTTTAACAGGCCTCCTCACTCGCAGGAAATACACAGCATTTTTTTTTTTCCTGAGTGCTTCTTTTTCTGAAGTATAATGCAATGGGAAAAAAAAAATTATTTTTAGTTCCCTTTTCCAGCGAGACTTTCTTAAACACAGACTAAAATATCGCCTTTAATGATCATTGTGGAAAAAGACTGCAATAACCCAAGTAGATACTACCCAATTTATCAAATTAAAAGGGAGCATCAAAAGATGTTTTAACTCATCCAGCATCAAGTGTATATTTTTTTATTTCTATACCATGGAGATAATCTTCTTTTTTTGTTTTTGTTTTGCACTGTGATGTGAATTAATTAATTAATGCTTGCAGAGTATTTAACACCAAAGATGGATACAGATATTTTTACAGCAAGAACACACACTATATTAAGGCTAGGCTCAAGAGGTAGTAACACAAGGCTGGACTCATAGGCAGCAAGCTTCCTTTGGTCTCATTCCCCTGTTTCATTACCTGTAAAATGGGTGTTACTATGTCTTCCAGCTTATACTTCTACCTGACTTGAGAAACTTCAAGAAAGTCATGCAACAACCCTCTTCCTTGGGGTTAAGCCTAAAAAAAATCAGAAAACTAGATGTAGTGGATCTCTAAAATTCTATGAATGCCTCAATATTGAGGCAAATAGAATTACTGAAATTAACAAAATATGTAAATATTAAATGTAAGGGACATGCACTAAGACTGCAAGTAATGCTTGATTTATTTATATTATCACAAATATCAGTGTCTATGGTGTGACACTGCTTATGAAAAAGTCCCTTACATTTTCCTTTTTCTGCTTTGTTAATTTTCCATTCTGTATTCCCAGGCAGACCAACAGATTGCAATGAAATCAGGTTAAATATTGATCTTCCACCCTGACATCGCATTAACTTTTGTAATAAACATCTTCACTGTGTCAATCGGCACCATGTTTACATATTAAGCCCAGCAACCAATTGTCTTGCTCCTTTCACATGCTTTTGAATTCCAGAAGGATTCTTATCTGGAAGACTAGAATCATGCATCTGCCAAGCCTTTCAATTTTGTATTTCAGATTAACTGCTCCTTTTCCTTCACATTCTTAAGGCCTTCTAAGAAATTTCCTTCCCAATTCACTTGGTAAGTGCCTGCTCTGGCTGTTATTCTATAATGAATTCATGTCTTTTCTCCTATTTTTCCTGTGCTGCCCTTGTAATCTGAAGTCAGGATTCTGAGCTATGACCTCCCTCCTTGTCTTGCTGCTTGAGGAGGATCCAAGTCAGACCTTCAGACCTCAAATATTCAAGTTTTGAAGACCAAGATTTGGTTCAAATGAGGCCAGCATGCGGGTGGAAATAAGCACTGCAATTTTTTATTTACAGTCTTCTGAAAATTAAATAGTTCTTTTCAAGTCCAGAGATTCACTAAAAGTAAGAACTAATAGGTGTAGCTGCAGATTTCAGATCAAATATTCTATTTCTGAATGTTATAAAGAATACTTGTTTAGGGATATTAACCCTGGGAGAAGTTAAGACAAATTAAAGCTATATTTATTGATGGATATCTTTTAAAAACTTCTTGAATTTCTATGGCATTTTTCATTTCTAACAAGACAGTAAAAAATATTGAATCATTGATTGTAAGTATACCGAGCAGGTAGTATTTCTATTGTATAAGATCTTTCATGCTTTTTTCTCTGTTATCAGGTAAATTATAAATGCATGCTCATTAAATTGGAAATCTTCTGTTTTAGTGCAATTGAAGCAACATTATGTATGTTACCAAAGAGTAGAGGTTTTAATTAGAATTATGTTACAAGTGAATAAGAAGGAAGAGGATATTCTTTTTGTTCTTAGATACAAACTGGTGTAATAAGTATGACAATGTTGATGGTAAAAGTACATACATCTTCTCAGCATTGATTTCTTACTTGGTGTAAGTAGGAAAACCCAGAGAGAACTTGAAGATGGAAACTGGAGATCAGAAGTCAATACTGTGAAAGGCAAGAACTTGATTCAATGACACTGATCACGGCCCCATTTGTTGTTACAAGATAATTTTAGTAGAGATATCCTGCTATTGGTTGGAGTCAATACACCATAGTAATTAAGAGTATTGGATCTGAAGTAAGACTACCAAAACACTTGATAACTTCAATGCCTCTCTGAACATCTGTAAGATGGGGATAAGTATAGTGCTGTCTTATATTGAACACGAATATGATATAAGATAAATTTCCAAGATACTTGTTATTTTTAAATAAGAATTATAGAAACAGATGATTCTGAGAAATATGTAGATTAAAAAAAAATCTTGCTAGAACCTGGAGGGGGTAAATCCTTTCCTATAAAATGAGTAAGATAGCAAAAATCCCTTCAGAAACCAAGCATGTAGTGAAATACTTGAAGTGTTAAAAGAAAGAGAAATCACCAACCTGGAATTCTATATTCAGTAAAGTCATCCTCCAAAACAAAGAAGAAATAACATTTTTCTCACAAACAAAAACTGGACAAATTCTTCTCCGTCAGCACTGTGAGATAGTTTAAATGGTATTCTTCAGAAGAAAAATTTTATCAGAAAAAAACCTCAAATCTACAAAAAAAGAAAAAGAAGATTAAAGCATGAAATCTATATTGGTAAAATAAAGATTACTTATTTTCTTTTTTCTTAATTGATCTAAAAACACTTTTTTAGAAAGGAATAATAACACCAATGCTTAGGTGATTGTAGTAACCGAGGAGGTGAAGTGAATGACAACAATGGTGTTACAAGAAAAACTTTAAGTCTAAACACTCACAAAATATGTAAAAAGAATTTAGAATGATGTACTATGCTAACACTAATTTTAAAAATTTTGAGTAGTTGTATTATTTTCACACAAAAGTAGATCTCAGAACAATTAAAATTATCAGAGATAAAGAAAAGCACTACATAGTGATGAAAGGATAAAATCTCTAGGAAGAGAGATAACATAGTAATGTTTAACATGGATGTGCCTAACAACAGAGCACCAACATGTGTGAGGGAAAAGGTATTAGAACTGACAAAAGAGAAATTGACAAATCCACTATTATATTTGGAGACTTCAACAATCTTCTTTTGGTAATTGATAGATACTGCAGGCAGAAAATCAATAAGGATATAGCTTCCCCAAATAGAACTATTAATCACCTTTATCTAATTGGTGTTTATTTACTTCCTCCAATAAGAGCAGAGTACACATTCTTCTCAAACTCACATGAAACATTCAGTAAAATAGACCACATTCTTGGCAATAAAGAACACCTTGACAAATATAGAGAAATAATAAAAAAAAGAAATTATGTTCTCAGATTATAGTAGAATTAAATTATACAATAATAACAAAAATTCTCAAATATATATATATATATATATATATATATAGAGAGAGAGAGAGAGAGAGAGAGAGAGATTAAACAAACACATTTCTAAATAGCACATGGTCAAAGAAGGAGTTTGGAAAGAAATAAAAGTATCTTGAATTAAATGAAAATGAATATATAACCTGGTAGAATTTGTGGGATACAGTAAGAATTATGTAAAACAACCAACTAGATTTATTCAAGATATGCAAGGCTAGCTGAACATCCAAAGACCAATCTGCAAAATATACCACATGAACAGGTTTTAAAATAAAAATCATACTATATAAATTTCGTGTAAAAAATTGATGAAATCTGAAACCCAGTCATGATAATACCCTCTAAAACCTGAAAATTTCTCAGTTTGAGAAAGAGTAGCTATAGAATAATTAGCATCATACTTAATGGTGAGAGAATGCATGTCTTCTCCCAGCGATCAGGAACAATAAGGATGTCCTTTCTCACCATACCTATTCATCATCTTATTAGAAGTCTTAGCTAGTGCAACATGACAAGAAAATGAAATAGAGATATACAAAGCAGAAAGAAAGAAAGAAAACTCTCTTTATAGATGACATGATCATCTATGGATAAAATATCAAAGAAACAATCGAAAGTTTGTGAAATTAACGGGTAGAGAAATTCACAAGATACACAGTCAATATGCAAGTCAACTGCTTTCCCATTTGCAAACAATGAATATTTGAAACTTTGTATATACACATTACAGTATTATGATATGTATAAACATATCTTTATTTATACATACATACATACAAGTGGTTCAGCAAGTCTTCTTATTTGGATTTTAAATAATTGATGTTTAGATTTTTAAAATTTAATATTTTAAATCTAAAGTATTGTGTGTGCATTTGTAAAGTAAAAGCTGCATATGCTCTTATTGACTCATTATCAATAAAAAGAGAATTTGATAGCACATATACAACTTATCTAATGAAGTGAATTCAATTGTGAATAGGAAGTGGCATTATTTAATGCTTACTTTTGAAATTTGCCTGGTAACCACAATTCTTATCAGCTAAGATATCCTAGGAGGCTAGCTAAGAAATATTTATACTGCACTTTAGGAGACACATCAAGTAACTGTTGGTCCCAATGATATTATATACAAGTTTTAATTCTATGCTCCAGAAAAAAAATGATCTTGTTGGGAGGGAAAATAAAGAAACATGCTTGGAGGTAATGTATTTTTAACATTATCTTTTTCTGTGATTCTGTATTTAAAGTATCTTCAAGAATAAAATAGTAATATTATGAAATCTTGTATGGGCTTAGGTACAAAACCATAGACTATAGACAATTTTACTTTATAAATTTCAGGATTATGTGAAACCCATCCCTCAAATAGTAATAATTATTCTGTATGTAGCATTCAGCTAGAATAATTCTTATATGTTTTTCAAATCCAATATAGATAACTTAAATAATTTGAATGATTACCTTCATAAATACCTATTTTTAGATCCTTTCCTTTAGGAATTTTTTTTTTACTTTTAAAAATTACATAAGAACAACTAATTCTACAATATGAAATAAGAGCTATTTGTTAGGAGCAATAGTAAGTCTGGCTAGATTTTCAAGTATAAATAATAACATTTAGAATGATTCTGGCATTAAATTCTAGGCCACCCATCTTGAGAATTTATATCTCAAATATAGTGCTGTCTGAATTTTTTGAGTTAATGCATGTGTGCCAAGGCTATAGGTATTGAATGATGCCTAATCTTGGTCTCTCTACCAGAAAGTTCTCAAACTTTATATTTTGCTAATAATATTTCTATGGTATGTAGTCTTATGCAGAAGCCCATATGATGGTGAAATGGAAGATAGATTTTCTTTTCAATTTACTTTGCAAAATGTGAACCATAGCTGCTTATTTCCTGGGAATGACCTGCATGTATTCTCTGATCTGTTCTATGGTACTATGTATGTGTTCACCTAAGCACCTGAACTTTGGGCAGAGAGGAAGTACTAGACTGGTAAAATAGCTCAAACACTCTCGAAGATAACATTTTCAGTAGTTTCATTACCATCTCTTCTCACTCCAAACCCCATTATGTAATAGTTCAAGAATATTTAGCAGGACCTGGTAGCACATGCCTGTAATCCCAGTGGCATGAGAGGCTGAAGCAGGAGGATCAAAAGTTCAAAGCCAGCCTCAGCAAAAGCAAAGTGCTAAGCAACTCAGTGAGACCCTGTCTCTAAATAAAAATACGAAATAGGGATGGGTATGTGGATCAGTGGTCGAGTGCCCCTGAGTTCAATTCCTGGTACCCTATCACCACAAAAAAGATTTGTATGTTTAAACTTTTGTGCCTGCTGTAAACAGAATTCACTACACATATATGAACTCTATTTATTAATTGAAGATAAAGGAGCTAAATGCCATATTTCATGAGAAAATTTAAAAGTCAATAATTTATAATATGCCAAGTGGTTAAGATTAGAAGAAACAACATAGACAATAGTGAATCAAAAATGCCATTTTCTATAGTTTCACAATTTAAGGAAGATGAATTTGCATGAAATTTACATTAAGGACTTTGACTTTTTAAATTTTATTAGCAAAATATTTGACTCATATTCTCCTTGCCTTTGTTTCATTTTGCCTATGAGAATCTCCTTCCTATCTGATCACATACTTGTTAATGTCATAGAGGGACACTGGAATTTTTATGAGTATATGGACAAAGAAAGAAAGGTGTTTACTTTGTTTTAATGAAAAGAAAGGAAATGAAGCCTTTTAATAGTTCAAATCCCTTCAGCCTAGTCAAAGATAATTTGCATTACTTACTTTTATCACCCTCATCATTAGACACAATTGTATCTCTGTTTATCACTTTATTATTCACTTTTACCTTCTTGGTCCTGTCTCTACTCATTTAATTCAGGCTTTTAAGAATTACTTTATTTCTATATGCTTAAAAGACTTCTGAGGACTTCTGACAATTATATAATGTCAAAACCAATTGTTTCTAGTTAGAAATTTTAAAGTACATACATCGATAGGTGTTAACTATATAACTAAATCTTAATATTAATCACTTAAGATTAAAATCTTCTGAGAAAATCCAAATGTACTAATAATTACTTACATGTTCTCTTTTTTTCTATGATTCTGTTTTGGGGGAGATGCATATTTCACATGGCTTAAATCTCTAATGCATGGACAGAAACCAGAATAAAATGAAAGAGTGGATGCTCCTTTAGCTCAGGGTAAAAGACTGCTCCCCTGTCTCCTCAGGCAGGCAGCAATAGTCATTTCATGAAATTTCATCCCCAGCCATCCTCCCATTCTGAACATCAAATAATAAGGTGGGTTCAGGGAATGAACAAGGCATGTCTATATTTTGCTTTCAAGTCACAAACTTTGCCATTTTAGAGCTTCAGAGGCAATCAGCACAACTGTGTAGAACTTCTGGAATGTTCACATAAAGCATTTTAAAAATCACCTTCTAGTCTATATTAAATTCTATGAGAATACTTAGGAATCCTGACACAGGAAGTATCTTAACTTTCCCTCTTAAGAATTGGTTCATAGGACGGGCTGGGGTTGTAGCTCAGTGGTAGAGCACATGCGTGAGGGCCTGGATTTGATCCTCAGCACCACATAAAAATAAATAAATAAACATAAAGGGAAAAAAAGGACCATATCTTACTTTAAAAAGAAAAAAAAAAGAATTGGTTCATAGGAAATGGTAAAATGTGAAACTGAGTATTTTAAAAATCTTCAGTTTCTGGACAAACAATAAACTACTTTCTTAGTAATATAATTTTTATTTCAATGCTTTGTTAATACTTAAAAGCTTCATATTAAGAGCACACTGTCATCTTTTTTTTCTTCATCTTAATTTTCCACGTCTAGTTTTCTTCTTTATTTATAGAAATAGCAAAAATCTTTGGGAGAACATCTGAAACCCAAGTCTCTCCCCTCTTGGGGACTACTCTACCTAACCAATTCTGGAATTGTAGATCGCCAGATCAGCTTTTCCTCCCAGTCATAGCCCTGCACATAGGCATGTGAACAGCCCAGTCTGCTTGTCCAAGCTCTTTCAACAGCCATGGTAATAGCCACTGCTCGGGTCAAGGTATGTGGTGCATGCTAGGCCAGTTCTTGCAGAAAGACATCCTGCAGAACTTGGAAGTAGGCTCAGACAATTTGAACTTGGGGTTCTAATGTCCTGAGTGCTGTGGAACATCGTAAAGAAGCAATGGCTAGGCTTGGTTAAGTACATCCCCTCCATCTCACAGACTCCTGATTGCACAGAAAATGTGACATCAGTGGAGAGCCAGGGAAGAGCTGTCTTGTGCAGGACTCAGAGGTGAGTCCTACTCTTCTTTGGAGAAGCCTGTTGAGTAAATGTGACAGAATAATATATATTATGAACAGGATTATTCCCAGTTTTGAAGGGCAACACCAAGCAGCTCATATATAATTAGAAATATTGAGTTGTAAGGTAAACGTGTTTCATAGCTATCCCAAGCTAAAGAAAACAAAACTTAATATGTGAGTCAAAGAAGGAAATGGTTCTTTTATGTCAGTGAAAATGCTTTGAGGATTCTAGGCTAGTATTCATCCATTCCATGAATATTTTAGAGAAATCTATTATGTCTCAAGTGCTGTACCAGGTGCAAGGAAAATATCAATGAAAGAAAAGGACAATGTCTCTGTCCTCGTGCAGTTTATGTTCTAGCGGGAGAGGGAAACGTTAAAAGAGTATTTATGGCATAATCATGTATATAATTAAAGTGATTAGAAATATTGATAAGATGGATGAAAAATAAACAGCAGGAGATGATATTTCAGGCAGTTATGAGTTCCTGCAAAAGTTCTAAAGTAGTAATCGGCTTCTCATGGACCAGTAAGAAATGGGGCTAGGGAATAGAATATTTGGCACCTGGTAGGCTGTGGCAAGGCTCTGCATTTTTATTCCAGAAGAAATAAGAAGTCAGTAAAGAGTTTTTGGCAGAATAGTTTCAAAATATGATTTAGTGTCTTGAAAAGTCACTGCATTAGTTGACTGGAGCTACCCCAATGAAACATTATACACTGGGTGGCCTAAGTATCAGAAATCTATTTACTCACAGCTCTGGGAGCTGGAAGTCTGAGACTAAGGTTCCAGATGGTTGGGTTTGGGTGAGGGCTTTCTTATAAGTTGACTACAGCCATCTTCTCACTCTGTCTGGTTGCAGTTTCTCACTCAATTGTGTCCTCACATAGCACAGATGGGGAAAAGACACTAGAGAAAGAATGTCAGCACTCTAGTACCTCTTTGTAGAACAGCACTAATCTCATGAGGCTCCCAAGCTCATGGTTTATCTAATCTTAATTGCTTTCTAGACTCCATCTCTCCAATCTCTCCAAATACTATTATATTGGGAGTTAGGGCTTTAACATAAGAAGGGGATGGGGACACACACGTTCAATCCATGGAGACCAGAGAGGAGGCTATTGTGTAACCCAAGAAGACTAATAGAGGGCAATGGCATATTAAAAAATCTAACTAACAGTACCGAATGTTTATGAATGGTCCCATTTGAGTCACATTATAAAAGTCACTTTGAATATTTTGGAATTATATTCACAGACCTTTTGTGCAGGGAAATAGTGAATGTAGGAAGAAAAGACACAGCCTTCCTTCTCAGTTTCTGCTAGGTATGGCTTATCAGCTATATGAATGAGAGTGGTAAATGAGGAGAGTGAGCTGAGGGGCTCAAGCCAAACCTCCAGAGAAAGTGTTTGTAGGACCCACCCTCAACCCCATCCAAAATGTCTGCTTTGATGCACATATTTCACCCAGAAAAACTAATCAGAATAGAATGGTAAAGATAAGGCACAAGGTCAAATGTGCAATATGGTTCAGGTCTGGCTGATCCTAAAGTCCCTTCCTCTGCCTTTGGCAACCTCACCCCTGCCATCTTTTCTTACCATCTTTCCTGGCTTTTGCTCCCTATCTAAGTGTTGCTCTCTTCCTGCCCAGCTCTTTGTGAAGCTCTATTAACCTTCCAAGAAATCCACACCTGGGGCTTCTATTTTAACTTCTTCTTTTTTTTTTTTTTGCCTTTAATGCAAACACTTGTTAAATTCAGTGTCAATTCAATTGGAGTAATAAGAGGGGAAAAGCCACAAACCTTTCCATTTCTGCAAAGTCTCCCAAAAGCTTCCTCAACTCCCAAACGTCAGCTGCAACCAAGTGTGCCATTGCATGTACAGAAGTGTAATGCTACAGCAGCTGAGAATGTGGCAGTGAAAAAATATACGATATCAGTCAGTAGAAAAAAAATAATTATTTATGTGTACACACCATGGCCACTGCAGACGGAGTTATGTACTATGGGAAATGCAGCAGGAAATGATCTGGTGCCTGCTATCATCCCCATGTTCCCTGACAGCATGGCCTCATTAATTCCAGAAGGTCCTATTAAAAGGGCAGCAAGTCTTCTGCATCCTTGTTTTCTCACCCATTAACCACAGTGCCCTGACAACAAGATGGCCTTTTTCACATGTGGAACAAAAAACCCTCTGGCTTTGGCCAAACAAGCATCAGCTGCCTGCAGCCCAAGTGACTCTCCCTTCTGTCACTAAGGAGCTTTGCTATAGTTGAAATAGAAAATGCGCAATTATGTAAGATAATCCCCCCCCCCCCCAATTTTTTTTTTCAGACAATGTTAAAGTAATCTCTTTGTTCATTGAATTAGACTAGGAGAAGGATGTCTCAAGTGAACCCTCCTGGCTAAGGTAAACTCTATTACTCAGACTTCAACATTTCAAGGATTAATTCATTCCTCAGGCCAAGTCCCCACTTTTTTATCTTAGGAACATCTATGGAGATGCTGCTGGAAAAGCTCTCAGCACAGTTGTGAACCTGAGCTGCTCTTCCAAAACAACCTTGACTCACCACAGATGAGAAGACATGGAGGCAGCTGGCTTGGAGAGCAAAGCTTTGAAATTAGATACCATATTGCCAACCAATCTATTTCCTCAACTTAAATCCTGTATCAAAAGATAGATAAAATACAGAAATGTAAATAAAGGAATAAATATGGCTGTATAGTTATGCATTAGATATCTACTACATGTAGAGCTCTGAAGCTTTATTAGTGAATAAGAGAGGTATACATCCTGCCCATTTGAGCGATGGAAAATAGCCATTAAATAAATATATAATTAATTATGTAATTACTATTATGAACTATTCTTATATGAGACTTGAAGAAGAAATTCAGATGTTTTGAAAAATTATAATGAGATTTTGACCTAGGTCTCATACCTGAACTGTGAGGATTTGGCATTGAAACTAATCCGTTAGCTTCTTATCAATTACTTGGAAGGTTTCTGGCCTCCTGTGTGGGTATGGCTCATCTAGACTCTAAGTGGCCTCAGCAGAGCTCTACTAGTTTTTTGTGGGTTTTCCACACTTCACTTTCTATGAAACTACTGGTCAGTCACAGGAGAAAAGACAATCAGAACCAAAGTCTGTACCTACACAATTAGTTTACCTAACTCAGCAGAACTAACCTGCACTCTCAAGTTATCCATCATGATGAGGAATTGTCCCTACATAGTTCTGTACTTGTCCTTAAGTCTGATCCTTAAGTATATGCCCTTATGTCTTCCTCTCCTCCACACTACCCTAAATCTTTGCCTGCAACTACTGGAGCTCCTCATCTGTTAATAGCTAACCCCTATATTATTAGCCTCTTCTCTGAACTTTCTCATTACCTTTGTGTTCTCAAGGAAACTTGAGCCTCTTCAAGGTCACAGCTTCTTCTGAAGCTTTCACCAATAGTGTTTATTTATTTTTTATTTTTATTTTTACTTTTTTTGGTCTTCATCATCCCATGACTTGCAGGGTCTAGCTCCTTATTGTTTATTCCAATTTGCCACTTGTAAGTGCACGCGCATGCACACACACACACACACACACTAAAAATCAAATGTTACCATAAGCTTATAGCAACTAAATTTACACCTTTATCATTCCAGCAGGGCACTGATCTGATTTAATCCTCATGACAGTAGTATGAGTTACATATACTCCTATTCGTATGTTGCTGAGGCACTTGAGGTACTGGGATCTTAATCATCCGTAGTCCAATAACTAGACGTTAGAGCCTAGATTTGAACACTGGTAGTTTGGCTCTTGAGTTCCTTCTCTTAATGACTATGACATGTTGTCTCCCACCACTTGCTGCCTCTTCTTCAAAGATGGTTTCACTTTTTGTAGCATGGCCTTTCCTCCATTATCAATCATGTCATTGATATTGGTGACTTTGATAGATGCAGAGAAGATTCTTCAACACCAAGTTCTCTCTCAGTTCCTTGATACCACTCAATCTCTTGAGTAAGAGCCCATAGATCTTACCATTACCAATAACTGTTTCATTTTACAAATCTCAAGAGCCCATAGATCTTACCATTACCAATAACTGTTTCATTTTCCAAATCTCACTTTCAAATACCCCACAAAATGATCACAACTTCTTAAAGCCAGAACTTTCCTCGTCTATAATTTTCCTACCACTCCATGTCTTTCCTCCCTTCTAACTGGCTTGCATTCCATCCAGTATTAAATTGTTCCCCTGTGCACACACTGTTTCCTTACCCCTTTCCTCTTCTTTTTTTTTTTTTTTTTGTTTGACATGATTCTAATCCCAGTTGAATTTAGCTTTTGACTTATACTCACAACCCTGTGTTTGGTTTGATGAAACCAAACCTATGTACCACCTATGAATTCTATATTTTAGTAATCAGTTCCCTCTCTCTGTCCCCAAGAAAACTATTTTTACTGACTCTTCTCTCCTCACAAATCTGAAGCATCACTCATTTAATTCTGCATAGGTAATAACTTTGCATCTTATTTACTGAGTAAATAAAATCCATAAAAAAATACCATCCCATCCTCACACTTTTCACCTCCAATCTACCTGCACCGATACACTTACGTTCTGTTTCTTTTCCCTCTGAAAGGGATGGCAATCTAAACTCATCGCCAACAACTTTTCACCCTTTTCCACAATATAATTAGCTCTTAGTACCATTTAGAAATCAAACTTCATGTTATGAAAATTAAACAAAATAAAGCCAAATTAACTTTCATCTAATGTTTCTATTTTTGTTTTTGTTTTCCAGTTTCAATACTGTTTTCTTCTCAGGATATTACCAAGTAGTTTTTATGTTTCTTTTCCCCAAAGTAATTGTACTCTATCAACACAATTGATTGAGGAAATAAGTAATAGATATAGCAGCTACACTTTCTTATTGGATTCCCAAAGTGAACTCAGCATTTCTCAATATATTGAGCTTTTAAATTATCAATCATGTATGTAGTCCAAAAAGGCATCTATAACATACATCAAATAAAATAAAGAGAGCAAACTCTACCCTGGTGTCCAATGTTTCTAATGACAATAAAAACCAGAAGAGCAATACTTAAACTGTTTGCACATGTAACACAATGTAAAAAAAAAAAAAAAAAAGCAACATTTAAAAATATAAATGTAAAGGGACCTTAAGCAAATTTTCTTACTTTCTTTATAGTTTGTATGAACAATGACCAATATATTTTTAATATTTTCTCATTCTTTAAAAATAAAGCATTAGTTGAATTCTTTTAGAATGATAGGTTATAGTTGTTGAAATTAATATTACCCTTAACTTCACAGTTTACTATTTAAATATAATACTTGAAAAAAATCAGTCATCTTTTTCTTTTTGTAAAAAAAATATTTTTTTAGTTGTCAATGGACCTTTATTTTATTTATTTATTTATGGTACCCGGGATTGTACTCAGGGACACTTGACCACTGAATCACATCCCCAGGCCTATTTTGTATTTTATTTAGAGACAGGGTCTCACTGAGTTCTTAACACCTCGCTAAGTTGCTGAGGCTGGCTTTGAATTCACAATCCTCCTGCCTCAGCCTCTCGAGCCACTGGGATTACAGGCATGTGCCCACCTATGTGGTGCTGAGAATAGAACCCAGTGCCTCACATGTGCTAGGCAAGCACTCTACCATTAAGCCACAATCCCAGACCCTCCTCTTTTTGTTGTGAAAGCATCAGAGAGGCAGATGAGGATCTTTGGTCACTTTGTTTGGAGAACTAGTATTAATGTTTATTCCTTCTCCTTTCCACCTCTCATTCCCTCAGCAGAACTGGGACCCTAAAGATACAGGGTGTGTTGTCCTTAGGAAGTTTACCTGACACTTATATTCTATTTGGGGATACAGAACATCCACATAAAATTTCAAATGATGGTTTGATATACTTTACACTATGTGAGAAATGAGTGTACTCCAAATTGAGATATCCAGCATGATTTGTCAATGTCCTATTAACAAGTTCTTATTCTTTTGTTCTTTAAAATGTCTTCCACATGATGTTGAATCTTGTTTTTAATCTTTTATCTACCCATCTTTTTCCTCTAGTTCATGTGTGGCTCGTTTTTAGTACACACTCCCCTCAACATTACTTCTGTGACAACATTACTTCTGTGTTCAAAAACAGTCTTGATCTTCCTGCTTTAAACCGTGTGTAATATAAATTACTTTGCTTGCCTTTAGGAGACATCAGGATCTGTCGCATCCTTAATGCCCATCCTATGTCCCAGGAAGCCCTAACTCCTTTCCCTAATAAGGCCACTGACCTCACCGTCATATGAAAATCTATTGCTTCTGAGTCTTCACAACTCTTTTCTTTCCCTTTTCTGCCTCTTAAATTTCATCATCTCCTTCAAGACTAACACCTACTCTCTTCACATTAGCTTTCCTGTCTGTATTCTTTTTTTCTCTCATCTATACTTCCATAGCACCCAAAATGAATACCATATAGGCCAACGTGTGTTCAGCAAGCTGTTCAAAAACGTGTCCATTCAATTGGTTGCTTCTAATCATTAAACTCTTGGAAGGCAAGAACTGCATTTTATATTCTAGAGTGCCTACAGAGTATGAATACAATAGGAATTTATTAGATAGATTCCTAGGTGTTTATGAATGCTATTTTACTGTTTTGTCATTTTTAAAAAAATAAATATTTAAATAAGTTCATATGAAAATATTTACCCATTTCTAAATATAATTTCTGTGTAATATTACATGTGTGTAGTATAAAGTAGATTTATAGCCTTTATTTAAATGAAACTCTTAAAAGAATTTAATAAACACTTAAAATGATAGTTTCCCCTTTTCTCCTATATTGAGAATTTTAGTAATATCCTAGTTTCAGTGCTAATAGCAAAAGCTCAGAAAGATGTTTTGTGACCTCTGGATAACAGAGAATGTACCGCACTGAAAACTTATGATTTACATTGTATCTTAGATAAAGCAGACAGGTAAGGTTTTCTCTTTCACAGTATTTAGCACATGCCTGGGAATGTAAGTGCTCAATAAATTCTTATTAAGTGATTGAGTTTTCAATAATTCAGTCAATAGAAGTTTCCATTCTGAAATGTGCACACAGTGTTTTAGATCTCAGTGATATTTCTCAAAGCAATTCCTCATTCTAACTTTGGTAAGTGACATGATTAACAGGAAATTGATATTCCAATTTCCCATTTTTAGGTTTTACTATTGGCTTAAGAAGTAATCAGCCAAAAGTCTTGTTGCTGCACTTCTAGTAATTTCCTTCGGGTGGCAAAAAAAATTTTTTAGAGCTAGAAATAGCTTCAGAATTCATTCATTCTGAACACATTCACTCTTCAGATGGAAATACAGACACACAGAAATCATCAATCAGATTATACAGGGGAAGCAAGGCAGGAATTGAGCCCTCTTAATACAGTGACTACCTTTTTAATATTTAAATAAAAAAGGATGGCAAAATACCATCAAGTTCTGAGGCTGAACAAAAACTTACAAATATGGTTCATTATTTTGTGCTTTAGCACTTCTAGTGATTAGCAAACAGTAGAATACCTATAAAAGTTAAAAATGTTCTTAAATGAGTATTTCTCAACATATGACATTGAATCACAATTCACTTTCTCACAACTCGGCAGCAACAATCCTGGCCTTGAATTATCCAGTAACAACCATCCACTCCTGCTTCCTTATGCTTGTTTCTAAACAACTCATATGACCCGTAAGTTTGTCTCTGCCTGAGTTTCTCTGAACTTCCTTTCATGGTGTAGTTCCCTCTGTTTTGACAACATTCTTATTAGAACTTTGCCCTTGCACCTATTAAAAATACTCTCAGTCAAAGGTGACAGAAAGCAACCTCGAGGTGGCTTAAAATTGGACTAAAAACTCTGGCTTCAGAGCAATTTAGGCCTAGTTCAATCTGGGCTGTGGGTCCATTTCCTGTGGTTTGCTCTTCTCTGGCTTTATCTCTGTGTTAACTTTCTCTCCAGACTGACTTCCCTCATAGTTGTTGGACGCCTGCCAGCAGCAATTAGTGCTGCATGATGCCTCATTCAGCAGGAGAGGCAGGTTGCTTCCCATTAACTGCTGGGAAAAAGAAAACACTGAGATTTACATCAATTGGCCACCCCTGAACCAATCCCTATGACCAGGGGAATGCCATGCACTGATAAGCTTAGGCCTGGATTAATTAAACCAATTAGAGTGCAAAGGAAGATGGAATTTTGCTGATTGGCCTTAGCTGAGCATAGATTACTGTCAACGCTGGGGTGAAGTCAAGTCCACTCAAGCCTCACAGCTGGTATGGACAGGGGGAGTGCACCATATGTTGAGGAAATACCCATACCTTCTATCCACCATGCATATATAACTATGCAATACTGCTCAGGATGGGTCCTACTACTGTCAAGTTCAGAGTAATATGAGGAATCAGTCTTATTGCCATTTCTCTCACTTTGGAAATATTCCTATATCAATGCAATCTTCCCTTAAATTCAATTTTTTTAAGCAGATATAACTTAGCATTTGTGGTTAGCAAAAGTACCCAGAGTGGTTTGGGGTTTTGCATTGAAATGCTTTGAGATGGATTTTTTTAAATGTCAATATGTTCTTATGTAACTTATTGTAATAGTTTAAAACCATACATTCATATCTGCTGCTAAATCTCAATGTCCTGGTTTTTATGCATTGTTGTATCTATGAAAACATTTTTAAATTGTTTCTACCAGTTAGTGTATTTGCTAACTCTTCCAGACTGATGTCTCTTCACCCAGATTGTATTTTAAAATGTGATCAAGACCAGGCCAAGGACAAAGCCTATGAGATAGACTATGACAAACACCCCTCAAACTAAAATCAAATTAATCATTGCATGCAGTTGTTCAACCAGTGGCACGTCTGTCTACGTCTACTATTATCCAGTCATATGTCTACACTTGTCCACAAGGACACATGAGTGATTTCATCAAAATTCTTACCTAGACACAATATTGCCTCGCAATCCCCTGAAATCTCCCAGGCTACTCGACCTATAGAAAATTAAATAAGGCTAATTTGGTAGGAATGCTTTTAGTGCACTCAGACTAGATCCTGGAGGTAGTCTCATTATTTTCTAAGTACTCTCAATTCCTTGTTAGAGTAATCCATCCTAGAATGCTATTAAAGATCAACATTGCTGATCTAATAGTTTCCAGAATCTACCGTTTTACCCTTTGAGAGAATTGGGGTGATATTTGCTCAGATCACATCTCCTAACAGCACTCTCCTCTATAATTTCTGTAGATTACTGCCAATCATTCTGTGATTACATCTGTAAATTCTTTCCACACCTTGGAATGCAATTTGTCTATGGCTGAAAACTTGAATGCATTTCAAATGTCTGGATGGCTTCTTATAATCTCTTTATTTTTTCTGGCACTTCAATTCACTCCATTCATTGTATTTTGATGATAATTTCTCCATGGTGGCAAAGATGGAGGCAAAATATGAGGGGAGTGATTGTGCTTCCTGCTTCAATTTGTTAGCCTCTCCTGATCTTTTCTAAGCAGTGGGCTGATCCACTCTGTGTATGCTCATAATTATGATTCCTAACATTTGCATAAGTCCTTCTTTCCATTGGGAACACTTTTCCTGTTCTCAACCTCTTTGTTTAACTTTTATTCATCCATCAGATCTTAAAGGTAATCTTCCTGTGAAGGTTTCATTAGTATTCCAAACCTAGATTAGTCACCTTTCCCTTATGAGTTTTCATGACCACCTATTGGGGAATTTAGTATATTGTAAATTTCTGTTAGCATGTCTGAACTGCCCATTTGACTGTAAGTGGTTAGAGGGTAAGGATATTTTCTTATTCTTTTCTGCAAAGATATTCATAGAAGTTAGCATCAAATGAGTTCTTAATTAATATTAATAGTTGTTAAATAAAAGAAACCTGTAAAAATTCTTTTATAACTTTAGAATTTTTCCAATTTATATTTTCTCCCAAGATTTCTTTTTTAAATGTTTTTTATTAGTGCTTATAATTATACATAGTATGAGGTTTATTGTGACATAGTCATATATGCGCATAACATAATTTGCTCTAATACATTCCCTAGTACTTCCCATTTCCCTCCCCTCCTTCCTTTTTCAGTTGCCCTTCCTCTAATCTTCTGGTCTTCCATCTATTTATTTACACAAGTGTGTGTGTGTGTGTATGTGTGTGTGTGTATACATATATATATATTGATTTTTGCCTTATAACTTTACATCAGTGTGGAATTCATTGTGTTATATTCATATATATTTATAACATAATTTGGTCAATTTTATTGTCCTGCTATTCTTCTTGACCTCCTACCCATACTCTACTGATCTTCTTTTAATTTTTGTGAGATCCACTCTTTTTTTTTAATTCTTTTTTTTTTCCCCTTTAGCTTCCACATACGAGAGAAAACATACAATCCTTGACATTCTGCGTCTGGTTTAGTTCACTTAGCACAATGTTTTCCAGTTCCATCCATTTACCAACAAATAAAATATTTCATTCTTTTGGATGGCCAAGTGGAACTCCATTGTGTATATATGTTACCTTTTCTTTATCCGTTCATCAGTTGGTGGACACCTAGGCTGGTTCCATGGGTTGACTATTGTGCATTGTGCTGCTATAAACATTGGAATGCATGTATCACTAGTATTCTAATTTCAGTGCTTTTTAATAAGTATCAGAGAATAGCTTGGTCATATAATCATTCTATTCCTAGTCTTTTGAGGAATCTCCATATCAATTTCCACAGTATTCCTACTAATTTGCAGCCCCACCAAAAATGTGTTAAGTGTTCCTTTCTCCACCACAACCCTACCATCATTAATTATTATTTATATCTTTGATGGATGCCACTCTAAAGGGGGTGAGATGAAATCTCAGTGTAGTTTTGATTTGCTTTTCCATGATTGCTAAGGGTATTAAACATTTTTTTTTTCATGTATTTGTTGGTCATTTAAATTTTGAGAAATGTCTGTATGGTTATTTGTCCATATATTTGATTGTTTTTTTTTGGTGTTAATTACATATATATTTATTTATTCTGGATGTTAATCTTCTGTCAGAAGAGTAAGTAGAGAAAATTTTCTCCCATTCTGTAGGCTCTCTCCTCATGCTCTTAACTGTTTTATTTTCTGTGCAAAAGCTTTTTTGGTGCCAACCTGCTAATTGATTCTTGGTTTTATTTCTTGTGTTTCTCCCAAGATCTGTTTTACTCTTGCATCACTGAACAAGTTTCTTTGGTGGTCAAACTTAAGAATTTCTTTAGAACTTTTTATAATAAAAAGCCTCCTTGTTAAACCTCTGAGATATTCATTTTAATATCTGTTAAAATAATATTTTTATAAAAAAAGTAAATAAAAACTTTTCTAATAGGCACATATACAAGCAGAAAATCATGATCATCATGAATTCCTTTTTGAGGCTCCTGGAATTTAATGGTACAAATGGAAACAGAGATATAAAATGTAATCATGTTGGCAACAACAAAAATCCAACAAATGTCTTGGTTAGTATTTTTTTAAAAATACATTTCAGTCACTAATAAAACTTAATATTTTGAAAACTTGAAAAATAAATCTTTAAATCAAATGCACCCAGAAAATTTTATATTTAGTTTGCCTGTTTACCAATGATCTTTAATATAATATACTTTACTTCAACAATAAGCCTCCTTAACATAAACAGATTATCACCTGTTCAGTACTTTATAAAATTTTAAAACAAATAGTAGCTTTAAAATTAAACAAACTCAAATATATTTCATATTTATAAGTACATCCTAGAATGAATAAATGATGAAGATATATTCAGCTGCTACTAAAAGTGTAGGATCTTAAAACGTTTTGTAATATGTAAAGAGATGGAATGAGGTTAATTTCCTCTTATTTTAAATTTTAAGCAGATTTGATTCAGGTTGATTCTTGAACAGATGATCACTAGGAAATACCCGGTTTGCTACGTTTTTTGTTTTTTCCTGTTCAGCATTCTCACCGATGTAGTGGTTGTCCTGACCACTGTCATGGATAAAGTGCATTGCTGCTCCAGCTGTTTCTTCACACTGGCTTGATGACAAACTTACCTGATCATAGTTTTCAGTTGAACTACTCAGTCAAAGACCATTAATAAGCAATTACAGTTGACTGAGACCTCAAAATATCAGTTTCCCTGATTATTTTTTTTTTTAAAATTGTTGCTGATTGGTACAATTGAAATTAGAGGGGAACCTTGAGAGTAGAAGAAGGAAATCAGGATGGGAGAAAATATTGGGGAGTGAAACTGGCAAAATTATGTTTTTATGCATATACAAGTTTGCCACAGTGAACCCCACCAATTTGTATAATTAATATATACCAGTGAAAAAGAAAGGTATAATAACAAATAATTCTGTAACTGTTATTTAGCCAAGTATAATGTCCTAAGAGGACTTAAAAGTAAGTCATCTTTAATTTTTAATAAGTATTATTAATATATTTATAATTCATTTCATATGTAGCCATCAAAAAGAAAATAATACAACAATATTATACAGTATAATACAATATTATACCAATATTATAACACTAACAACACCTAACATTTTATATTTATTGACATAATAAATATTATCTGTAATTTATAATAATAAATTATGTTTATATAATAAATGTAAGTTGTTGTGTTTATTTCTCTGTACAATCTAGGGCAAATCATTTAAACTCTCTAGGTCTGAAATTTTTGATATAAAAATTAGGCTCCTGAAAAATCACAATCTACAAAGTTTTTATTTGGTAGCCTTTGATTTATTTTAATATGTCAGAAAGCTTTTGTGAACTTTGCATTTAACAATAATAAAAATATATAAGCCCAGTATAGCTTCTCATATATGAAAACTATTTTTTTTTTTGGTGGTGCTAGGGATTGAACTCATGGCCTTGTGCATTTGAGGCAAGCACTCTACCAACTGAGCTATATCCCCAGCCCCCATGAAAACTATTAAATAATTAATTAGGGAATAGGATAATGAACAAAAAATAAATAAATGATGAAGTAAATGAATGAATAAAAATTAAAATATTAGCTTTGGTCTAAACTTATAGCTACCCTAAAGTATAATGATAATTTCTTGCTGACCTGATTTCATATTATATGTATTTAATTATTTAAAGATGAATCACCAATTACTTCTTAAAAGTAATTTTAGAAGTAAAATACTTTTAATAACTAGAATATCATGTGTATTCATAATAAAAATGATCCTTCATAGCAACAATACTAGGAAGTACTTGAAAAGGGGAAATATTTTCAGATATAAAAATACTATAAATTCTTTTGATTGACCCTATTCTATCTATGAGGAATTCTAGAACTTTTTCATGGGTATTATTGTGTAAGTTGCCATCACCTTATGGGATATGATCATATGACTCTCCCTTAACCTAAAATCTCAACTAATTTTTGAAAAAAAAAATAAACATTTTCTCATTTACATAGAGGTTCAGACTTATTTCCATATAAGCTGAACTTTACTTCATTTAAAGCAGCATTTATATGTCTCAACATAACCATTCACAGTGATAGATTCCAGTGGTATGATTCTTCCCTTCAGAATAAAAGGGCCTGAGCAGAAGGGAAAAGGTAGAAAGTATTTCCCCCTTTATACTTAGGGCAAATGATTAGAACTTCTTTACATAAAGGAATAACTAAAATATTGTTTTTAAAGTCATGTAAGAAAACTTAGTGATATTTCTTTCAACTTGTCCCTGAATATGCTCTTGATACCATAACAACTGTAATCTATTTTCTTAATAGCTGAGTAGACAATAGACTCCAATAATGTGGTTGTTGCTATTCGTTGGCATTTTCTATTATAAGGCCTTCACTGAAAAATCATGAATAGAATGTGTGGTAAATTCTACAACTACTTGTTCACAAAGCAAGAGTATAACTGATATTTGTATCTAATCTCCTGTTGAATCTCCTCATTGATGTTCATGATCAATGTGTTATTGTTTAATTAATATAAGCTTTATAAAATTTTAAAGGACTAGGCTGAATTATGCTGCCTCCTCATGATAGAACTATTTGTCAGTACATGTTTAATATGCATGGACCAACCCCCAAAACCTCTCTTAAATAGATGAATAAATGAATGGCATGCCAACCAACATTGGCCTTTGCTTTACACTGAGAGAAGCTTATATGTGTTACTGCTGCACCAACTTCAGAATAGAGGAATTGACTTACATCCCTGAAAAAAAGAGTACTTCAAATTAATTGAAAATACAAACAAGGAAGATGGTAAATAAAGGAATATTTCAAGTATCTTACCCATATCCTTATTCCTTCAATACAGAAAGAAGGGACTGAAGTTGTTGTTCAGTGGTAGCACACTTTCTCAGAATGCTTGAAGCCCTGGGTTTGATACCTAGCACCACACACACACACACACACACAAAAAAAAAAAAAAAAAAAAGAAAGAAAAGAAAAAGAAAGAAAGAAAGAAGACAGAAATAACTTTTCAAAGTAAAAAAATTAATTGAAATCATTATCTAGAGAGTTAAGAGGTAATACTGAATCCATTTTGACCTTAATATATACACTTTATGCTGTTGAATCTTCGTTTCTTTTACCAACTCCCTTCCTTACAGAACAGAAGGCACAGAAGACAAAGCCTAAGGCCTACCAAAGGTGATAAATCCAAAGGATATTCCTGCATAAGTTTGGTATCTTAAAAAAACTAAACCCTGTAATATCAAGTGTACCAGAAATAGACCCCATAGTACAAGACAGTGAAAAAAATTATTTGCTATGATTTTTGTGCTAGGGTTAGAACTATATCTCCCTGAGTGTTCATAAACAAATAACGCTCCCCATGTTGATGTATAACCTGAATCCACACTAGTTTGGTAGGTCAACAAACTTAATTCTAATAATCCATTAAAAGGGGTCCCATATTAATAGTGCTTTCAGGGATCTCAGATAAGCTGAGGCAAATTTTCCTTGATGAAACATATCTTCTATCCAGGCTCCCAAGAATTTATACAGATAAAAATCCAAGGAACATGAGTTTACAGTCAAATGTATAAAACAATACCCTGAAGAAATCAGTAGATAAAGTCCAATAATAATAAATGACAGTAAGACTTTAGATGTGGAATATGTAATTATATGTTTATATTCATCTAAATATATAAACAAGAGAATTAAAATATGAAAAACTAAGACTATTAAAAATCAGATTTCTAAAGAGAATAATATAATATCTAGAATAAGATAGGTGTAACATTTTTATAAGTTAAATGGAAGGATAAACAAAAAAAATTAGATGTAGTAACTTAATCTAACATTACTTATTTTTAGAAGTCTCACCTTTATTCTCAATTTTATAATCTTTTATTTAAAGTGTTTCTTTTGTATTTTCTATTTTGTTGGATGTTTCCTCTAGTCCACTCTGAAGGTCTCTGTCTTTGGTCAGTGAGTTTAACACATTTATATTTATTGCAATTGTTACCATCACTCATTTTTTTCTTCCTATTTAACTGATTTTTCTATTACATATGTTGTCCTTATTTTAATTACCCTTTCATACCTTCCATTTGACATACCAAGTATCTTCTCTTTGTATAAAACACTGTATCTTATTCTTTTGGTTAGCAGGAAAACAATAAATATCTGCTTTAATCTTTCTATTTTACACATTTCTTAGGTTTGTAAATATACATAAAGTCTCTCATTTCTTTCACCTCTGTCACCTCTATGTGAATATTTTCTACATTTTTAACTCTGAGCTTTAAGGGTCTTTTACAATGTTTAAAATGGCTTTTAGGTTCATTTCAACAAGAGAGTTTACTAATTTATTTAGTCATTTCTACATTCCATATATTTCATAGTTCTTCCTAAGTTTTTTTAACACATCACTTTTTGAAGAACATTTTCAAAGGAACCTTTTGCTTGATGAAACTTCTAAGTTCTTATTTTTCTGAGAATATATGTTTCCTTGCCATTTAAATTATTATTAGTTTAATATAGTATCCTAGACTTAAAATTATTTTATTCCAACTCTTTAAAATATTACTCCCCAAATTTGTATCTAACACTAAAATGGAGAAGTATGTTATTAAGCCATATCTTGGCGTTTTTTTGTAAATAATGTGCTTTATTGAACAGCTTTAAGAATGTCCTGAAACAGAAGGAAGATGGCGGCGAGGGGAGTGCATTGCCCCCGTGTGCTGCTTCACTGTGTGGGAGTATGACAAGTCAGGACGGCTAAAGGATATCTTGTTAGGAATTTCCAGCAATAGTGGGGTGCTCCGGAACCTGGAGGAAGGATTTCCATCGCACGAGGATCGGCTACGGGGACTCAAATGCGAGAGGTTTGTCGCACGGAGGGTAACACTGCTTATTCAGCAAATCGCCCCGCGGCTAGAGTTTGCAGCGCGCGCTGGGATAGAGACGCAGGGTTACAGCGCTGCAGTTTCTGCCAGCCGCGCAAGCACCGTACTCAGGGCTGAATTCTGGGTTCGAGACGGGGGAAGGAAGCGGTCCATCTTGGTTCTCCACACCGGACAGACCACAGAGGAGGCCAGCAGCCACCATGTTGGTAAACTGACTTCACCTTCCCTGTTTTCGACTGACCGCAGCTCATTCAGCCATAGATCAGGTAATTTCAGGCTGCAATTCGCCTGCGGCTTGCAGACAGATTGCTAGGGTTCAGCGCCTGGGTGCTTCTTAGAACCTGAGCTTATCGGAGCGAACACCGAGCGCTGG
>NW_026000057.1:34600686-34638836 GCF_001458135.2 Marmota marmota marmota
ACAGTGGAGGAGGTAGAGAGAGAGGAGGGGAGGGGAGGGGAGAGGTGGGGAGGGGGGAGGGTGGAGGATGGGAAAGGCAGTGGAGCACAACAGACACTAGGATGGCAATTTGTAAATCAATGGATGTGTAACTGATGTGATTCTGCAATCTGTGTATGGGGTGAAGGTGGGAGTTCATAACCCACTTGAATCAAAGTGTCGAATATGATATGTCAATAAATTTGTAATGTTTTGAACAACCCACAATAAAAAATTAAAAAAAAAAAAAGATTCTTTTTACAGAAAAAAAAAGAATGTCCTGTCTTTGATGTCTTAAGGTGTTTTCCTCTAATATCTTTCTATTTTTATTTTTCATATTGTCTATAGGATTTGGCATCATGAAACTTTTCAATGTTTATCTTTCTTTAATTCTCAGAAATTTAGAAATTCTAGGCCATTGTTTCTTCAAATATCTCCTCCTTTCAATTAAAACCTTCATTATGAAGGTTAGCACTTGTACATCCATCCTCCATCTCGGCCAATTTTTGTTTTTCTCTCTCTCTCTTTTTTTTTTTTTTTTTTGCTGGTAACTTTTTCCTGGAATTCTTCTGTCTAATCCTCAAACTAATTAATTTATTACCCAACTATATTCAATCTCTTATTTTAGTCCATTTATTGAGTTCTTTAAGTCTTTTACTTTAAAATTTTTTCTGTGCATTTTATCTAAAATTCTCCCTAATTTCATTTATTTATTCATTTTTGTGATTGAACTGAGGGTCTCACACATTCACACATACTAGACAAGTACTCTACCGCTCACTGAGCTACATCCCCAATCCCCCATCTCATCTTTTCAATAATCTTTGATTATTCTTGCTCATATATAAGTTTTTTGTTTATATTTATGCTGAATTCCTGACTTACACTTGACCTTTTTCTGGTATGAGATTTAGGGATATATCTCAAGTTTGAGATTTTCTAACTTTACAAACTGTGCTGAACCATTCTCCGTATACATCTCCCAAAAGTAAGCCACTCGTTTTTTAGGGGGACTCTTTCACTTCTCTCTAGCTTGATAGGGGTTATAAGGAGGAGAAAATTCTCAGGAGTCAGCCAAGCTCTCTTGGAACCTGTTGTTGTCCACCCTCTAGCCCAGCTATGCTGGAGCCACATTCTACTGTTTTTCCCTCCATTTGCATCAGTGCTGGGCTGGCACTGTTTTTTCTCTTTACCATTGGAAACAATCTATGCAGGAAAATGTAAAGCAAAGCAAGAATCACAGTATAAAAGCTCTTCCCAACCTTCTGCTGTCCTCATTCCCCACTCTTTCCATACATGAAGACCAACCAGCTTATCTCTTCCTAAAAGTCCTGAGTGTTTTTATCTTTGTGCCTCAGAATCAACCCTACCAGCACTTGTATAACCTCTACAGAATTATACCCAGAAGAGGAAGTCACCAATGCGCATCAATTTGTTAGAAACAGAGTTTTATGATTATCTTATTTTAGGCTCTTTAACTGAGGTCAGTTTTTGCTGCTTTATCTCTCTTCTCAACACAGTTTTTGACTATTACAAACTAACCCAGTTTTACAGGATTCTACGTACCTAGCACAGTGCCAAGGACAGAAGTGTATGCCGTAGGCCCTACCTTCTAAAGTGACATTCTGTGTTGCTGGGAAGCCAGTGCATTTCCATGAATCTTCAAGGAGTAACAGAATTGTCAACATTACAAACAAAAAGTAGATGAGAAATAAGTTAGGAGCTCAACCAAAGCATTCTATGACTGAACAGGGGCAAATGAGTGAGGAAGGTAGAGTATCATGATCATGAAACTTCCAGAATTTTTATCCCATGCAAGTCTATGGTTCAGCAGTATCTTTGAGAGTGACCTACCAGTCACCTTGACCTGTTTTCTGGTTTTCCAGAGTACATTTATGTACTTAAATAGGCTTAAAATTGCTTCTCACTCTCAGGTGTAGTTTTAATTACAGTGAAGTATTCCTGTAGACAAGAAATTCCTTGATGTCAGATGTATTTAAATGTTTACTAATACCCATTTTTAAATCATCCCCGAAACTCTTACTATGATAGTCCCAATGTGATGGCAGAGTCATGTCTGCTGTTAATCGACAGACATTAACTTCAACGATAGTTTTAAATTACCTCTACCATTCAGATGTCTATGTGCCTAAAATGAGATCTATTGTTTTCCCTCTTACATGGAACACAGTACTCTTTCAGCACTTCAATACTTTGAAGTCATCTATTTGGCAATTGAAAAAGAAATTCCTCAAGGATTAGTTGAATAAACAATTTGGTAAAAACTTCTGGGAAATTACCACAAAAGATAAATTATAATATATGTATACAATAAGCAGAAAAGCTCTTAAGAAAAGGCTTTCACCTGACTCAAGAGTCTTGCATGGGCTTTGCAAATAGCAGCCTAGCAGCCCCCAGTTGTAAATTAAGGGCCTGGCTTTAGGTACACACAGTTCAGCCCTGGTGGTCACTGACACAAAAGGTCAGCCCTAAAATGGGAAAGTAAAGGAAACTCATTGCTAGGATAAAAGATAAAATTTAAGCTCTGAGGAATAAATCCCTAACACATGAAGTTTAGAACCTGATAAATTAGCAATATTGTTTAACTCTGCAGGGAGACCTTCATAGAAACTCAAAGAATACTTTTTTCTCCTTGTTCTTAAATAAGGAGTCTAGCCCTATTTCCACACCAAGCATTACAGCCTGACTCTACCTATCATGTAGCTTATAACACACACTCACATTCACACACATAGCAGGCATCACCTAAAATGGATGATATAGAATATATCATTCTGTAATGCTGAAAAGAATGCTTGCTCAGAACATTTGCTTGCTGTCCCTTTGAAAGCAAAATGTTTTATCAGATAGTTTTTGTACCTTGATCCTTAGCCAGATGTTTGAGACTTGGATGAAGGTCAGGAAGACTTCAAGTAGAATTATTTTGAGCAACCTGAAAATAGTAGCCCTGATTGAACACTGTAGATAAATCCCAAGGATGCTAAGAATTGAGGTCTGTGACTCTCTCATTTGTGGCTCTATTATGTAACCACACATTCTTAACACCCAGTTATTCATAAATGTTTCCTTATACCAGGTCTGGGCTACCTTCAAATGTTTGTTTTACTAACTACTATCACATGTGCCAGTTTATACTTTATAATAATTTTCTTATTGGGAAAAAAAGCCTGTTAAACATACAAAGCTTATGATATAATTTCACAAGTCTTTTTTTTTTTCCTATCTGCAGTTATATCTCACCATCTCTTCCAAGAACTAAAATCTTTATGAAGATCCTATTAAAGCACCATGATTGGCTGGTTCATTGTAAACCTTAAAGAAGAAAAAACAGAGTGAGAGAGAGAAAAAAAAAAGTCCAATTATAGAAGTAGATAACTTCCTTGCATGTCAACACTTAGAAAGTTGTATTGAACCTCACATACTTGGAAAGAAATTTTGTCAAACTATTTTTTAGGTAGAAAAGCCAAAAGACAATCCATTTGCAACTGGAAAATGAACTAATTATGCATCTAAATCAAAAGAGTAAATTCAGAACATATCACTGGACAAGGCAACAAGATACAAAAAGCCTACCCAAAATAAAATTAAATTTTACTTTTCCAAATCATTAAATAAATGACATCCATTTTAATAAATTACTAACTTCAAAACAATGTAAACCATGGCCCTGACTTTGGGTAAATTACAATCTCAGGTGGATGGGCTCATAACCCTTTTAAGTCATGTCACAATTTGAATTGCTTTATTCATGTCAAACTGCATTGTTTAAAAGACTTCCCCACAGAAGATATTTTTAAAATTATAATTTTAAGCAAATAAGCCCCATCCACTGGATAATGAAATAAATTGGTATAATAAGGGATGAGATGATATACAAAATATCTCCTCCTCTGTGAAAACAAATTCTTTTTAAAGCTTAAACAATTCAAATTAGTATTCTGCTATCATACCAAGGGAATACAGTAGACAAGGAAAAATTCAGTATCTATAAAATATAACTGTTCTTATTAACAACAAATTTTGAGATAATAATATTTCCAAGCATCTTTTTCCTCCTCAAATAGCTTATCTAGGATATGTAAAAGTGAGTTTTCCATTAGTTGAATTATTTTTAAAATTCTCAAACTGAGTATTTCCCCTCCACCGTGATTTTTTTTCAGATGTTTCTTTGATGTCATTTACAGAAAGATGAGTTGTTTTTTTTAATTTTTATTTGAATTGTGACCCTCAAGGTATTATAAGGACCTGATGTCTTGCTATCAACCAAAATAATCTATTCCTTCTTTGCATTTCCCTATTTGACTATACATTTTAATATAGGAATATTAAAGATAGGAAATGCATCATCAGTGCTTTCCAAAAGTCTGGAACAGTTAAATATTTAGTGAATTTTCTGAGTAAACAATGAATAGATCTGTGGCTCTTTAAAGTATTCTATTTACACTCATGCTATTTCTAAGGTTAGATTTTTCTAATTGTGTTTATCATTTTCCAACTATATTATTTGCTAACTATATTTTTTCATTTCCTAACTATATTTATCATTTCCTTTTATGTACAAATATGTGGCATGCTTAATACAAATCATGAGAGTACAGAAAACCATAAAAAATTACTTATGATTATGTGGAAATAAATATCATAAATAAATCATGTATATCTTTCCTAAATATTTTATTAATCATATTTTTACAAAAAATTATATGTTTTACACATTAATTTGAGCCTGATTGCTATTCATTTCACAGCATATGGTATATATTTCCCACATTATCAAGTATCAATCTGTAAAATCATTTAATGGTTAATTAACATTCCAACATATGCCTGTCCATAATTATTTGTATATGTTATATAAATAAATAGAGTGTGCATGTGCATATTATTTTCTATGATCTTATAGGCAAGATAAATAAAGCTTTGCATTTAGTACATATTCAGTTAGTGTAGGACAATTCCAAAAATGGTTACATTGTTTTCAATAAGAGAGGGGATCATCTAGTTGATTTTTTTCTTGGTATCAGAAAACTTTATAAATTTTATACAGACATTCTTACAAAAAATTTAATTCAAAATTAATCCATTAGAAGTTGTGAAGTGATGATATTATTCAAAATTGTGTGACTCAGACTAAATGTAAATTTTATAATATTTTCCACCAATAGGGTCTTATTAGGGCTAAGGGTTGAAAATTATTGGATGTATAATCTCTTAATAATGCAACATCCCACAATGTAGAGTTCTTAGCAGTATCCATAACAACCATTTTTTAAAAGATGCTTTAATTGCACCATTCTTTGGAATTGTTGATGGTTTATTGTGACAAAATGAAGACAACTTAAGGAAGACTATTGATAAATGGATTTCTCACCAAGCTGATGGAAATCAACTTTATATTCTGTTTTTCTGTGAAGGTGGTGGTTATATTTAAAAGAAAAAGAAATGCAAGATACTGATTCTATGCTATCCAGTTGAAGAAAAGACTATGTCAAGCATTTGAAAAGAAGAGAATGTTACCCTCAGGTCCCAAACAACTGAATCTAGGAAGCTGAAGGAATTTGAATACATCAGTTAGAAAACAAAACACTATAATAAAATCAAAATCATTCCAAATTAATGAAATTTTAGTAATATTTTCTGTCACTGGTTAATATTACATAACATGACACAACTGGATGTGTTCAGAAACTACTCCTGTGTTCAACAAAGCAGTATCACCTTCCTGTCATGGTGGGTTTTCTTACTAACACAAATGTTAATTATGATTTTTTATATACTCTGAATTATTGGGTAAGCATAACTGATTGTCAGGTCACAATAGTACCAGAAGCAGAGATGTGGCTTAAAGGAAAAATGTAAAAGAGTATGCTAGAAATCCGAAGAAAAAAATATCCATAAAGGCAAAACAGGAAAATAGAAACAGGAAGAATATTTTACTCAGTATAGGAGTGTGAGGGGGGCGGTGAGTAAAAAGGGAGAAGGGGAAAAATCAACTTTGAGGACTGTGTCATGGCTTAGTCTTTGTCCTTTCAATGAAGCCAAAAGATAAAAGAAATACTGTTTTGTCTGTTTTCCTATGTGAAACTAAGAAAAAGGTAAAAAAGAAAAACTATTTAAAGGTGATTGATATCTATGTACAAAGTATTATCATGTAAAAATCCTAAGTTTCCCACTGAGCCATTTGTTACATGAATTTGCCTGAGATGTAAAATTCGGTTGTAGAGAATTTATGAAAAAAAAATACTTTGGGGAAAAATATATCACTAAACTCTGCTGCTAAATGTAATAATTTGGTGAAAACTTCATCGGAATTTTTTTATGGTTAATAAGAATTACCCAAAACTGTCAGTAAAATTTGTATATGAAGATTTATTTTTTAGCTTCTATGAAGTAAATGTTTTGATAATTACATTATTATTGGTGCAACAATGAGACATAAGTTCAATTTGTGCAAGCCTTTGATTTTTCATTTAGTATATACTTCAAATTTCACACACTATAGCAACAACTGGATAGAGGTCATTAGTTCTGCTTCCTCCTTCTGGCACATAAGACTACCTTGGGATGGGTATAAGAAAGACAGTAGAATGAATTGGACATAACATTCCTATGTTCATTATCAATACATGACTATTGTAACTCCATAACATGTACAAAATGGGAAGTTATACTCCATGTATGTAGGATAGGTCAAAATACATTCTACTGTCATGCATGACTAAAACAAACAAATAAAAAAGACTAGACTACCTTTCTAAGCTTTCCTTACCATCAAGGTAGGGTCATGTTCCTAGACCATCAAAGAATGAGAGTGGGAGTATTATATACCTCTTCCAGGATTAGTCAAGTACCTCTCCTCACTCCTTTTGTTCTTATTGCCAGCTAAAAGCAAAGAAATCTATATAGAAACCTGAAGGTTGGAAGACAGCAGTGCCAGAGGTGGATGAGGCCAGTATTCCTCAATCATAATGCAATACATTAAATATGCAATACATACATTAAATATCTAAACTGTGATGTGATCCAGAAATAAACACTTACATTGCTAAGTTATTGAGATTTGAGGATTGTTTTTATGGCAGCTAGCATTAATTACCCCAAATAACAAATGAGTCATTAAAAGTTTTTCTGTCAACATTGCTGAGTTTTTATTTAAGTTTTGGGTTTGGTTGGAGGGCATTTTGTTTTGATTGTTCTTTGCAGGAATTTATCAAATGTTAGCATTGAATTTAAAAGAAATAACTCTGAAGTGGGTTATTCTCACTGCTATAAACTGAACTATCTTGTAACCAAGGACTGTCAGCTCTGCCTCTGCATATATGCTCTCTTGGATATCAGTTCTTTATTCTCCATAAGTACTTAAGTGTTCTGAAATATGTTGCTTCATTTAATTCACAGATAAGGATAATAATATTCTCTGAATGCTCATCAAAGCTAGCAGCTTTACAGAGCAGGGGAAAAACTACCTTTTTGTCAGACGGTCAAATATTTTATATAAGAATCACAGATATTCTGGATTTGGAATGGATTGTAAAGGCTATACAAATATCATAATTTTCAGATAAGCCAACTATGCTTTAAGAGTGGATAAAGGATTTGTTTAAAGACACAGACCTGGTTGGTAGCAGAGCATAGGTTAGTACCATGATGTCCTGAATGCTTAATGCTCCATTACATTCTTACTGGCAATACCTTTTTTTTTTTTTTAATGCTGTGGATTGAACCCAAAGTCTTCCACATGATAGGCAAGTGCTCTACCACTGAGCTAAGTCCCCAGTCCCTGGTAACAGCCTTTTGACCATAGTATCAATCACAGGACTCCCAATCTCTATAATCCACTCAGAGAGACACTGGCCAGCCCACACACAGCTCTTGTTCAGCTGGACTCAGGCATTGCTATTTCTTTCCTAGTTGTCCTGGCTTATTGGTCAACTCAAGGTCAGAAAATCCATGCACTTGCCAGCAATCTACATTATGATCTGATACAAAGATGATCCAAATAGGCAAAAATGGAGAGCTGCAACCAATTAGCAACATGACCTGATGTTAAAAGTAGACTGAAGGCAGGACCAGAAGAAATACCAATATGCCAGTTACATAATGGAATTGATACCTAAAGATAAATACACTTCCACCAGTGGAAGACATTGAAAAGAGAAGGTTGCTGATTTCTTGAGATCCTGATGTCTCACTGGATCTATTCCAGAACTGGTTCCATCAATAAGCCCTCTTCAGTTTACTAACTTACAAACAAATCCCCGTTATCTTACAGGCCTAAATAAATAATGATGTTTTTACAACTGAACAGAAACACACAAAAAAACATATTTCAAAGAGAAACAAATAGATTGTTTAGCTTAGTGTCTATGAAAAAATATTAAATTCTATATAGGGATATATTGCAAAGTTAAATATTAAATTAATTATTTAAAACTTCATCATTTAATGGGTATTGGAAATACAAAAATTGAAAGACATACAAGTTGAGAGTGGATATTTACTAAACTATATCACAAAAACTTTAAGTAACATATTGATAAGAAAAACAATGCTTCAGTGGAAAACATGCAGAAAAAAATGCACTAGGAGTTCAAAAAAAGAAATAGAAAAGGCTGATTAACATAATGAAAATATGTTTTTTAACTTCACTAATTATCAAGTAAATGAGAAATAAGGGAATGATGAAATAGTTTTTATTTATCAAATAAGCAAAACAATTATAGAATATTAATATGCTAATAAATGTGTGGGGAAAATGTAACATCACATTGCTGATGTGTTTGTAAATTGCTAAACTCACTCTGGAAAATAGGCAGTGTCCATATATAGCCCTCAAATGCTTATTCTCATTGGCCCAATAATCCCCATTCTATGATATAACCTTAGTGAACGAAATGTAAACACAGATTTAATTTAACATTTTATATTAATATTTGTCATATGTTAGTGCAATTATTTGTTTTTATATGATATCTTGCCCACTTATTCACGTTGATATCTTCAAGGCCCAACATAGCACTTGACCTAAATTGTATGACACATAAAAGGTATTTCATAAAAATTTGTTAGATGAACAAATAAATAAATAAATGAAGACATTCATCTCAGTATTATTTAAAATAATGAAATAGTAGGAAAATTATGATGCCAAGTTAAATTAATTTATATATATAATTGAACATAATATGTAAGCTTTAAAATTATGTTTTATGAAAATTTTAATGGTTATGAAAACAACTTAAGTGACTGTTAAAAGGGCAGTTTAAAATGATATAGAACTCTATATACAATATGCTAAAATTTTCTATTTATATACATGAATATGAAAAGAAATTATTAATTCATATATATAGAGAGAGATAGATCCAATTGATCAAATAATAAATATAATAGTCAAATTTGAGTGAGGAGCTTTGATTTTCTTCACTATGTCTTTTCAGTGTTTTGTACCTTTTTTTGTACTTTTAAAATTATTACTTTATTAATTTGAATGTATTCTTAAAATTAATTTTTATTAATTTTTATTTTTTAAAATGTCTTTTTCTAATTTGTTATGTATGACAGCAGAATGCATTACAATTCATACTACACATATAGAGCACTATTTTTCCTATCTCTGGTTTTACACAAAATATAGACACATCATTTGTGTCTTTATACATGTATTTAGGGTAATGAGGACCATCTCATTCTACCGTCTTTCCTACCTTCATAACTCCTCCCTTCCCCTCCCTACCTTTTGCTCTCTCTAGAGTTCGTCTAATCCTCCCATGCCCCCCATCAGCCTCATTATGAATCAGCATCCTTGTATCAGAGAAAGCATTTGGCATTTGTTTTTTTGGGATTGGCTAACTTCACTTAACATTATATTCTCCAACTCCATCCATTTACCTACAAATGCCATTATTTTATTCTCTTTTATTGCTGAGTAATATTCCATTATGTATATATACCACATTTTCTTTATCCATTCATCTACTGAAGGGCATCTAGGTTGGTTTCACAGTTTAGCTATTGTGAATTGTGCTGCTATAAACATTGATGTGGCTGTGTCCCTGTAGTATACTGTTTTTAAGTCATTTGGGTATAGACCGAGGAGAGGGATACCTGCGTCAAATGGTGATTCCATTCCCAATTTTCCAAGGAATCTCCATACTGCATTCCATATTGGCCACACCAATTTGCAATCCCACCAGCAGTGTATGAATGTACCTTTTCCCCCACATTCTTGCTAACACTTGTTGTTTGTCTTTATAATAGCTGCCATTCTTATTGGAGTGAGATGAAATCTTAGAGTAGTTTTGATTGCATTTCTCTACTTGCTAGAGATATTGAACATTTTTTCATATATTTGTTGATTAATTGTATATCATATCCTGAGAAATATCTGTTCAGTTTCTTGGCCCATATATTGATTGGGTTATTTGCTTTTTTTTTTTTTTTTTGGTTTTAAGGTTTTTTTGAATTCTTTAAATATCCTAGAGATTAGTGTTCTATCTGATGTGCATGTGGTAAAAATAGCTCCCAAAATGTAGGCTTTTTATTCACCTCACTGATTGTTTGTTTTGCTGAGAAGAAGCTTTTTAGTTTGAATTCATTCCATTTATTGATTCTTGATTTTAATTCTTGTGCTATAGAAGTCTTATTAAAGAAGTCAGGACCTAATCCAACATGAAGAATATTTGGGCCTACTTTTTCTTCTACTAGGCACAGTGTCTCTGGTTAAATTCCTAAGAACTTTATGAACTTTGAGTTGAGATTTGTGCGTGGTGAGAGATATGGGCTTAATTTCATTTTGTTGCATATGGATTTCCAGTTTCTCAGCATCATTTGTTGAAGAGGGTATCTTTTCTCCAATATATGTTTTTGAAATCTTTTTCTAGTATGAGGTAACTGTAGTTATGTGAATTTGTCTCTGTGTCCTCTATTCTGTACCATTGGTCTACCAGTCTATTTTGGTGCCAATGCCATGCTGTTTTTGTTACTATTGCTCTGTAGTATAGTTTGAGTAAGGTCAGGTATAGTGATGCCACCCTCTTCACTCTTCTTGCTAAGGGTTGCTTTAGTTATCTCTTATTTTTCCAGATGAATTTCATGATTGTTTTCTATATTTCTATGAGGAATGCCATTGGGATTTTGAACAAAATTGCATTAAATTCATATAGTGCTTTTGGTAGTATGGTCATTTTGACAATATTAATTCTGTCTATCCAAGAACAAGGGAGATCTTTCCATATTTTAAGGGCTTCTTTAATTTCTTCCTTTAGCGTTCTGTAGTTTTCATTGTAGAGGTCTTTCACCTCTTTCATTAATTTGATTTCAAAATATTTTCTTTTCCTTAAGGATATTGTAAATGGGGTATTTTTTCCTCATTTCCCTTTCAGAGGATTTGTCACTGATATACAGAAATGCTTTTGATTTATGGGTATTGATTTTATATCCTGCTACTTTGCTGAATTCATTTATAAGTTTTAGAAGTTTTCTGGTGGATTTTTTTTGGGTCTTCTAGGTATAGAATCGTTCAGCAAATAGTGCCAATTTGAGATCTTCTTTTCCTATTCATTTCCTTTAATTTATTTCATTTGTCTAATTGCTCTGGCCAGTGTTTCAAGAAATATGTTAAATAGAAGTGGTGAAAGAGGGTATCCCTCTCTTGTTCCAGTTTTTAGAGGATAGCTTTCAATTTTTCTCCATTTAGAATGATGTTGGCCTGAGGCTTAGCATAGATAGCTTTTATGATGTTGAAATATGTTCCAGTTATCCCTAGTTTTTCTAGTGTTTTGAACATGAAGTTGTGCTTTATTTTGTCAAATGCTTTTTCTGCATCTATTGAGATGATCATATAATTCCTATCTTTAGTCTATTGATGTGATGAATTACATTTATTGGTTTCTGTATGTTGAACCAACCTTACATCCCTGGGATGAACCCCACTTGATCATGGTGCATTATTATTTTGATATGTTTTTGTATTTGATTTGCCAGAATTTTATTGAGAATTTTTGCATCTATGTTCATTAGAGATATTGGTCTGAAGTTTTCTTTCTTTGATTTGTCTTTGCCTGGTTTTGGAATCAGGGTGATGCTGGCTTCATAGAATGAGTTTGAAAATACTCTCTCTTTTTCTATTTCATGAAATAATTTGAGGAGCATTGGTATTAGTTCTTCTTTAAAGGTCTTATAGAACTCAGCTGTGTATCCATCTGGTGCTGGGCTTTTCTTGGTTTGTAGGCTTCTAATGGCATCTTGTTTTTCATCACTTGAAATTGATCTGTTTAAATTGTGTATATCATCCTGATTCTGTTTGGGCAAATAATAAGACTCTATTCGATGCCTTCGATATTTTTAAAAAATAATTTCTAATTATCTTCTGTATTTCCATAGTGTCTGTTGTGATATTTCTTTTTTCATCATGTATATTAGTGATTTGAGTTTTCTCTCTCCTTCTCTTCATTAGCATGGCTAAGGGTCTGTCAATTTTATTTACTATTTTATTTTATTTTTGTTTTATTTTGTCATTTTTTTCAATTGTTTCTTTTGTTTCAATTTCATTGATTTCAGCTCTGATTTTAATCATTTCCTTTCTTCTACTGCTTTTGTTGTTGATTTGTTCTTCTTTTTCTAGGGCTTTAAAATGTAATATTAAGTCATTTATTTGTTGACTTTTTCTTTTTTAAGGAATGAACTCCATGCAATGAACTCTCCTCTTAGTACTGCCTTCATAGTGTTCCAGAAATTTTGATATATTCTATCAGTGGTTTCATTCACCTCTAAGATTTTTTTTAAAGCGGGGGGGGAGAGAGAGAGAGAGAGAGNAGTCTGGGCACTGGAAATTTCTGGAGAGAGAGAGAGAGAGAGAGAGAGAGAGAGAGAGAGAACGAGAGAGAGAGAGGGAGTTTTTTAATATTTATTTTTTAATTTTCAGTGGACACAACATCTTTAGTTGTATGTGGTGTTGAGGATGGAACCCAGTGCCGCGTGCATGCCAGGTGAGCACGCTACCGCTTGAGCCACATCCTCAGGCCTCACCTCTAAGAATTTTTTAATCTCCTCCTTGATGTCTTTTGCAGATCATTGTTCATTCAGTAGCATATTATTCAGTCTTCAGGTGTTGGAGTAGCTTTTTAAAATTTATTTTATCATTGTTTTCTAGTTTCATTTCATTATGATCTAATAGAATACAGGGTAGTATCTTTACATTTTTGTATTTTCTAAGAGTTGTTTTGTGGCATAATATATGGTCTATTTTAGAGAAGGTTCCATGTGCTGCTGAGAAGAATGTTTATTCACTTGTTGAAGGATGAAATATTCTATATATGTCAGTTAAGTCTAAGTTATTGATTGTATTATTAAGTTCCATAGTCTCTTTGTTCAGCTTTTGTTTGGAAGATGTATCCAATGGTGAGAGAGGTGTGTTAAAGTCACCCAGAATTATTGTGTTGTCTATTTGACTCTTGAACTTGAGAAGAGTTTGTTTGATGAATGTAGATGCTCCATGGTTTTGGGCATATGTATTTATAATTATTTTGTCCTATTGGTGTATGGTTTTCTTGAGCAATATGTAGTGTTCTTCTTTATCCCTTTTGATTAACTTTAGCTTGAAGTCTACTTTATTTGATGAAAACCCCTGCTTGTTTCTGCAATCCATGTGAGTGATATGATTTTTCCCAACCTTTCACCTTCAGTCTGTGGATGTCTTTTCCTATGAGATGAGTCTCCTGGAGACAGCATATTTTTGGGATTTTATTTATTTTTTTAATCCAATCTGCTATTCTATATCTTTTGATTGGTGAGTTTGGGCCATTAACATTCAGGGTAATTATTGAAACATGATTTGTATTCCCAGCCATTTTTGTTTATTTTTGGTATTTAACTTGACTTGATTTCTCCTCTGGTTAGTTTTTCCTTTAGTGTAATAACTCACTCTGGTAATTTTTATCATTGATTTTATTTCCTCTTCGTGGAATATTTTGCCGAGAATGTTCTGAAGTGCAGGCTTTCTAGTTGAAAATTCTTTTAACTTTTGTTTATCGTGGAAGGTTTTCATTTCATCATCAAATCTAAAGCTTAATTTTGCTAGACATAAGATTCTTGGTAGGCATTCATTTTATTTCAGAGTTTGGTATATATTGTTCCATGATCTTCTGATTTTGAAGGTCTGGGTTGAAAAATCTGCTGAGATATGAATTGGTCTCTCCCTATATTTGATCTGATTCCTTTCTTGTGACCTTTAAGATTCTATCCTTATTCTGTTTGCTAGGGACTTTCATTATAATGTGACTTGGTGTAGATCTGTTGTAATTTTGTACATTTGGTGTCCTATAAGCCTCTTCTATTTGATTTTCCAATTAATTCTTCATGTTTGGAAAATTTTTCAACCTTATCGCATTGAAGAGATCATGCATTCCTTTGGTTTGAAACTCTGGGCCCTCCTCTATCCGAATAACTCTTAGATTTGGTCTTTTGATACTATCCCATGATTCTTGAATGTTTTGTTCATGGTTTCTTACCACATATCTTCACTGTGTGGTTAACTTTGTTTTCCATATTGTATACTTTGTCTTCATTATCTGACAGTCTGTCTTCCAAGTGACCCAGTCTGTTGGTGATGTTTTCTATTGAGTTTTTTATTTGGTTTATTGTTTTCTTCATTTCAAGGATTTCTGACTGGCTTTATTTTCAGAGTCTCTATTGCTTTCTTGAAATAATCTTTTGCTACCTGTATTTGCTTTCTTATGTCTTTTTGGAGTTATCAATTTTTTCCTGTATTTACTCATTTAGGTCATTCTTTAATTCACAGACCATTTTAATTATAAACCTTCTGAACTTCTTCTCTGACATTTCATCACCTGCACTGTCCATCGGATTTGTTATTGTAGTATCCTGGTTTGTTTGGGGCACTTTTCTCTAGTGTTTTTTCACATTGTCTATGTGTTTTCCTTTCTTGCAGTGTGGATCTGAGATATTACATTTTCTACCCTATAATCTTATAGTATCCCTGCAGATTATCTGTACCTCACCTTGATACTGGGCTTCCAGACCCTGCAGATTTCCCACCATGGATGTTACTGCAACTAAACATGTTAGTGGCAATAGAGGAGGTAAATTGAGATAGCAGTGGAGATGCCCCCAAATGGATGCAATGTCTTTCAGAGATTGGCCTGAAATTGTGGGCCTTACACTGGCTTTGGGATGCCTGCTCCAAGATGCAGCTGCTTCTAGACTCTGTCTGTTGTTGAAAGGTAGTGGCTACTGCATGGGGAAGACTATGGCGATGTCTGCAGTGTCCCAAGATGGAAGTGAATTAGGCTTGGGCTTCCAGGCAAGGGAGAGTGATAGACAAGGACCTACCCTGGACCTGCATTCCACACAAGTGGGCAAAGGTGGATTTGGGCTGGTCCTGAGCTCCAGCAGGGGTCTGCTGGTCAGAGGAGGTAATCCTGTGCCAGAGCCTGAGCTCCAAGGGTGTCTGTTGGTGGTAGGATGAACCTGGGCCAACCTGGGCCTGGGTCCTGCACAGGTGGGTGGTGGCAGATCTTAAAATTTATTTTTAAATTACTTATAAGATAACTCCAGATTCATTCAACTTAACAGAATGCCTAAGTTGTATTCTTTCTGTAAATATTCAGTGTCTGCTAATTGATGATGTTGATATCATCAAAATGGCTTTTTTTGGTATGTGTATCAATATACTGAAAATGATAGCAAAAACTTCTGAATTTTGGCTCAGCTTAAAGGGCAGAGAAGGCATTATTATATTATAGTTCAGAGCAGCTTAAAGAGTCATGTAGGAATAAAGGGTTGAAATGTTATTTAATGAGCTAAAATATGTAAAGGACATGACAAAATGTCTAGTATAAAATATACATTCAATACATATATTTTGGTTTCTTCTATTTTTTTTCCTCTTGGTAATCAATTTAATTCCAGTTTATTCCAGGACTCTCCCTAGTCTCCTTGACCCCCTCCCCTCCCTTTTCCCTACTTCCTCCCATGAAACCAATCTAATCCTGTATGAAGATATATATAAATTTCCCTCCAGAACTAGACACTGAAACCAGAATAAGACACTGAAAATCCTGGAAGAAGGTTGGTTAGTTTCATGGAACTCAGATTTCTATCCCAGACATTGTACTTCAATGTAATACCTCTATAGGTATCTATTTTGTTCTGTGTCCTTCAGGAAATCAGCTGCCACCCAAAGTGATTACTGCTGATTCACCAAGTTTTTTAGTTATGTGTGTATGACAATGTTATTCCACATACCCTACCCTCTCATTTCACTGCTTAACTTCTGCATGATCTGACTCTGTGTTTCCAATGCATCAAATTTCATGCCTATATGTGCACTCACAGATTTAGTTACTTGAATATAACATTTTTAATCCAGTTGTGTGTCAGACACTCTGGGAAAATGTTTAAACATAGTTTAATGATTAAAAAAAATAAGTCTTAGTTCTCCTAATGCATTAATGGAATACAGGCTAACAATTCAAAGACTATTGATATGCCAACAGTGTCTATCTAAACTCATCTCTGTCTCTTTCTCCAGCTTGGAGCATGTGAGACCAGTTATCTTACTTTGCTTCATATTTTCAGACTTTACTTTTAGCTGAAATTTAGAATGCATCAAGGTAAGAAGAATGGACCACAAACCATTTCCCAGACAGAAAGAAAGCATTGGAAATGGGAGACCGAGGAACTGAATTTAGAAAGTATACTATGTAAATCCCATAAATTGTGAAAGATAATTCAAGAGTGATTTTTCTGATAGAGTGGAAAATTAAAACTGTTTTATCAACATGGTAAACAAAAACAAATAAGCTCTTTAATATTATTCATCATTGGTATTGTCACCAAAACACCTCTAAGTACTTCCTATTTTACCAGCCTATCTCCGTTAATTTGCTCATGTCGGTACTTCCCTATTTTTCACTGTTTAGCATGTAAAACGATTTCTTTCCTACAATTGTTGAACCATTGCAAGTTGCATTTTTGGTAAATAATGTGTTTTTATTTTAAAATCATGATAAAATCCTAGGCAGTTTTTCTCAGAGCTTTGTATTCACCACAGCCACTATCTTGTCATTTCTCTCTCTGGTTCTTTCCAATATCTTCCATTACCACATCTTATATTACCTTACATTTGAACTGATGTCACTGAGATTCTAAATTAAGGAGAAATGACAGTGCCCCACCACATACTTCTATTTTAGAATTAGAGACCAGAATATATGTGCCCGTGTGAATTTTCTTCACGAACACACAAACTCCTTCAATTCCTTATTTGTAACTCTGCAATCACAATTAACTACATATGCTAAATGTTCAAAATTATTTATAATAGAAGAACTTTGAAGGAAGAATATGGTCAAAGGAACAATGCAAATGGAGCCAAGAATGAGGGAGAGGGCATCTCCTAGCAGCCACATCATCTAGAGCTACCCATCAATCAAAAGTGGCAAGTGTCATTGTCAGAGAACCTCACCACAAAGGAAATTTCCAGATGTTGTTGGATCATCATAAATGCAATATGTCCTAGTTGGAAAAAAAATGATTACCTAGAGTGCCATTGAGATAGGTTGATGGTGTTATTTTGCATGTAAATCATGGTTCATGAGTAAGCTACAACATAAAATTTCTACTTGGTCAAATGTTAAACAGCTCAGATTTGGACATAGCTGCTCTCCCTGTAGCATTTCTCAGGCATTGTTACAACTCCCTGAAAGTAAGAAACTTTTGCCTTAGGTTGAGTTCTGGGAGGGTTAAGTATATTGCACTGATTTATTGTGGCATATATCAGGAAATTGGGCTTTTAGTATATTATATTCGAATAGTCATTGCTGCTGAAAATTTAACAGCTAAACAATTGAATGATCTGTGGTCAAGGTCTTTAGAAAAGCGAGTGGTGGCCTTGTAGAGATGCAAGCTACTTAATCAACAGAGATAGCTTCAGAAAGCCAAATAGGACACATCTGACACCATGACACTGTTTTGATGGTGAGTTCATTAAATTTTGGAAAATACATAGTTGACTTAAGCTTTAGTTGTGGAGAGTTCAACAAAAGGGGCAGACACACCATATTTGTTTTGTGCTGAAAGAATAGGCTTGGTGAAATACCTGGTTTCCCTAACAATAGCCACTACATATACCCAAATGGAAAAATGAATAGCTACATTTATTGATTAATCCATGTTAAATATGGACAGAGAAATCAGGAGCTTAGCAAGATACTCAGTCTGCAGATTGTTTTCTTTTAACTAGCAAGGCAATTGTTGAAATTCCTACAAGTACATTTCCTTGAGTTCTCATTGAAAATAATTTCGTTCACTTACTATTTCTCTAACAAGGCAAAAATTTACCATGGTAAGAAAATCAAACTATCATGCTAAATGCATATAATACATAGGATAGACTAGTAGTCACCTATTCTTAAAAGGAGAGAGGTTTTCTAAACAGGAATCAGGCCAATGAACTGTTCACCACACATTTTATTTAAAATTATTAAAAATATTTAGTATGCATACAATCTATAGAAAGCCAAATATTTTCACATTTACTAACATGTCTTAACAATACTGTAATTTCGCTATTCTTTAATACAAGTTAGCACTTGTCATGCAGTACAAACTATGAATTTCTCATTTTTTTATGCTGTACAAAAAAATAGAAAAATAATCTCATGGAATCAGGATCAAAAAGCATATATCAAGGGTATTTAGCTCTTAGAAATGGACTAGTTCTCAAAAAAATACTTTTAATGCCTTAAATAAAGCCAATTTTAATTATTCATATGAATGAAGAAGAATTAATACTTTAGGTGAATATTAATGTTCAGTTGATATGCATAATTATGTATCTATCCTATTGACTTCCTTACTCCCTTATGAATACAAACAAGAACATGTAGAGTTTGTTTCTTCTGGAAATTATGTTTATTACATTGTTAAAGGTTATTTTTAAATGTCTATTACACTTTCATATTAAAAATCAATAAAATTTTTCTTTTTAAAATTCGATTCTAAAAAGAGTACTTACAAATGAAACAACTTAGAGTGTGTGTGTTTATATATACAGTTATTTACCATCACTGTGAATTTGATTTTTTGCATCTGAGTCTCTGAGAATGAGAAAATTCTTAAGCTATGTAAGTGTTCAAAGATGGAAATACACTTTTATCAATTGCCTCTTCCCCCCCCTCCTTGAAGTAATCACAAAGTTTATCACTTGTCAGAATAAACACATAAGGTTAGAAGAGGATAGCACTGAAAAATGGCATACATTTATTTTTCTGGACTAAACAATATTAAAGATACACTGAAACTCTTGTCCATTATTTAATTCATCTTAATATTCACTTATTTTCATATAAAAGGACCAGCTTGACAGTTGCCCAGCTGTATGAAATCATTAAATACTGTTACTCTTACTAATAGCTAACATTTGAGAATTTAGCATATTTCAGCCACCGTGTTGAATACTATACCTATTTCTTCTTATTTTTCTTAGCCAAACATACTATATGTGAGAAACATTGCTACCCATAGTTTGCACACACAAATATTTCTAAATGTTAAGTTTTCAGGAGTCTAATTGCTAGCGTGATATTACTCAACAGTACCTGGTTGGAAATTCAGACAGACTAGCGCATTACAGTTTTGTACTTTTGTTAACTACTATGTGATGATGTGTAGATAAGCTATGCTATAGACACAATATTTAAATTTAAATAAGCATTCACCTGAGTAATAAGCTACATTGCAGTTGTTTTTGAACATGGTGAATTTAAGAATGGAGTAAATTAGAATTGTAGAATCTTAGAATAAAATGGGATAGGAAACTATCTAAATTAAACAAATTTTTAGATTCCTACCATGAGCCAGGTATTGTCATAGGTATCAAGTATAGAGCAATGATTAAAAAACAGATCTGCTTTCATGTATATAACATTGCATTAGAAAAATCAACAAATAAGCATAGTGGATATTATCTGAAAGTAATAACATCTGTGAGAAAAATAATAGAACAAAGACCTAGTATAGAAATAAGAGAACATTCCTTTAGTGCAAATAGCTAGGTAAGGCCTAAGAATGTGGCACTTGCATACCTGTGATTGACAAGAAGTCAGCAGTGGGAGCCTATGGAGGCCAAGTGTATGAGCAGGAGCAAAAGCAAGGGCAAGAGTCTGAGTTTGGGAAGTTTGTCATAGATGTGGAGAAGAAAGATGGCAGTGTGGCTGGAAAGCATGGAATAAAAAGGAAGAGGATTAGAAACAGGATAGGCAGATTAGATTATTTAGGGCCTTGTAGGCAATGGAAGAAATTTGGATTTTACATTTTCATAAGAAAGAAGATACTAGACTGGGTTTAGGTAAGGAACACACATCCTGATTTACATTAAAAAAATTTATATATATGCCTGCTCTTTAGAGGTTGGGTTAGAGAGGCAAAAAGAGTGGAAGAAGAGATTGAATGGAAGGTTATTTAAGCAGCTGATATGAGTGATAATGACATCTTGGACTGAAATTTATGTGAAGGGAAATGGAAATATCAGAATACGTTGTAGACGTAGTCAATGAGATTTTCTGCCTTGTATTGATTTACAATGGTCTCCACATAATCTTTACCCACAATGACCTAGTCTAGTCCTCTGAGAAAATACAAAATACATTTAATACCTTCAGATATTGAAAAGCAGCAAATGTGACCTTCCCTCCAAGTATCTTTGGATAGTTTTCTAACATTTCTAATATCTTGGATCCTTTCAGCTCGTCACTATCTTCTTTGGGAATCACCATTTGACCTAGCTATCCCACTCCTCAGTCTATGCTCAAAGGACTTAAAAACAGCATACTACAGGGACACAGCCACATCAATGTTTATAGCAGCACAATTCACAATAGCTAAATTGTGGAACCAAACTAGATGCCCTTCAGTAGATGAATGGATAATGAAAATGTGGTGTATATACACAATGAAATATTACTCAGCAATAAAAGAGAATAAAATCATGGCATTTGTAGGGAAATGGATGGAGTTGGAGAATATAATGCTAAGTGAAGTTAGCCAATTCCAAAAAACCAAATGCCAAATGTTTTCTCTGATATATGGATGCTGATTCATAATGAGGTTGGAGGGGAAGCATGGGAGGATTAGATAGACTTTAGATAGGGCAAAGGGAAAAAGGGAAGGGAGGGCAAAGGAGGGGGCATGGGGGTAGGAAAGATGGTGGAATGCGATGGACATTATTACCCTAAGTACATATATGAAGACATGAATGGTATGACTCTACTTTGTGTTCAACCAGAGATATGAAAAATTGTGCTCTATATGTATGATATAAATTGTGTATAACAAATTAGAATAAAAAATAAAAGCGGTGCCCAGAACTGAAGGAAGCACCTCAAGCATTCCCTGATAGCTATAGAGCACAGGGAGGCTATTTTCTTCCAGGGAATCCTTTCCTCCCTGCCTTTCTTTTAATGCAAACTAATGCACATGAATTGCATGTTAAGTGAAGATAAGAGTTGAGAGAATATAGTTTAAAGGGTCAGGACCAAGATTATCACCTGTCTATTGTAGAATATCTGTGAAAATGATTTCCTTATGTGAAAGGAAGCAGAGCCTTAGCAATGATGGTTATTCTGGACAGATGACCATCTTAAGAGAAGGTGCTAAATTGATAATTAAATACAGCTGATGTTAAAAAAGACTCACTGGGGGTGAGAGAAGGAGAGCAGAAGGGAAGCAGGAAAGGATACAGTGAGAAAGAGAGAGAGCAAAGCAAGGTTAACGATGAGAAAGGATTCTTTGAAGCATTCTATACAAGAAATGGGGTAAGTGGAGTGGAAAATTCAGGTGAACAGAAAAACAATTATTTCAAGTAGAAAGCAGTGGTAAACATGATTTTTGGAGGAAAGTTCTCTGGGCTCTTTAAGAACCTTAATTGGTTTGACTCCTTGTTTTGCATCCATCACAAATAATACTCCGTGAGCCAAATTTTAATCAATCACTACAAAGGAGATGTCTTAACTATGTTTTAGCTAATTTGTTTCCTTATCAGTTATTTCTGTTCCATGGTTTCACAGGACATACAGTAAGTCTATTAACTCTGCAGCAGTCTAAGAATGTGAGAATTTGTGGCATATTAAAACTGTCTCCTAAATGCCAGATCTGATTTTCCATCTTCGTTATATTTCGTTTTTATTACTCCATACAGAATATTGCCCTATTCCATGAATGAGCATCTGAAATTAGGGGAAAACCAAGAGATGGTGGAGAAGGATATTTTGAAGAGGAAATTAATTTAATCCCTAAGAGGAAATGTACCATATTTAATGAATGAAAATATATCATTCCATTTATCCTTCTCATTCAGGAAAAAGGGCATTGTGCACACAGTTCTCTTCTCAATGAATGGGAATAGAAATAAAACTAATGATATTTAATACCCAACTTTCACATTTCTTCTTATAATTCAGGCTGCAAATGTTGAGATAGGCATCGAAAAGTGTAAGAATGTCCCAAACAGGATTTCTAAAATAATCCTTTTTTGGAATAAAATAAATATTTACAATCTAGAATACAGAATACAATCCAGGAATGAAAAACAAACAACAACAACAACAACAACAACAACAACAAAAATACATGCACCATTAAGGAGAATCAAAACAAAAAAAATCTTCTTTCTATGCTTTCTAAAAGTACTAATAATTTCATGGAAATAATTGCATTCATTTTACACCTTTCTGGAGAATAAGTCTAAATAAAAGGGAATGGTCCATAAAGGACAGTATCTATCAAGAGCTGACTCCATGCTAAACTCTCTGCCTAGTCTATTATCCTGATACTTTACAGACCACCATGATTCATCCTAGCCAGCAGACCTAACCAGACAGTTTTCCAAAACTTTCATGTCACAAAGTTGTCATCTAAATACTTTAATGGGATACCCAAATACCAACCTTCATGATACTTCCTGAGTAATCTTTGACATCTATATATTAAATACAACTTTAGCAAACTCTTTCAACTCAGTATGTGTAAGGAAATTTTAGTTTTGACTAATGCCTTAATGTTGTTCAAGGTGGGGAATAGATTCTTGTATGAGGAAAAAACATTGAAATCAATGTAGTTAAATAGTTGAAATACTTTTTGGCTGTGCCCCAAAGGTTAGGGACACTATTTCATACATCAGAAATTAGTTGCAATTTATCAAATGTAAGGTAGAGATCAGTTTACAATTAAAAGCTGCTGATCTAAAACATGGACTGGGACAATTATTATTTAACTTTTCATAAATTAACTGCACATAGTTCACAAGTTATAAATAACACTAAGATCTTCTAGTTAACAAAGAAACTGATGGGAGTGAGTTGTAGTGTGATTTCATGAGACAATGAGATACAATAAACGTGGCCGAGTTCCTGAGGAGAAAGTGCAAAGCAACACATGGAGCTCTGAGTTATATCTGTTAAAAAGACCAGATCCCCAGTATCTTAGTGAAATATTCATTTGAGACACTGAAGTAATTGCTTCTATAACCAAAAAAGTTTAGAAAGTAAAATCAAAGAACACTTCTATTTATGAAGTAAGACCTACCCTTTACTGAAATGGTACATAAGGCAGTCACTAACCAATGTTCTACTAAAAAAATAGCCAGTGTGTTACTCAGAAGCAGAATAAATGCCCTCCAGTTCTGGCTCAAGTGCTCATTCTTTCATTCAATAAATCATTCATTTAGTCAATCATTCAAAGCAAGAATTATTAAATATTTATTATGAGTCGGGTACTCTACTAAGTACAGAAAGGTATGGGTAGATGATGAAATTACATTCCTTACTCTGAAAAGGCCCATACTATTATAGAGGAGATAAAAATAGCAAGCAATTACAATTTATACATAAACTCATTAAACATAGAAGTTTATGGAGCAAAAGTAATGCATAAGAGACAAAACATTTCAGATCAAATAGATGTTTACCAAATAGTTCAGAGTGACCAAAGTATAAGGTGTAAGAAGAATGGAGAAGTGATGATAAAACTGAAATAAAGATGGAAAGAGCTGGACTATGAACAACATAAGCTAAGGTCCCAGTTTGTTTCTTTGGATATCTGTAAGGCACTGAAAAGCTATAACAAAATTTAATGAGATGGGCAAGTAGCAATAGCTAAATTTATAGTTCAATAATATCATTTTGACACAGCATGGAGACTAAATTGAATGTCATTAAAATCTAGAGACAGAAAAACTATAATACTAATAAAGAAATTTAGGTAAGAAATAAGATAATTTTAAGGGAGATAAAGACAAAATTTGTAGAACCCGATGACCTACTGGAATAGGAAATAAGGGGGGAATCAAGGATGAGCTTTAGGACTAGGAAACTCTGTAGATCACAAAAATAATACCAAGTAAAATAAAACTAGTAGATTTGTGTTCAAATTTAGAAATCTATTAATTTTGAAAATCTTAGTGGTCTCCAAGAATAATTGTACAATAAATTTTTAGATGCATTTGAAAGCCTGGTTGTAAAGATAGACATCAATGCTGTAAACACAGATTTTGAAGTTCTCAAAATGCAAAGCTGAAAACAGAAGTTTGAAGAAGAGTAAGATTAGAAGATTACCTATTGATAGAACCTTGAGAATCATCATCATTCTATCAACAATAGCATATTATAGATTAATATGTATGTATATATATATATATATATATATATATACACATATTTCAATTGAACATTCACAAAAAGTATCTTCTTGGATCACAATGGAATTAAAGAAATAATCAATTTCAAATAAAAAAATATAGAGAAAACATATAGAAAATTCTCAAGTGTTTGGGGAAAACATAAGCAGCATAAACAATATGCTGCTATACAACCCATTTCAAAAATGAAATCCCAAGGGAAATTAGAAAAAATTTTGAACTGACTGAAAAATAAAAAATCAACATAGCCAAACTAGCAGGATGAAGCTAAAGTAATACACTGAAATTTATAGTATTGAATGCTATGTTAAGAAAATAGAAAGATGTCAAATCAATAATCTAAGTTTCAATATAAGAAACTAGATAAAAGTATACCACGCTAGACACAAATTAATCAGAAGGTAATAAATAAAAAAGAACTGAAATTAGAAACAAAAATCAATAAAAATAAAAACTAGTATTGTAAAGAATAAAATTGATGGACTTCTAATCTGACAAAAATAAAGAGAGCTAGAGAATATAAATTACAAATATCAGGAATCAAAGGGTAAAATTGCTACAGATTTTGTATATCTTTAAAATATAAGAGAATATGAGAAACAATGCCATATCTATAAATTCAATTAAAAAAAAAAAAGCTACTACAATAGTTTGAATTTGGAGTGCCTCCCAAAGGCCCAAGTGTCAAAGGTTGCCAGTTTAAGGTTCTGTTGGGAGGAGGTATAACCTTTAAAAGGTAAAGCATACTGTAAGAAAGTGAATTCATTAGAGGCATGTCCTTGGAGGCAATATTTCCTTTCTTTCTCTCTTTCCTTCCTAGATAACATGATATGAGCAGCAGTGAGCAGCTCCCAACCATGATATTCTGCCTTACCACATGCCTCAAATCACCATGGACTGAAATCTCTGAAACTGTGAGCCTAAATAAACCTTTTCCTAAAAATAAATAAATAAAAATAAACTTTTTCCTTTATTCAGTTGATATTCTCAGGTGTTTGGTCATAGTGACAGAAAGCTGACTAACTACCAAAACTCACTCAAGAATAAATAGATAATCTATAGCTATTAAATTGAATTTGTAGTTAAAAACCTAAAAAAAAAAGAAAAGGAAAAAAAGACCCGGAAGATGGCTTTAATGCTGAACTCAACTAAATATTTAAGAAAGAAAAAATACTTTTGTATAAAATACCTTGTGAGTATGTTACCTCCTTGTGACAAATTCACAAGGTATTTTATAAGACAAGCATTATCTTAATTTAAAAACCAGACAAAGATATTACTAGGAAAGAAAATTACACTAATATTTCTTATGGATATAGATTCAAAAATCAACAGAATATTAGAAAATTAAATCCTGCAACATATAAAGAGAATAATATGGAATGACCAAGCCTCCCACCCCAAGGAGTACAGGTCTGGTTCAATGTTCATAAATCACAAATGTAATTTGCCATATTAATAGACTAAATAAGGAAAAACATGTGAACCATGAGTACATAGACAAAAAGCTTTTGACAAATTTATCTATATGTGATAAGTAAAAATCCTCAGCAATGTAGGGATAGAAGGAACTATCTTAACCTGGAAAATAACATCTTTGAAAGACAAAAAACAAAATTAGGTTATAAGCAATAATCAAACAATGTATTCTCCTTAGGATCTGAGACAAGGCAAGAATGTCCTTTCCACACTGTTCCTATTCAAAATACTACTGGAAGTGGTAGCTAGTACAATTAGGTAATTTAATTTATATAATCAACACAATGCAAATAAAAATCCTAGAAGACTTTTTGTTGATACCAGCCGGTAGATTCTAAAGAAACTATAGTGCCCAAACAGTTCTGAAAAATAATAGCAAAACTTCAGGAAACATACTACCTGATTTCAAGACTTATTATAAAATGACAGTAATCAAGACAATGTGATATTGGTGAGATAAAGAAATACAAATCAATGAAGTGGAACAGAAATAACCCTGACAGATACAATCAATTGATTTGTAACAAACATGTAAAGACAATTCAGTGGAGAAAGGCTAGTCTTTTCAACAGATGATGTTGAAATAATTGGGTATCCATAGGCAAGCTACGTAACACAAAACAGATCACTGACCTCAGAACTATAATATATTTAGAGAAAATATAGAAGAAAATTTGTATGACCTTGTGTTCAATGATGAGTTTTTAGATATGTCTCCAAAATACAATCTGTAAAAGAAAATATTAGTAAATTGAACTCTATCAAAATTAAAATCTTTTGCTCTGTTAAATACACTGTTAAAATAATGAAAAGACAAGCCACAGACTGGAAGTAAATATTTGCAAACCACATCCCTGATAAAAAAATTGTGCCCAGATTATAAAATAAATTCTCTACACACAACTGTGATAACATAAACAGCTCAATAAAACAAATTGGCCCAAAATTGAATAGGTACATCACCAAAGAAGGATATGGAATAACATATAAATGCATGAAGAAACAGTTAATCAGCAAACTGCAAATTAAAACTATGTGATACCATCCATACCTTTAGGGAGAAAACGACACTATATTAAAACATGCTGATAGGAATGCAGAACAAGCAAAGGTCACTTAACACTGCTGGTGGAACTGAAAATGGTACAGTAACTTTGGAAGACTGTGGAAGTTTCTTACAAAGTTAAACATGTATGTACCAGAAATCTTATTTCTAAGTACTGACTCAAAAGAAAAAAACCTGTATGTATATATTCATGGCAGGTTTTTTTCATAATCATCTATATGTCCTTTAAATAGTAAATTGTTATGCAAAATATGTATATCCATGTACAATATAATAAGGCTTATCAATAAAAAGGAATATATATGAAACCTGGATGAATCTTAAATTCATTTTTACTAAGTTAAAGAAAAAAGATCCTAAAAGGAATGTATAAATATGGCACAGTAGAAAATGCAAAAATATAAACACAGAAAACAGATCAGTTGGGAATGGGAAAAGTATCACATATTGACTACAATGGAGCAAAACAATAAAATTTGAGAGGTAATGAAACTACTGTAAGAAAATGGGGCGATGGGATACCTGACTATGTCTTTATCAAAAGCTCACAGACCTGTAAGCCAAAAAGAGTGTTTTACTATATGTAAATTCAAAAATATCAATCAGGATGTTGGGGAAACTCAAGAAGAAACACAGACTATAGCAATGAATTAAACTGTATTAAACATGAATTACATATATACATACCCACACTATAAGACGTTAGAAAGAAAGTAGTTACCTAAATAATCTTGGACAAAATTATCCTTTCATTAATATTACTCTAAGACTAAAGAAAGAGGATCTATATAAAAACTAAACCATATTTAATAAATATATCTTTCATCATTAATGATTTAGCACTTACAAAATTACTTGTATATGAGACTTGAACAAATAGGTAAATATATAGTAAATAAGGAAAGCCAGGTTTATCAGTGTCAACAAAACAAGTTACAAGTAATGAAAGGGAAAAGGTTAGCATGAACACTGGTGTGCTGGAGTCAGAGTGATCAGCATAAACTCATAGATTATAATTAAAATGGATCTAGAAAGGTGATCAATAGGTAGATAGATAACAACAATGTGTGTTTATGCCTGGGTTAGTATGCATACATTTTTTGTAGCTCTATATAATGAAAGGAATTCAAAACACTCACATCCACACAGAGATGAGTACAACTAGTGTCCAGATCTCTTGGTTTCTAAATGTCATTATCAAATAAAAGCAACCAGGGATCCTCAAAGAAGTGGTTTATAGCAGGATGGAAAAATACAAGCTGAACCTGAAGCATTTTTTAATACTAAGAAGTAAAGAAGCATGAAAAAAAAGTTAAGAATGGGGTATGTTCTGCCATGTATTCCTTATTACTAAAATCAGAACATTTTGAGCAACAAAATAAATATCAACAGGATTGCGTTTTAACTCAGGAAATAACCTTGAGTCCACATGATATAAATAAGTGAATAAATGAGATAAAAGGAATAGCACTTCCTTATGAGAGAATTCAAGTCAATAAATGAAGGAATGAAAAAATAGAAAATCATGCTGGAATTGTGGTTCAGCAGTAGAGTGCTCGCCTAGCACAGGCAGGACCCAGGTTCGATCCTCAGCACCACATAAAAAGAAAAAATAGAAAATCACCATTGGAATAACATGGAAATAATGATGCAGGTAGGATCTACCCAGGGATGCTAAAATTAGCAGTAAAATTTTAAATAAAAGTGGGATATTTGAAAATTTTCAAAGTTTCTTCCTCCACATGGGAAAAGCAATTCATTTACAATGGAAGAAGCTGGACTTTATACCATTAACCAGGTGATCAAAGTTAGCATCACAATCATGGACATAATGTCACTTAACCTCGGACTTGATGACTTGAGTGGGGTACAACTTATTTCTAGCATTCTTCCCCAAGATGCATAGCATTGATATAATCATGAGAAAATATACAAAAAAAAAAACACATTAAAGAACATTCTACAAAGAAACCTAAATGTGCCCTTTATATATGTCAAGGTCATGAAAGAAAGGTCATGAAAGATAAGTAGAGGAAACTACGAAGACAGGACCAAAAAGTGCAACATGAGATCCTGGACTGGATTGTGGGATAAATTAAACAGACATATCTGTGGAATGTCTAGTGAAACTAAGTATGTCTTAGTTTTGATAAGTGTACTATGATTATGTAAGACACTAACTCAAGTGAGATATGGCTAATAATATATATGGATTCCGTCATACTTCTGTAATTCTTAAAGGGCTTAAAGTCATATCAAAATTAAAAGTTAAAAATGTATTTATGGAGAAGTGGGAACTCATAAAAAAATTTAAATTATTATAATCACTTTGGAAAACCATTTATCCTTTTCTTAAAATGACCCCACTTTTGTTCTAGTATGCAGTAATTCTATTTGTAGGAATATAATACATACAGTTGTAGACACCTATGCTCCAAAAGTTAAATGCAAGAATGTGCATGGCAACATTATTTAAAAATAGTGAAAAACTTAAAACTAGCCCAATATCCATCAGTAGGATAAGGATCCATTTCAGCACATTGTGCAATGACAGGCTATATAGAGTAGGAGAATGAATTACCCACTACTAGATGGAACAGCATGAATAAATTTCAATAGAGTAATGTTGACCAAAAGAGGTTAATCACAAAATAATGTGCACTATTTGATATTATTTAGATGAAGCTCAAAACTAGGCAAACTGGTCTCTGGTGTTAGAGGTCAGAAAAAGGATTACCACAGTGAAGCAAGAAGAGACTTAGGACAGAGGGAACATAAATGATGCTGTGGGAGGCTAGTAACCTTCAAGTTTGGGCTGGTAGTTATGTGAATGTGAAAACCTGTCAGCCCTATGCTTAATATCTGTATATAGTTTGTATGTGTATTATAATTTTTTAAATAAAAGTCAAGTTTGTTTAAAACAAAGGATTCATTGGTTGACAGAGTACATTTTAGGGATACCAGAAGGAATGCAATATGATTAGTTAGAAGACAATTTCACACTATAAAAAATTAAAATATTTTATTAATGAGATATTTAAGAAGGAGGAAGATGAAATATTGGACAGTAATAAATAACGTGTCAATGACGAGAGATAATCACAAAATATTCTGAACTTTGTGATCAGGAGTAGTTAAGATCGATTAATCTTTGTTAAGCATGAATGTTGAAACATCAGGAATGACCACAAAAAGAATAAAAATGAATTTTACACCTCAAAAGAAATAGAATCAGGAAACAAATAAAACCTCAATCGATAAAAGAAGAAAACATTCATAGAAAAGAAGAATAACTAAAAAGCACACAGTAAGATGTAGAAATAAGTCCAATGTCAGCAATAAAAAAAGTGAATAAATGAACTGACTTCCTTTCAGAGAATGATCTTTAGCATGAGAAATAAAGCCAGCCTTCTGCTGTTTCAAAGAGACAAATTTAACCAGAAGAATGAGAAATTATACTTCATATATGTACAATATGTCAAAATACATTCTACTCTCATGTTTAACTAATAAGAAGAAACACAAAAGAGAAATTTAAGATATAAGAAGTTATATAATTGAAAGCAAAAAAAATGCAAAGATACACTAAGTAAATAGCAACCAAAATAAAGCTAGAATATTGAAATTACTTTTATGCCAAAGAATTATGCCAAGAATTAATAAAGACTTGAGAAAGGAGGGTCAGAACTTAATGATAAAGTTCCAACACAGAAAACCCTGTATTCAAAACTTTCAGAATTTTATAAATTGGCTTAAAATCACAAAATCAAAACATGATACAGAGAAAAGTAGATACACCACGGCCATCTTTATATTATTCTTCAGTAATTAGGCCCCAAATAGGTAGTGATAAAGAACTGGTAAGAGTAGAAATTTGAGAGAACATACAAGGAACCCTGGGACTGACAACTAAGGAATCCCCATTATTAAGCACACATGAACCACTTTAAGAGGGGAATATGGACAGCAGGCAAATACTAGATAATTATCTACTAATTCACACAGATTGTGTATTCTGACCACAGTGAAATTATTATGAAACAAAAACAAATGATGCTTTAAATCATACTTTTTTTTTTTTTTTGGTTGGTACTGTCACTTGAACCCAGGGGCACTTTACCTCTCTGAGTTACCTCCCCAGGCTTTTTTTTAATCTTTTTTAATTTTGAGACAGGGCAGATATTTTAAAACTATAAAATTCTAAAGATTAATTGATAAAGAATACATTATAGCTAAAATAAGAATTTTGAACTGAACGATTATGAAAATACCTCACATTAAAACTTTGAGACACAGTGCAAGCAGCTTTTTGAGGGAAACTTTGTCTTAATGTTCTTCATGCATGATGCTATAAATTAATGGGGGAAAAACTATTATAAGAAATAAGAACAGCAGAATACATTCATATCAGTTATGAGAAGACATAGGTGATAGGAGGGAAAAAAGGAGTCTCAAAAAAGGACTAAGCTGCTATTTATAACATATATAGAATTGCTAGTTGCTAGAGAGAAGTCAGAGACATAAAGACCTTTCCCTGTCTCCCAAAGATTACACAAATCACAGTGAAAAAGAAAGATCAGCCAGTAAAGACAGAGATTTGTGAGCAAAGGCTAAAGATTCACAGCTCAGCTATGGTGAAGAGGACTTAAGAGAAATGACAGCCTACACTTTTAGCTCTTCAGGACTGAGACAATAATCAACACCCACCATGGATAGATAAAGGTGAAAGGTCAAAGGCCTTAAGGGACATTTGAGTTTCAGTTAATTAAAGGAGGCAAAGGTTGTCCTCTGTGAGGACTCTGAGGGTATGTTTATCAGGATACTGAGGTCTCATAGAAAAGGAGTAAAGAAGTGGAAACGTGAATCTGGGAGGAACCACCTGGCAGTAGTAGAATAAGCATATGTCAGAGGAACAGGTATGCGAGAATTTCTTGTGAATTTTGGTTGAAAAGCAAAATATATGAAGGTTGAGGTATTTTATCTGCCTAATGTCCTAAACCAAACTCTGGAGGAATGGTGTCCTCATGTTCCTGCAAACCAGAGCTCCTGCTAAACTGTAAGCTTGTTGACTCTAGCAAAATATAACCCTTGTAAAGATCCAATTGAGCACTGTTAGGAAGTGATTAAGGAACTTCTGAAGTCTTTCTGGCAAAAAGCAACAAATCACAGGACTCCAATGGCCCCTACAATCAAGTGGGGCCTCTTTTACACACATCAAATGATGTAATTTTCAGGAAATCTTCCTTGGGAGAATCTCTGGCAGGAGTAGATTCTGACCTTACTTGAGGGAGACAGTTTGGATTTTTCCAACACAACATTTGTATGGTTAGTTTGCAATCCCTAACCTTTCTTAGCCATTTTTTCCCTGTCATATATGAAATTATGAAAATGGTACAGGAATATTGAGATGATTATCAATAATAGAGATAGTACCTAGCTTAGTAGGCATCTGCCATAAAAGATAAGTCATAAAATGTAACTCATCACTATCAGCCCCTGATTGCAGATTATCAGGTTGTAAGCTTATCTAAGGTGCTTTCAAAATCATCAAGCTTTTAGGACACAAGTACATGACAACTGCTACCCCAGAATATACCAGATAAGTGACTTTACCTGCTTTACTGTATGTATCCTATTGACCAGTTCCAGGTTCACTTCAAAGTTCCCTGAGGTTGTCTACATTGATACTAACACTGTCTCCCTGAGGGGCTGTGGGGAGGGACAGTGGGACAGTTGACAGCCCTTTATGCTGCCTTTTACATGCTTGCTCTAATTCTTTTATGCTGCACTCTACTTCCCACTCTTTTATCCTGCTCTTGATTCATTCATTTATCAAACATTTATTGAGTGCCTGGGTACTAGGTTGGACACTAGGGATACAAAGTTGACAAAGGCACAGTCATGCCCTTAAGAATATCACAGTCCAGAGGGAGAAACAGATGCAAGCAGATAACCACAGAGCAATTAGATAAGTGCTAATGGAAGGTTTCCATGGTACTTTGGGGAGCAATGAGCACTTCTGGGACAGATAGAGAAGGTTTCACAGAGGTATCTGGGCAACTTTTAAAAAGATGGTAAATGGAGCCACCAATGCATGAAGTGGAGGTGAGGAAAGAGAAAGAAGAGCAAGAAGAAGGAGAGCTCCTGGAGACAGAGGGGCTGGCAGAGGGTGGATGGATTCCAGCAAAGAAAATATGGACATTGGCTTACTTTCAGGACTTTAAATGGAGGTTTAGAGGAATAAAGGGAAATAATAATATTCAGGGAAAAATAAAATAATATTTCTCAAAAGATACGTTGCTTGAATTAAAGAAAAAAAATTCCACCAATGGCTAAGATTGCCCAAGGCACAAACAAATGTGTTCACTATAATTCCTAATAAAAAAATGAAATCTTAGAAAGTCACTTCATACTTCATAGGGATGCTGTGGTGAAAAAAAAAAACATTGAGGTCCTTTAGGCATTTTCTAGGGAAGAAGGTTTAGTTCAGTTTGAGTTAAACATACTTTCTCTTACTCTTTTTCTGTTTTTTTTTTTTTTTTTTTTTTTTTTTTTTTTTTTTTTTTGTGGTGTAGTAAGTAGACTCCACTGCACTCTCCTCATTGTAATGAGGAAACAAAGATCATAACTATGGTGACCCAGTGTCTTCACTTACATGCCAATGTTTTTATATTCTTTCTACTCTAAGAAAATTTTTTTTAAATGGCTTTCATCACTTCTTTTGCCTCATCAAAAATAAACAAGAAAATTAAGTCCAACCCAATAAGAGTAACCGGCAAAAAACTCCATGTCCTTATTTTCATCATCACAAGACTATAGTCAGTTGCACAGGAGTTATTGGAGAAAGCATCCCTCTGAGAATTATTAGGCAGAAATTTTCACACTCCAAGCTCTGAACTACAACCATATTATAGAATTAAATAGAGGGAAAATGTTCTAGCAGTTTTAAAGAGCAGGAGGAATATGTTAACTGTGATGAAAACTTATGAAAAAAACTAATTTTTGATGACTTTGTCAGATTCCTTCCTATCTTTAGATTCTTCCCCCAGTTCTTATATCTTATAGTTTCTGTGAGTGTGTATCATCTCATTCTTGAGGGAACAGATCTAGAAGGCAGCCTTTCATCTAATTCCAAAACCACTTCGAGGCTCCTCAGTACATTAATGTTATATTCTATACCAGGGAAACAAAGAGAAGAAAGACAAGATACATTTGGGTGTGACTTTCCCACATGTATTTACAGGTCAGACACTTAACACCTAATTCTTAGCTACTGCTTAGGGTTGTCTTATGTTGGCAGATTTAATTTGGATTTGTAACATCTTGGTTAGAAATCTGATTTTAGCAATTCTACTGAAAATTAGAAATGCATCTATTTTGAAGATAGGGTAAAAACCATTCTCAAAATGCATCTTTCTGTCCTGCGCAGTTTTACTCTGACATTTATATTGAGACAGTATTGAAAGATTGGTCCTATTTAGATTTTACAGCATTAGAATGAGAAGGGGTCCTAGAGATTATCTAAAGAGCAAACCCCCCATTTTTACATGAAAATTGATACCAAGAGAGGTTGAATTAGTTATTAATCTTAATTTGATATTTAATATCAAGGAAGAATAAGGGGTATAATTTTAATGTTGTGTGTGAGACAGAAGAGTTTCAGTTACTTCAGGAGAGGAGGAGGGGACATTATAATTACTTTGAAATTACTCATGATAACAAAGCAAATATTTTCTTACTATTTTGAAAATAATACTGAACCCTTTTTTATCTCCATCAGTCCCAACCACGTGGTGCCATTTTGCATGCAGACCACTCAGGCTGAAGAGCATTAAATTTAATTTGTGCAAAAGTTGAAGGTGGAAAAGCGTGAAATTAGCTCAATGCATTTTTATGGCGTTTTCTCTCTCCAAGCTTCTCCGAGCCATTCCAATCCAGAATGATTTGATTGGCTGTCAGGATCTCCCTATTCCTGGAACTTCCCTCTACTCTGTTAAGTGAGAATTGACATCTTCTGTTTATGAATATCCCATTCTTACTTAGCCCACAGCAATCCAGCTGAAGGAAACACTGATTTATTTGGTTTGGTATTTGCTTTGACCAAGCTTCAATCTGGGCTCAAGGTTCACTCTTCTTGGCGATTCATTTCTTTCAAGAGCAGAATGAAAGAAACAGCAAAAGATGAGTCAACTCGTTCAAGAAACCAATCAGCATAGTCCAAATGGTTTGCAAAGATTTTGAAAGAAAGCAAAAGGCTATAGAGTAAATAGAAACTTTTAAACAATCAGTTGCTAGTACACCACCTACAAACTTGCAAGGTTATTAAAGACAGGCCTCAATCCCTGGAGATTATACTCCAATGTCTCATATTGTATCAATCAAGGAAGCACTTCTTACAATTTTAAAACCTCATAGAACAAGAGCCTTTGCAGGCAATTATGTTTAGAAAGACAGGCAGATGGAAATGAAACTGTGGGTTGCCTACTGGAGATTTCATTTACTGACCAATTGTTAAGTGTTATAAGAAATGCCTCAGCTGGGCAATACAAGCACTGGCATTATTAAAAATCGACCAAAACATTTCTATCAATTCCATTCATCTTATGATACAATCATTCAAATAGTATTATTCAAATAACATGGTTGTCAGAGATTTTAGAGTTTTGTCAGGATAGTTTTGCAGAGATATATTTGCAATTTGAAAAAGGATGATAACAACCAAAATGAAATATTTAAATACCACTGATAGAGAATTCTACTTTATTACATTATACCTATAATTATTTAAAAGTATTTGTCAATGCATATTTTGTGCACAATTATAGAAATAAATATGGAATAACTTTTTAAGGTGCTTTTAAAAAAATATTCTTCTGTTCATGCCCATGTGTATTTCCTAGTACTAGCCAGTTTTCCTTAAAAGAAACTTTTCTACCACACTTCCACTTGCTAATACCTAACACTGGCCAGATCATCTGCATCAGCTGATTCTGTCTACATAGATGGGGACTCTGGTCATACACATTGTATGCAATCCCATGCATTCATATTTGATAAATATAAGCATGTAAATGTGGTTGACTTCATGCCCAGATTCCATCAAACTTATAAATAAAAACTTTTTTTCCTGAATGTAAGGTAGAAAGGAATAATTAAATGATGCAAGCTTATGGTAGGGGTTTCAAGGAAAGTTTAAAGGAACCAAGATCAAACCTATAACATGGGAAGTTTTGAACTCTTGCTATTATATCCACCATCAGATGATGCAAATTAAGGAGAATGCAGGGAGAGTGTCTGCAAACAGCCTGAATAGTGCTATTTGGACTTTCAGCCTCCAGAACTTTGAGCTAAATAAACTTATTTATTGTCAGTCTAACTAAGATATTTTGTCATAGCAACAAAAAATAAATAAATAAAATAGCCAAGTGCAGTGCTTTTCTAATAATATTTGAAATATAAAAGCACAAAGAAATGGATTTAAAAAGTGGGGATGAGAATGCCTTTGTGTATTGGGAGAGAAAGGGTATATTTATTTGTCCTTAAGATTTCATCTCACTTCAGTCAGAATGGCAACTATTATGAATACAAACAACAATAAGTGTTGGCGAGGATGTGGGGAAAAAGCTACACTCATACACTGCTGGTGGGACTGCCAATTGGTACAGCCAATATGAAAAGCAGTATGGAGATTTCTTGGAAAATTGGGAACGGAACCACCTCAACTGTGGAACCAACCTAGATACCCTTCAGTAGATGAATGAATAAAAAAATGTGGCATATATACACAATGAAATATTACTCAGCAATAAAAGAGAATAAAATCATGGGATTAGCAGGTAAATGGATGGTGTTGGAGAAGATAATGCTTAGTGAAGTTAGCCAATTCCAAAAAAAAACCCAAATACCAAATGTTTTCTCTGATACAAAGAGGCTGATTCATAGTGGGGTAGGGAGAGGGAGAATGGGAGAAATAGATGAAATTTAGATAGGGCAGAGGGTTTGGAGGGGAAGGGAGGGGGTATGGGGTAATTAATGATGGTGGAATGGGATGATCATTAGTATCCAAAATACATGTATGAAGACATGAATTGGTGTGAATATACTTGTATACAACCAGAGATATGGAAAAGTGTGCTCTATATGTGTAATAAGAATTGTAATGCATTCCACTGTCCTATACAAATATAATTAATTAATTAATACAGAAAAATCACAAAATGGGATTTCTGTCCTTGTTGCACAAATGAGAAAATTGAGGATACAGGAAAATGTTACTTGCTAACAGTTTTACAAATAGAATATTATAGAATTGAGACTGAATGAGTTCTAATAAACTCAGAACTTACTTATTGTAAGTTTAGGGAGTGTCTTATAGAATGTTGTCACTGCAATGAAGTCTGAAGAAAGAAAGTCTGTTTTGTGAACACCCAGGTAAACATTAGAGAAAGAGTATTCTAGGAAAAGGGTGGGTCATTATAATAAAAGCTATCATTTGGAGCATGTGTTAGAAGTTAAAATATGAGGTTCTTTTTTTTTTTATTGGTTGTTCAAAACATTACACAGCTCATGACATATCATCTTCCATACACTTGATTCAAGTGGGTTATGAACTCCCATTTTTTACCCCAAATACAAGTTGCAGAATCACATCGGTTACACATCCACATTTTTACATAATACCATATTAGTGACTGTTGTATTCTGCTACCTTTCCTATCCCCTACTATCCCCCCTCCCCTTCCCTCTCATCTTCCCTCTCTACCCCATCTGCTGTTGTTTAATTCTCTCCCTTGTTTTTTTTTTTCCCTTTCCCCTCACAAACTCTTATATGTAATTTTGTGTAACAATGAG
>NW_026000057.1:34640782-34696132 GCF_001458135.2 Marmota marmota marmota
TCCTCCTTTATGTCTTCTGTAACCCATTGATCATTCAGTAACATATTGTTTATTTTCCATGTGATGCAGGATTTTTCCTTCCTTCTTTTTTCATTGATTTCCAGTTTCATTCCATTATGATCAGATATGGTGCATGGTATTATCTCCACTCCTTTATATTTACTAAGAGTTGCCCTATGGCATAATATATGATCTATCTTTGAGTACGATCCATGTGCTGCTGAGAAGAACGTGTATCCACTTGATGATGGTTGATATATTCTATATATGTCGGTTAAGTCTAGGTTATTGATTGTGTCATTGAGTTCTATAGTTTCTTTATTCAGCATTTGTCTGGAGGATCTGTCTAATGGCGAGAGCGGTGTGTTGAAGTCACCCATAATTATTGTGTTGTGGTCAATTTGACTTTTGAACTTGAGGAGAGTTTGTTTTATGAACGTTGCAGCACCATTATTTGGTGCATATAAATTGATAATTGTTATGTCTTGTTGGTGAATAGTTCCTTTTAACAGGATATAGTGTCCTTCTTTATCCCTTTTGATTAACTTAGGTTTGAAGTTGATTTTATTCGATATGAGTATGGCCACTCCTGCTTGCTTCCGAGGGCCATGTGAGTGGTATGATTTTTCCCAACCTTTCACCTTCAGCCTGTGTATGTCTTTTCCTATCATATGAGTCTCCTGAAGGCAGCATATTGTTGGATTTGTTTTTTTGATCCAGGTTACCAGCCTGTGTCTCTTGATTGGTGAGTTTAGTCCATTAACATTTAAGGTTACAATTGAAATATGATTTGTACTTCCAGTCATGTTTATTTATTTATTTATTTTAGTTTGGCTAGTTTTTACTTTTTGGTTGTTTTCCTCCCCCTTTACTGAGATACCTCCCGCTGTTGGTTTTGGGCACTGTTTTTCCATTCCTCTTCTTGTAGAATTTTGCACACCTCACTGAGGTATTTATACCATTCTCTTGGGTGACGCGAAATCTTTGAAAGATATTAAATGAAGATAGAAGAGGATTGCATTTGAGTTTCAGGGTAATTCTGGTTTAAGATAAACTGAAGAGGATCGTTCAAATTAGGAAGGAGACAGACTTGTCCATAGACTGTTTAAAGAATCCAAAACAATAAATAATGCCTTTAGTTAACTAAGCATAAGTTGACATAGATAAAAAAAGTGTTCTAAATATACCAAAGGGGGAAAATGACAAGGTATACAGACTGGTAGATTTAATTGCCAAGAGTAGCATCTAAAATAATACCCAAGTCTCCAATTTGGTTACCAAGGAAATCTAAGATCATAGTAGGGATTATATAGTCAAAGGGAAGCAAATAAACTTTTGAACAAAGATTCAGTAATCAGTCTAAGTTCAAAATTCAAGGAAAAGTTTTGGTAGAGTACACATTAGAAGATGGTGCCATTGGAATAAATTTGGAAAACACAAAGTAAAAGCAATTTGCATTGAAAACTTATTTCTGTATTTGAAAGCATTCTTTTGTTTTTATATTTAATTTTGTCTATTTGATATACCTTAAATGTAAGCTTTTTTATGGTGAGGGTTTTATATTGTTTCCTCTTGAAACTTAGCACATAGAATAGTCACCAGCATCAAGTTAGCCCTCAACAAATATGTGTGGGTTGAATGACTGTCCACTGCAGATGCTAGATCCTGATTTCCAGAATCCTCATAATTCACACAACATCTTCAGCCAGGTGTTCACATTTGGTATTTTTTTGTTTGTTTCCTGCTCTGTCAGATAAATGGAATGGGGATCATATCTGATATCCTGAGCAAGCAGAAATAGGAAATGTCAAAGCAAAACTCCTTGAACTCTGGCTCTATAGTTTTCCTCTAACATAATGCACACCAAATTAATCTTTGTATCAGATATTCTTCAAATTTCCTGGAAAATTAATACTACAGATAAGGATGATAAGACTAAGGTTTGATTATTTATTCATCAGTGGATTTTCTTTTAATTCATCTAACAGGAGATGGTCTCTTCAAGGCCTGTGATGACCACCTAATGTCTAGCTCCTTTTCCTAGTCTTTAATATCCTAGTTGCTATATTTCACATTGAGGATATGCCAGGTACACACTCGGTTGAGTTTACTTAGGACCTCACCCTTCCCTTCACTCAGGCCCTTCTCTGCAGAACCTTCTAGGAAAAAAAAAAACTTTCACTCTGAGCACTCCCTTTCTCTTCATTTACTTCTGTGCCTGAACTCTCACAACCCCGCAAGGCTTCATTCTCATCCTTTGGTATTCCCCCATGAAAAAAATCTTACATTCTTACTCTTTCAGATATCTTCATAGTATTGTGATGAAGTACCTCTTTCCAATTATGTTTATCTTTTCTTAAATTCTTGTTTCAACTCATTAACAGCATACAAAACATTTCCACTTAGATACACTATTGTAATTTCAAATTCAACAGTCTTAAAAAATATTTTACTGGCTATTTTAACATAACTCCATTATTACTACCTACATTTTAGTGTTAAGATTATTTTAAAGCATTCTCATTTGGTAATGCTTCATTTAATCACTTGTATCTAAAATCCAGCTTAGACCTAACTTCATACTAAAGAAAACTCAATTCCATTTTTATTGTATTTTTCTTCTGATTTAAAAAGAAAAAAACCCTTAACTTTCTATTTCAATGAATTTTCCTAACCTATTTTGTCTGGGAACTTTGGTATATTATTATTATTATTTATTATCCCTTTTTATTTTTAGTTTTTTACACAAACTAAAATTATTTCTTTTGACATAATTATAAAAGCATGGAATACATTTTTTTCTAATTCATTATCTAGCAGTTTCCCTTCATTTCCCATCCTCCCACCCTGTTTTCTTCCCTCTAGTCTACTGATCTTTCTTCTTTCTGCTATTTACTTATAGTTCTGTTTTTGTTTTGTTTTGTTTTGTTGTTATTGTTGTTTTTAGTGTCTTGTGGATGTACATAATGGTATGATTCACTCTGGTATATTCATATATGTACACAGGAACTGAGGTTATAAAGGTACTAACTAGACCCAGTCAATCCTTAGACCCAATCAACAGGAGTCTGCATCATAGGTCCTAGATGTAGAAGTCCCCCTTGTCCTTTCTCTGATAATGGCTCCCTTCCAATCCTCCATGCCCAAAGCCCAGCAAGAATTCAACACTCCAGGGAAGTTAGTCACCTTGAGCTTTTCATTCTCTAATGTGGGCTATGCTCCTGATCCCTTGAAGTCTGAAATTTCCTTTCCAAACTACCCAGACTCTGCTTCTCTGGACCTGAGTGGGCCTCTTCCATGATTCTGTCCTCCTGATAGTGAACCATGAGGCAAATGGGTACACATATAGGTCCAAAGAGTAACCAAGGAATAATGGTTTTCAGAGAGTGTAGTCATAACCCCAGTGTTTGAGGAGCCTTGCCTTCAGAGTAAGGGGATTCAGTTAGGATTCGGGAAAAAGGGGCAAAGGCTGTAGAGTTACTACTATCCTGTTCTGAACTGAAACTTTCAAGATACTGCATTAATTTCTATTGCAGCATAGTGAATGACCACACATTATTAACTTAAAACAATACCCATTTATTATTGTCATATAATTCTCTATAGGTCAGAAGTCTAAATGGGCTCAAATAGATTCTCTGCTTGTGATCTCATAAGGCAAAAGTCAAGGTCTTGACTGAGCTAGGATCTTATTGAGGTTCTAAGAAGAATCTATTATCAAGCTCAATCAGGTTGTTGGCAGAATTTAATTCCTCCTGGTTGTGAGGCTGAACACCTCCTTCCATTCTAACTGTCATTGATGAGTCTCTCTGATGTCAACTAAGGCCACTTGCATTCCTTCCCCCCCAAGGCCCTCCCTCTTAAATCAGCAATGGTTCATGGTATCCTCAGGCTTCAAATCTGTAGGACTTCTCCTTTAGTCATCAGCGCTGTGCCTTTCATGGCTCATGTGATTACTTTGGGCCCACTAATAAAATCCAAAATAATATTCCTATTTTAAGGTCAGCTGTGCTATACAAATAGAGCCTTATGAATGATGTCTCATCATATTTATGGGTACTTGAGATTAGGGCAGACATTGGGCAGCTGTATTGTTTTGCTAGGACTGCCATACCAAAGTTCCATAGACTGGGTACCTTAAACAATAAAAAATTATGTTCTTACAATTCTGGAGGCTGGAAATCTGAGGTCAAGGTGTCAGCAAGATTTGTTTGTTTTGAGGCCTCTCTCCTTGGCTGCCATTTCCCTGCGGCTTCATATGGTCTTCCCACTATTGGTGTCTGTGTCCACATTTCCTCTTCTTATAAGGATGCCAGTGTATTGAATTAAGGACCACCCCCAATGACCTCATTTTAATTCAATTAACTTCTTAAATCTCTATTCAATCATTTGGAGCTTGAATTTCTGCCAAAGTCCTGTGCATTAAGGCTTGTTCTCCAGGGTAGTACTATTGGGAAGTGGTAGAAACTCTAAAGGAGTGGAACCAGTGGGAAGAACCACCTCATGTCATTTGAGGTGTGCTCTTTTAGGGGATAATGGGACCCTGGCCTTTCCTTGTGCCCTGGTTTGTGACCTGAATGGTTTTGTTTTTCCGCACACTCCTGCTATGATGTGCTGCCTTACCTCAGGCCCAAAGCAATGGGGTCAAGTGATCATAGACTAGAACCTCTCAAATTGTGATCCAAAATAAGCCTTTTTCTGTGTAAATTGATTATCTCAGGTATTTTGCTAAAGAAGTAGAAATCTGAATAGCATGCTCTATCTCCCAATTAATCACATTCTGAGATACTAGATATTAGAACTTTTACATATGACTTGTAGGAGGCCAGTTCAGCCCATAACAGGGTCCACTTTTATAAATCTAACTATGATAAGAATTCTAAATTTGAACCTGGCCTCACAAGTTACTATGAAGTCCTACGTGTCAATGGAGGAGGATGTAATGTATTTAGGAGATTTTTTTCTAGTTTTTATTTCATGGTTTTAGACACAAGGTGTGTAGGTCTACAACTGTATTCCTGTCCCAACCCTGCAAATCAGATGGATGGGGTTGAACAGAGAAGTGATGAATCTGAAAACAAATTAATACAGACATAGGCTGCCTTTCAACACCAAGCAATGCTATGCAGGCATACCTGAATCTATGATATAAAATTTAAGAACCTGTAAACATATATCCATGCATGTATAATATGTCAAAATACACTCTATTGCCATGTATATCTAAAAAGAACAAATAAAAAAAATTCTTACCTTTTGAACACACATACATATATATAATGATTGGGGAATAAAGTCTATATTCCTTAACCTAAGGAATATATATGGCCAATCAAGCATTCTTTGTTCATCCTAGAAGGATGGAATATCAGATTCTTCCTGCTTCTTCCCAACTCTCCATCCTACATGATAGAATTTTTGGTTTGAAGATATTCAGCTCTTCATTGCTATACATAGTTTTGACATCTATAAGGTTGACCTTATGAGGGATTCTTAGGGAATTAGCACCCTGTAGGCAGAGACACCAGCTTTCTTAAGTTTTAGTGCATATCTTAAGAGGACATTATCTAAAAATTTGATGTACAGTGTACAGAATGATTTTTGTCCCCTCCCTCACAGAAATGTTATGAAAATTAATGACAGGCAGTCTGATAAGTGCTTTTAGCTCCTTTGGGTAAGACATATAAAAAAGAAAGCACTTTCATAGAATATTGCCTTTGTCTAAGTATGTAAGTATTTATATATTAGATGATCTTAAAGTATATAGACAGGGAAGCATTAACTTCTGCAGATGCAGATAGATAAAGTTTATGACTGGCGTGTGCATCTTAACATTAAGAGGCTACTTGAGCTGGGTCCTGTGGGTAAATTCTTGATTTAATAGTCCAGTTTTTCACTGTTTATAACTATCACAGTAAGCTAAATACCAGGATATCACCTCCAGAGCCGTTAACAATGAGAAAGGGCAGTGTCTCAGAGCCATGCCCGTATCATCCTAGATGACGTGCAGGTAACTATGTTAAGGAAAACTATATCTAATTTGTGATAATGCCATAGAACCAAACTAAATTTTCCATTAGGAGTCACATACATTGCAGAGTATTTTCCTCAAATACTTTTACCATTTTTTTAATAATTGAGTTTCTCACTTTTGAAGCCAGAGTTTCTTTTATCAATACCGTTATTAGTATTTGCATTCCTATTTTTAACTCCCATTTGAAGGCATGCCTTGAAAACATTTTGTTGAAAGCACTTATTTGCCATGTTTAGAGTGTTATAGTTTGGGAAAATTGAAAAATACCTCTACTGCATTAGTAACATAAAAACAAAAATGTATTTTATCACTTTGAGTATGTAAACACAGAGAGAACAGAAAATCAAATAATAGAGCTAAAAGGAGACAAAATCTAATGGACTCAGCAGAGAATTAGAAGCCAAAAATATCTGAGCTCAAACCTTGGCTACAATACAGGGTTCTGTGTCCTTGGATCTCTTCCTTTTCTCTTCATGGAAAAGAAGAGAACTAGAATAAATAAATAAATAAATAAATAAATAAATAAATAAATAAAGTACTTTATTGTGACAGAAATGAGGGACAGTGTTTGGAAGCATCACAAACCTTTCAGTATAATTTAAAGCAAGATTTTCATTTTACTTATGACTATTTTTTTCTTCTTCTATCAATTTCTGTCATAAACAACACTATCTTTGTTCAGGCTGCAGTTAATTCTAGCTGTTCTGTCCTATACCTTTAAACTTGAGTGTTTCCTGAACACAAAGAGGTAATGTGAAAATCTTGAGTCAAACACCCTCAGTCTTCACTACTGTTACTTTAACAGTAAGGAGGTATATTTATATAAACATATAATAATATATAAATATAATATAATATTTATTTATTAAATAAATACCTAGTTCAGAAACCAGGGTTTGCATGCCTGGTGGTGTCTTGCTATAAGGGCTTGACCAGGTTGAATACATTCTATTATACACTATCACCATCTGTGATATTTGGACAGGAAATAAAACACATGGTACCTCACTAGCAACTTGTATAAACTTGTCATTTTAATTAGTCAGAGACCGTTTGTGTGCAGTCTTACACATCACCTCAAGGAAAAAAAAATCATCTCCATACATCAGCTAAACATTCCACAAAACAACTTGAAAGTGGGAATCCCACGTTTCTTCCCTGCATTCTTAGCCTCCAGCAAAGTGTCAGATACAGAGAAAAGGGCCAAAAAAGTGTTCATTTAATTGACCTGAATGAAATTTTCTGTAAAAGCCCTATGATTTCCCTGAGCACCAATTAAGAAACAATTAATGATCAGGGATTCCATATATCTCCTTGCCTGTTCACTTTCACACCCAGGGCTGCGGCCGCTACCTTAGCCACCACTCCATCCCTGCCATCACACATGGACTTGGAAGGACCATCCCCTGATCCCTGCCACAAGGGAACCTTCTCCAGAGGCTATGATTTGGCATCTTTGACAGGTTGCACTGTGTGTTGCCTTCTTGGTCTCTTTCTCTTTCCCCTCCTCTCAGGAGTCTGATGGGAAAAGTTCCTCCTCTCTGCCTGCAACAATGGGCTTCTCAGAACTCCTTCAACCACTGCAATGTCTTCTTTACCCTGCATGTTATCACTACCAACCTCTCATGGTCCTCAGGCTATATGAATAGATTGCTGCCCATCTCCCAGAGTCCTCCGGTGTGACACTTTTTGCTAGAGGCTTGCTCTGCAGTACAAAAGTGAACAATTTTCAGTGCATGGCTATAGCAACTGCCCTAAAAGTATCCTCTTATTTGGTGGTTTTTTTTTTTTTTTTTGCATAATGACACTACCATATCTCTGAAAGATAAAATATGTACATACTTCCAAATTAAATCCTTTTTAAAATTCATGAGGTTCTTGGGGTTCTATATATAAACTGGAACTATTAGGGAATAGACTTCATTCCCAGAATATTCCATCGTTGGACCTCTTTTCTTTCCTGCCTTGATCAAATCAGACAAAGGCAAAATGCTACTCTCTCCCAGGGATCTTGGTTTTACCAAATGTTCAAGCAGAAAGCCCCACATCAAGCTTCCTTTCCCAGAAAAAAAGGGTCAATACAATATATGTTTCTTTTAGGAAGTAAGTCTGTGTAGAAGTTGCCCACTATGTTTAGACAATGAAAATATGTCAGGTCTGTAACAGGTCAGGGCTATTCTTAGTGCTATTGTTTGGATGTGGTTTGTGCCCTCCAAAATGCATGCTCAGAGTTAGTCCCCATTATGACACATTGAGGTGGGACAAAGTGGGACCCTTTAAAAGGTGATTAGGGCTCTGCTTTCATGATTGGATGAATCCATTCATGTGATCACTGGATCAATAGTTGAATGGGTTGAAAGGTTAATTAAGAGTAGGTCAGCTATGGAAGTTGGTTTGACTGTGTCTTGGGCCTACTCCTTTTCTGTCTACCTGCAAATTGCTTACCTCATGATGACCTGCAAGCTGTTTATCTCACTTTAGCCAGGAAGCAGAGAGAGTAAAAGGAATTCGTCAGCAAGAAGGTTATCAACAGATGGCCAGAAGCCAAATATTTGGACTTGTGACTTTAGGCCATAACCATGAACAAAAAGAAATCTCCCTTCTTTATAACTTACCTACTCTGTAGTATTGTGTCATAGCAAAAGAAAATAGACAAAAGCATTTAATACTTTAGCAAGTCTAAGTCAGTATAGGCTAACTGACTGATGTGACCCAGGATAGAAAAATCCAGAGAACCATACCTATGCAAGATTGTAGCTAGGTGTTAACTCTGGTGATAGTAAGTTGAGAACAGAGAGAACAAGATCAGATAGTAGTTTTAAGCTTAATGAAAAAAGGGAAGCAGATGAAAATACATAGCTTTTCACTTTGAAAAAATCTTAATATAATGGACTCCAACAATAAATTCTCTTTGGAAATGCTTTCAAATTTTTCCTTTCTCTTCACTCTCTGTTAAATGAATTCTTCTTTAACATTCAGGCTGGGACCTAACAGAGAGAGATGGCTAGGTAAGAAAGAAACAAATGGAATGCTTAAGGTATAGGTTTTCCACCGAGTATGTATATTAGTCTGCTTTCTATTATTGTAACAAAATGCCTAAGATAGTCAACTTAAAAAGAGGAAAGGTTTATTTGAGTTCACAGTTTTGCAGGTTTCAGTTCATGATCATGCCCCCCCTTGCTTTTGGGCCTATGGTGATACGCCATATTAAGACAGGAAATGCGTGGTACAGCAAGATGCTTACCTCTTTTCTGGCCAAGATGCTGGCCAGAAAACAGAGAGAAGAGACCAGCAGCACACAATACCCTCTAAGGGTATACATCCAATGACCCAAAATCCCTTAAAAGTTCCACCACTTTCCAGTAGACCAAGATGAGGCCTGAGCATTTAACAGGTAGGCCTTGGGGGACATTCCAAACTATAGCAGTATGGGAGAACAGACTGATAAAGTATTCTAAAAATGAGAATATGGAGCATGTCAAGTGTAAGTCCAGCCTAAGTACATGTTAAGATAGCTAGAGAAGTTAATATATGCAATTCCATAGGGAGTAAAACCTATAATGCTCAGAAACTGTTAAGAATATATAGATCCAGAACCTAAAGAAAGCAGAAATTTGAAACCATTGCTTCAACATTATCTACGAGATTCAAAAAACAAAGTTACATAAGATTTGAGAAAAATTAGCAAAAGGACACCAATCATAATATGACAGACTATTGAAATACTGTGCAAAATTTAGAGCCTCTTCTTACAATAAGATATCAAAGACTTGAAAAGGTACAGGAATGGCCACAAAATGATAAATAGCATTAATGTTTATCACTGTAAAAAAAAAAGTAGAAAATGTAGGATTTTGTTCATTAGAAAGGAAGATGTAAGAGGAGATAATTATTAACGTGTCCAAAACTCTAATGTGCATTGAGAAGGGAGAAACAGAAAGTTGGCTCAAAAGCAAAGGAGGACATGAGCAGAAAGGAACAAAAGACTGTGCTAAATGGAATTCAGAAGCAATGTATTTACAGAGAGCAATTATTGTGGTTTGCAGAAAAGCCTACCAATATCAGATGAGCAACATCCAAACCCTGAGTGTAATTTTACAATGAATCAGATGAGTACTTATTTTTTGGTAGGGAGGAAAAAAGGGGGCACTCTGAGAAGCACAGACCATGTGTAGAGAGATCAATGCATTCATCAGGACAACGTGGCTGCTTTTCTTCCTGTAATGCGAGCTGTTCTCTCTCATTAAGTTAGCACACTGATCTGGCAGAGCAATATCCTGGAATCCTGAAAACATCAGCTTCCATCTAAACTTTTCATTTCTTCTATGCTTAGTTTGGCTTAGTCAGCTCGATGGCAAGTTTGCAATATTATAAATATGCATATGGCCGGGTATCTGCCACCCATCTGATCCTGATTTACTTCCTTATCAGAATGAACGTAAGCCAGATAGGATGTACAGTTGGGCAAAATTCCAGGTTTGGAGTTCAGGTTTGGTCTTGATAATTGAAAAGAAAATATTGACTGTCCATCTAACCCTGTTAGTCCCATAGAGCCGTGACCCTCCTCCAACCACCTAACTAGATCTTGTCCTCTGAGAAGAGGATAGAAATTTTAAAAGTAGCTCATGCAATCACAACTTTACCATAAGTTAGCCTATTAATGTTATAGAACATCTTGATACTTAAATGCTGTTTAGTTTAGAGGCAATGCAACATATTCTTCTCTGTAAGGGTGCTTACCCCAGTGCTATACCTTCCCTCATCATAAAAGGCTGTCACGATCTGGAAAATACCTTTCTGTACTGTGTATTCCAGTCACCTCAGTCCCTCTTCAGGGTAGCAATCCCCCAGGAAGGACTCAAGCCTTCTTCCACTCAAATTAATTTAGTCCTCCTGCATCTATAAGACCCAGTTATGATAAATATCTTTCCTCTTCTAAAACACTGACCTCCTTCTTTCTCTTATAAATATGCTTAGATACCCAAAAAGTATCCTTCTGTAGTTAACCATGTCCCATTCCTTTATTTAAAAAAAAAAAATCTATCTGGGAAAAAAATAAAATCAAAGGCAAAAACTTATTATCTCTGCCCACTAACTCCTTCAGCTTTGCAATTTGGTTTGTAACCTCACCATTTCACTAAAACTGTTGTGGAAAAGGTCATGAATGACCTCCTAGTAGTCCATCTCAATGGGCGTTTGCAGTATGGAATGTTCTTGTATCACTGTGCTCTTTTCTTCAAACTCTTACTTTGCTTTCCTTCAAAGACATCGACATTCCCCACACTCTTTCCATCTCTCTGTTCCTTCTTATTTTCCGTGGCATCTTCTTACATTACCCACTGCTTTATGTTCATATTTCTCCTTACTCTGCTTTTGTGGTTTTTACTCTACCATTTCCACCTAGCTTCCTTAGCATCTCTCTAAATATCATTTATCAACTATATTCCAAAACTCCCAAAATCTGAATCTCCAACCCAAACTTTTGTTTATGTTTTAGAACCTCATCTGAAACTGTCTACAATGTAATCTGACTGTCCCTCACATGCCCTGAACTTATTATGTCCATGACTATAACACATTGACCTTCAATCCCTTGGCCCCAATGCCAAACCCTTCCTTGTCATTCTCTGCCTCTTTCAATAACAATTATCTTTACTTTTATAAAGATAATTTTAGACTTCTCTTTTTGCTCCAACATCCATATCCAATTGGTCAACAGTTCTTTTACATTCTAATTCAATTGTTTGTTAGGTTTCCGAGTTTCCAACATAGCCTTTGTTCCTACTGCTAGCATATTTCACTGGACCTACTGAGCCAGTACCTTAACACTAATTAAGACTCTACTTTAACCCTCCACAAATCCAAATTTGATCACAATACTGCCCTGGTTAAACCAGATAATTAATTGTATCAACCACTAAGAAAAGTATCTTTGCATGGTTGGCAAGATTCTGAATGCCATGAGGAAAGAGATAATATCTTATTTTTGTCCTCCCCTACTAGAATGCTGGTAGTAGGGCAAGTCAGATCCTAAGGTCTCAATATTTTTATTGCCCTCCCCAATTCCTATGTTGAAACCTAATTCCCAATGTGAAGGCACCTGGAAGTGGGGCCTTTGATGAGGTCATAAGAGCTCAGCTCTCATGAATGGGATTGGTGCCCTTATAAAAAGAAGCCTGAAAGAGACTCTTGGTCTCTTCTACTGTGTGAGGGTACAGTAAGAACATGCAGTCTATGAATCAGAAAGGGAGCCCTCATCAGATAACAAACCTGTTGGCACCTTGATACTGGACTTTCCAGCCTCCAGAATTATGAGAAATAAGTTGCTGTTATGTATAAGCCACCCAGTCTATGCTTTCTTGTTATAGTAGCTGGAACAGACTAAAATACCAGGCAAATTTTTTCTACTATGAAAAGTCAAGAAGAAGGTGGTTTGGACAACTTTCTCTAAGCTAGTTAGGAAAATTCCCATGAATTTAAGCCACTAGACAAAAGTTTTTAATCCATACTTGCCCTTCCCCCAGAAAAGTGAAAAGAATTCAAGTTTTTGAGCAAATGCTTACTAACCAACCCCAGAAGGTATTTTAGAGGTGTCTAGATCTGAATTTTCTTAGAGAAGTTTAATAGTAGCAACACATGTGGTATATGTAGCATTTTTTCTTAAGTGTTTCCATCTTTATCTTGGCATATACTTTTAAAATTCTAGCCAGCAGATATGAGAATATACTGAGATTTCATTTAGCAGATGAAGAAACCAAAGATTCAAGATGTTAGGCAATTTTCTCAGAATTATACAATGTGTCAACAACTGATTGGTATCCAGTCTTCTAAATCCATGCTTTATGTTCTAGCAACCTAAATTTGTTATCTTCTTTCTACAGGGTTCTCCTTTCTTGTTTTGTTTTTTTTTTTTTTCATTTATTAATGCATATGTGCACTGATTATACAAAGGTTTTATAAGGAGCTTTGATAAGGTAGAAAGGTCAACCAGTTTAAATTTAGGACACCTGGTCTTGGGTTCCTCTCAGACACACATAAATACTAAAATCCAGCAGAATATAATGAAAAAGTACCTGGACTTGGAAGACCTAGGCTAAACATCAGCTTTGCTGCTTTTTGGCTGAGTGATCTTGAGCAAGTCACTCACTTCTCTGAATGCCAATTCCCTTTCTAGAAAATGAAAATAACAATACTTACATAATTTACTTCATAAGTGTTTTGTGAAATGAAGCATGTGAAATCACTCTGTAAAGTGTAAATGCTATATGGTGATTTTGGAAATCTTTATTGAATGTTAACTCTGTAGAAGGTGATGTCCTAAGTATTTTACATAGACTCGGTTGAATCCTCATAATGATTCCATAAGGAAGACACTATTGTTATTCACACCTTACAGATGAGAAACAAGGAATAAAGGAGTTAAGTAACTTTTCCAAAATCACACGTGAGAATTGGAGCTGGGATAGAGCCCAGAGAGTCCACTTAATTATGCTGGCTCCCAAACTAACAGGCTGAGTGTGTTCACCTTCTTAGCGTATATTAATTCACTTAATAATTCTATATATGTGTTTATCTCACTCAATCCCAGGCACAACCCTCTAAGTTTTTCCAAAGGCAATTAATGAAAATAACTAAGTTCCTTGCCGTTCTAGTCTGTCTGAATAGAGCAGCTGGAGCATGTCCTCTTTGCTCAAAACCCGCTAATGCTTCCCAATTCATTCAAAGTAGAATCAAATTTCTTTGCCATGGGCTAGAAGGCTGTGGAAAATACCTGAGATAAATCAACTTATGAGGAGGAAAGGCTTATTTGGGCTCATGGTTTCAGAGATTTCAGTCCATGATTCGCCGACTCCATTGCTTTGGAGCCTGTGATGAGGCAGAACATCATGGCGAGAGAGTGTGACAGAGAATGCTGCTCACCTCCCTGTGACTGGGAATCAGAGAGACAGGAAAGGCCAGGATCTCAATATCCCCTTTAAGGATGTGCCCCCAGTGACCTAACTTCCTCCCACTAGGCCCCACCTAGGTTCCATCATTTCCCCATTGTGCCTCAGGCTGATGATGATGCTTTTAGCATCTCATCCATTGGAGAACATTTAAAATCCAAACTATAATAAAGGCCCTATGCAGTCTACCCCTTGCTGCTGGCTCTATCAGTCACCTTATTCCTCCCCAAGCCACACTGGCCTCTTGCTTTTTTTGAAAATGTCAGACATATTTTTTGCCTCAGGGCCTTCACCTCAACCATTCTCTTTACTTGGAATGCTCTTGCACAGATAACCTCAGAGCTTATTCTCTCAAAGAATTCTGCTAAGAGAATAACCTGTCAGAGGTTTCTTGTTTAACTATTCAAAATAAAATGGGAATTACCATCATTCCCCTCAGCCATTTTCTCCCTCTGTACAATGACAGGTTTTTTAATAATACTCATCATCATTGGCATTTATTTATATACCTGATATAGTTTACATATGTATGTTTGTTATCTGTTTCCTTCCAACTACACACACTACCTCATTTCTCTCTTCTTCTTTCTCTCTCTTTCTCTCTCTCTCTGTCACACACACACACACACACACACACACACATTTCTAACTATCAAAGACAAAATCTCTATTGTGTTTATTGCTACTACCCCCAATACCTAAAACAGTACCTGACATGAAGCAAAACCCTGAAAACTGGCAAGTACTGTGAAAAAATGATTCTGTGCCCTTGCAGAGTTTAAAAAATCAGATAAAAAAGCAAAGAAAACTTATTAAAGATTCTTCAGAAACAACTGACAGTGAAAAATCTTAGGATGTACGTTTGTGATTCCATTTCTTTAGAATTTTTCAGGATCCCCAAATAAAATACTCTCTTATAAAATAATGTCAAGGATATATGACAAGTCAAGATATGAACATATAAAGATAGTTTTCTCCCACAGAAGTTCCTACCTTTGCTTCCAACCAGATAATGCCTGTTTATGTCATCAGTGGCAAATTGAGGATTAAAATGCACCCTATTCAAGTCAATTGTGGACCAAGAATTAGAGTTGAGGCATGTGTTCAATTTGGATCTTTTACTTATCATCTATATCATGAAGAATATAATTGGACCTATCATTGTTCCATCCTTTTTTCTCTATAAACATTTACCTCCCTCTTCCTTTTATAGCAATATGTATCAAGATAGGTGGGGAAGCAGGTGTCTCAGTGCAGTGGCACACACCTGTAATCCCAGCAGCTAGAGAGGCTGAGACAGGAGGATCACGAGTTCAAAACCCCCTCAGCAATTTTGATGTACTAAGCAACTCAGTGAGACCTTGTCTCTAAATAAAATACAAAATAGGGCTAGGACTGGGGCTCAATTTTTGAGTGCCCCTAAATTCAATCTCTGGTTCAAAAAAAAAAGGAGATGCTAAATGAAGTTCAGGGATAAGTTCTGGAGAGTGATTGCAGAGGCTTCAGAAAGAGCATAAGTAAGCAAGAGATGGAGATGCAAAATCTTCTTTGTACTCGTCCTAGTTAAAAATTTATGAGTAGTCAGTGTATCTGAAGCCCTAAAATGGAATATGGTGGTGATATCACTATTTCATGGGAAAATTGTTTAGAAACTAAGGAACTGGAACATACACCTCTATTGTTTGCTGAATAGGTCAAATATCTCAATTTCTTTCCTTTCTATGAGGCATTAGGAGTCAGCGGACAAAGAAGGGGCTGTTGGAATTAGACAAAATTGACATTAATTTTGAAGCTACTATGTATTAGCTGTGTGATTTTTCAATGTGTCACCTAACCTTCCTGAACCTATCCTTGTTCACCTAAAATTGCATTTGTAAAACCTAGTCCTAAGGAGTTCTGTGAGAATGCAATTAAATTATGTAGTAAAAGACTCTACTGATTTTGGAATATGAACGCCTGTTTCCTTCTTTATCACTTTCCTCTCTACAGCTAGAAAAAGTACTTGCAGCTAATTCTTGATAAAAGATATAACTATAAAAACATCATTTTATCATTTGGTTTTCGAAATGAAGATTTCAATTGTTTCTCAAGAAATATCTAAGGATTGGGGATCTGGGAACTCTAATAAAAAAGACCTAAGTGTCAAATGGCATTCTAAGGGTTAACAAAAAGTCCTACATTTACCTTCTGTGCATCAAGTAAAGCGTTTAAGATCCAGTGGATGGTGCATGTCCTTGCAGCGTCCATCCCTTAAATTTGGTAAGAAAAGAAGAACTGCTCAAATCTTTAACTTGTAGGAGGAGATATAAGATAAAATGCAAGGAAAACTTTGGTATAAAGAGGAGCGGAAAACACGATTTGCCCCTAGGGAAGTCAGCTCTCCTCTGTCTGACTCTCTTTTCACACACACACACACACACACATACACACACACACAATACTGAGAAATTTCAAAGTCACTGGGTTAAAAGAAAACTTTAAAACAGCCAGAGTGCCTACAAAGCAATCCCTATTCTGCCCTGAGTTATGTTGAGAGCAGCTTGAATCTTCACATATCTAATACAGTGCCAGAGCCAAGCCAGTCCCAGGATTATCATAAATCTTGTATGAAAGCTAAGTGAAGCTTTAGCCTGCCACCATTTGAGAGATAGAACTGGAACCCCAAATTTAGCCCTGTGTCCTGTTCATGTCTCAAGGGGGTAGGAGCACTTGGATGAGTTTCTCTGCCCAGTTTGACATTCCCAACATTCAATAGTGAAATCTGCACCAGAAGCTAGCAAAAATAGAAACTACAACTTTAAGAAGAAAGAATAAAATGAATGTAATTATACACCGAAGAAGAAAACCAACAACAGCAACAAACTATGAAGCAGTATGAATTAAATATTTTCTTAAAGTCAAACCATGGCCTTTTAGGAGGGAAATAGAACTAAGTATTGGTAATGTATTTCAGCTTTTTGTTGATTTTAGTTCACTTAAAATGAATCTAAAGACATCAAAATGATTTTAGGTTCTATTTTTAAAGAAATTCATTTAAAATTCTTTATTTTGAATATTTATTTCCCCACATTGCTCACCGTGCTTGGCTTGTGAAAAATCACTTGCTTCCAAGCACCTGAAAGCTTAATGACATCACGGAGTGTCCTAAGAATGAATCCAGCAGTATGACTACTAATGATGCTAATGTATCCTGAAGGTTTCTAAAAAGCCTAGCGTTTTTCCACATACACAGTGCATCTGTGCAATTTTTGTTTTCATTAAGGACAAAGTTAAGATTAGAGGCTTCATTGAGAAAGAAGGATAATGAACAATAGTTATAACATTTTACTAATATAGAGTATCTTACAGCTCATTCAATTACTTTTTATGCACACAATGCATTTTCTCATCTCTACACAAAAAATTAACCCATTTTCTAACAGATGAAGAAATTGGAACTCAGAATTGAAGGTTCTTTGCCAAGGAATGTAGCTAGAATAAGGTAAAGCTAGGACCAGAAGCCAATTGCTCTAGCTCTCAAGAGTTGTGGTCTATGCCAGTGGCAGTGAGGATGGACCCAGCACCCAAACTAAGTTATTCACATTTTGAAGCTATTAGCATCCCAGACCCATGAATCTCTTCTCCGAGTATTATCTGTTCTTATTGTACACCATAAAGATAACATATTTCTCTAACTCATAATTTTATAATTCAGGGACAAAAGTAAAAACATTTCCTGGAAGGAATTTGATGATTGTTTTCACATTATTATGCAAACATCCTTATATTTGTCTTCAGTTTGATTGAAATTTTAGATCTTAAATTACTATTTTAGGCAATATTTTTAAATAATCATTTGGAACATTTCTGCACACACACAAAAAAAAGGTTGAGTTTTTTTTTCTTTTTGAAAGTTATCTCTGTGTCCAGGATAAAAGTTTCTATAACTTCTAATACCACTTACTATGCTATTAGGGGCCCCAATTTTTCTTCATTTCATTCCAAATAAGCAGAAGAATAAAGTATTAGAAGTTTAATTGCCCAGTTTATTTCATTTGAAGAAGAGACATTTCTTTGTAAAAATTAGTCTAGCATTTTAGAAGTCAAAATTATGTAATTATATACCTAAAGACACTTTTTAAGCATTTATAAATTTATTTCTCATTCATCAGAAGCCTACTTACCTATAGAAAGGTAAATGAAAAATATGAAATCAGATACGATCCAACTGTAAAAACAAGGAGTCTGGGAAGGATTTAGAAACAGCACAGTCTGCAGGTCCAAGCCTGCTATTCTGTTTTCTTCTTAAATTTTATTAAAGTAGGTAGTAGAAAATATGAAGATATGACATTGCCGTCTGCTGTTTAATTTGACAAGGGGTAGAGAGGGAACTACTGTTGACCTCATTGCTTGCACCAAAGATCCACATAAGATGATTTGTACAAATGTAAACTTTCCTTCCCCTGACCTCTCCCTTCTAGAGATTAGATGAGGTCGGGGTTAGTAATTCAGAGTTCTGAAGCTATTACCAAGAGGAAAATTCTATGGGAAATGAAGAAAAGGAAAAAAAAAACATCTAAAAAATTACAGGAGTTATCTATTTCAAAACACTGAATGTGAATATGGTCAGAAACCAAGGTATGGAGGAAAAATCCTCAAGACATCCACTCAAGGACTTTCTAGTAAATATTGTATTGGATGTTTGATAATTGGTGAACTGTCTAGGTTTTCACTATTTAAGTGCCTACTATGAGTCAAGCTCTATGCCAGGTGCTAAACACACAAAAAGAAAGTTGGCTCATTATCTTCCTTCAAGAAGCTTACAGACCATAATACAGTATTGTGAGATAAGTGCTGTGATAGAGATTTGGCAGAGGAAGGACTCTTAATCCAGCCTCAGGGGAGAGGGAAGATTTATAACTGGATTACTAGCTCCATAAAGCAAAGCCCTTGTCTGCATGGCTTCTACCACCTCAATACCAAGCATTAAACCTAGATCCCTCAGAGATTCTCAGTGATGTTAATACCAACAGAGCTGAGTCTTACAGAATGGGCCAGAGTAGCACAGGTGATGTTATTGGGAGGTGGTTTTTTAGGCAGGCTCAAGAGTAGAGGCTGCAGAGCAAGATGATTTCTAGGAATTGCAAGGAAATGCTGTGAGTGGAAAATCATGGACTATGATGCTAGAAAGATATGTAGGAATGTATCTTAAAGATGTTGTGGACCATGATGAGAAATATAACCATTGTATAGAGAAATATCAAAGTTCTTACTTTCAAAGCTGGTAATTAGAGTGTATGCATAGGTTACTGCTATGGTAGTACAGAGGAAAGAACATGATTAAACTGCCTAAGAAGCCCTACAAAAAAAAGAAAAAGTGATCTTTATGCTTTGAATGAGAAAAGAGAAGAGAAATCATATTCTGAGAAAAGCAAAATGTTCCTCAGAAGACACAGAGGCATAAGCAGTCCAGTGTTTAAATAGACCAATATACCTAGGCCAGTGGATGATGAAACTAGAAGAAGGAAAGTGACCAGACTATGATGGTTTCTGCATGCTAAAATAAGATTAAACTTCACCTTGAAAAGAAAGGGGAAACAGGGAAAGACTTACACCAGAAGAATTATTCATGTATATTACCATTTTAGAAAGTAAAAATACCTGTGCATATGGTGAGGCTCAGAAAAACCAATGAAAATTTGAGGCAGTATATTCTACTTCAGGAGGCAGTTTGGAAAGTTTTTGTTGATATAATTAGAAATAGGCATTATGAGTATTTAATGGTTGGGGATCGAGGGATGCTTGAAATCTTGCAATACCTGCAGTCCTGGAATAAGGAAATTGCTCTTGCATCCATATTACTTTCTAATGCCCCATTGAACATTCATGTATGTGAAAAAACCTCTTCTTGATTACCTGCATTAGAATCTAATACTGTTTTACATGTTAAGACACAGTTCTTTGCACTGGCTTAATACACACCAAATGGTACAAAAATGCAGGTATCACATAAACTGAAGTAAAATTTTATTTTGTTTTTTTGCAACTTTGTCTAGAGTTCACTATTTAAGGGACAAAGATTACATCAAGAAAACATTGATTGTCACCAATAGCACATTTGTATTAGCTACTGTAGCTACTGTATTCACAGCACTTCCACACTTGGCATATGCATTTTTCCTTTCCGAATAGTCTTTCTTGTGACCCAGCCCCAGTGTCAGCCATAAGATCACTTAATGGCACCTCAATGGCTCATTGTAAGGAGGGGTCTTAAATACAGAAGATTGAGAAGTCATGTGAGACAGCATAGTAGTTTAACGTAGGAAGAAAAGTAGATTTGGACAGAGGCTCTCAAAATGCATTAGGATTAGAATTACTCAGAAACTTAAATTACAAGGGAAGAGGCTGGAGTTGTGGTTCAGTGGTAGATTGCTTGCCTAGTATGTGTGAGTTACTGGATTCGATTCTCAGCACAATATATAAATAAATAAAATAAAGGTTCATTGACAATTAGATACCTTTTTAAAAAATATTGCAAGAAAAGATTCTCAAATTCTACCCTCTGACAATCCGGGTCACCTGGTCTGGAGTGAGGTGAGGCCAGAATTTTTAACAATTTCCCCAGAGGATTCTGCTCCAGATGTTTAAACTTTGGAACACACTTGGAGAACTGTAGCACTGTGTAGGGGGTCTCCTTGAAACTCCACAATCTATGGTCCTATGAAGACTGTGGCTATAGGAGTGATAGTAGTCCCTCTATTTCCCCATTAGGATCACCAGAACTCTGGCACCACTATACTTCCTTGGACTTCAGCATCAGTGACCAGATGAGTTATGTGTTTGTTAGTGATCACAACACACATGCTCTAAACAACTGACAAACCAACTACATTTTCTCCTAGGTGTTACGTATACAAAGTACCATCTTTGGTATTCATAGGCATCAGTAAGAGAGTAAATGGTCAAAAAATGACTCAAAATGTGCAATGTGCGTCATAGCAGGTATATAAGAAATGAAAGTTTGGCCAAACTGCACTGAAATTTACTCCATGACAAGAGCAGTCCATTTTCTCCATGGCTGTCATAGATTTCATGGATCCTGAGAAATCCAGCCATTTTTAGAAATCCCATGAAATTTACCTTTTCACTCGAATCCACATGAAATCAAAATTTTTCCCTACGAGTCCCCATAAAATTGGCACATTTCCTCAGAAGACCCCATGAAATTATAAAGAATATTGCAGATTCTTTGCTCCTAGCCCTTGTTGCACATCTTAAAGAGACAGTTTAGAGACTGTATAATTATTCCATTTTTTTATATTTACCTAAAATCACTATGCAGAAGTCATTAAATAGATAATTTCTAGATAAAATGCAACTTGAACTTACTTGGCATAACCTAAAATTATAAGGGATAATTCTTTCTGATAAAAAGTGGGTAATAATTCAAAAAATTGATAAAAGCATGAAGTTACTCTATTTTTTCTTTAGATAAAATGGTCATTATCTAATGTTCTTAAAAATAGAGATAATTTATCCAAACATTGATGTTATCAACATTTCTGGAGAACCATTTGAAGTTAGAATGTTATCAATAAGACTATTCCTTTGTCACATTAGCAAACTATGTAATAATCAAATGAAAACAAACTTTACCTCAAAGCAAAAAGTAGGATTCTCACATCAGGGTTCCTAATGGTAAATGATAACTTTTATAAGTTCTACTTTATAGGATGCTATGAGAATCAAGTGAGATAATGAATCTGCAAATGCTGACTCTAAAGTGCTTTAAAGATACAAAAGAGTAAGTTGGTGCCATTTTCAGATTTAGTGAGAAAATTCATCATTAAAATCTGTAAAAAAAAAAAATAGTGATCCTTGTTAAAAGCAGCATGTGTATTCCAATTAATACAAAATAAAAACTCAAAAATAAATGTTCTCTTCACACAGAAGAATTGACTATGAAAAAATTTTAAAAGGCCATCATGACAAAACAGAGCTAAATTGCAAGAAGTAGATAACTTTAAATTAGGACTATTTATTTATTATGAAAATGAAAGGAACACACATATTTCCTATTCTATAGTCACTGTAAAGTTTCACCTCCCTGGTTTTACCTGTATCTTGATTCCTTCAGGATTAAGCAAAACAAGCTCTCAGTTCAAGTCAGTAAAACCACACTTAAAATGCCATTTCCTGAATGTGAGCCAGTATTCCATTCAGCAGAGGAAGTTTTGCTGCAGATGTGTCCTCCTGAATGGTAATTGACCTACAGAAAATCTAAGCTGCCTTTGAGCTTGCCTTTGTATTTTCATTTGAATCATGTGAATATTTGCTCTTTTATTAGATTCATCATCCACAATCACATATCCAGAAAGGTTCCCGGGGCTGACCACAAAAATCAGTGTAATAAAGAGAGTTGCTCCAAGCTTCCAGCCAGAAATTTTAGCAACATATATAACCACCCCCAAAAGACAGATGCAGCTACAGAAAGGAAAGAGTAATTTAGCTTGTTCTGGTATTTGGAATTCTGATTCTGATCCAGATGGGAGATATTGTGCTGTCCTGGTAAAAACATCAGTGCAGAAAGAAAAGTACTTCTCCTGGCTCTCTACCAACATTGATTGGATTCCCCTTTAGGTTAATCAATCTGCTGCTGAATTAACTTTCTCTCTGTTGTGATAACCTTTCAGGCTCTCCAACAACACAAGGCAGATAGAACATGGGGTTGCAAATCAGAGGAATGGGGTTCTAATCCTAACTTTGCTTCAAATATCATGCGACCTTTTGCCCCTCAGTTAACCTCTCTGAGGTTCATTTTTCTTATCTGTAAAATGGGGACAATAATCCCTTTTCTGACAACTTTTCAGAGTTTTAATAAAGCTCATAGCATGTTTTCAGTGCTTGCACCTGTCCAGGATTTCCTTGAAAGGAAATTGAGAGAGCAGGGAGACCCATTTGAGTATTGTAGGGAGCCAGACCCAAGCAGTGACCCTCAAGTACTTTCCAGGGTCACAATGCTTAGACTGAGCAGAGTACTTTTATCTGCCTTTATGCCTCAAATTCCTATTCTAGAAACAACCAGGATAATTAAATTGAAAGCAATATTTATGATGCCAAAAGTTTTGAACATCGAGTGCCTAAAAAATTATATGAATACACTATAATGAATCTCCACGTCATGTACAACCACAAGACTGGGATCCCAATTAGAATAAGATATAATGCATGTATGTACAAATATGTCAAAATATACTAAACTGTCTTATATGTCTAGAAGTAACAAATTAAAAAATACACACAATTTCGGAACAAGTTCAATCCATAACTCGTTTCCTATTGATAATTAGTTTGGTTCTAGCATGTGTGAGTTACTGGATTTGATTCTCAGCATTATGGACCTGTGTGGTAAGTAATATTCTTTTCCTAACTTTGCTGATGAGGAACCCATGATGCCAAAGACATGTAATTACCATCATAGGATCTACCAGGTAGAAAGTGATGGAGCAGTCATGGAATTCTCCTGTCCTCAAGTGGTCTTAGTCCTCAAGGTAGAAGTCTCCATGAAACTCTTTTACGTCCATTGGTGTTTGAGAGTGATTTATAAAAACTTCTGTTAACGAATTTGCTCCAGATGTTTAAACTTTGGAACACACTTGGAGAACGATAGCACTGTGTAGGGTCTCCTTGAAACTCCACAATCTATGGTCCTATGAAGACTGTGGCTATAGGAGTGACAGTAGTCCTTCTATTAATGAATTTATTTATTGCAGTGCTGAGGATCAAGCCCAGGGACTCATACATGCTAAATGAGCATTCTGCCACTGAGCTATACCCCATCCCAGATTTTTCTTCACTATAAAAATGCACTCATCTGCTTATATACTCATGAATTTTTCAGTTATTTAATGGGCCCCTGCTCTGTACCAGATACTAATCTATGTTCTGAAAAATTCAGATATCATAGTAACTCTCTTCCCTTTCGGGTCAAGGAAATGGACCTTTCAGGATAGTGAGATGAAAATCTGTCATGAGGCAATTGATTAGGGTATGTAATTAGAAGAGTATGGTGCTACACTATTTACCTCAAAACTGGATGAACAAGGATTGGCACAGTAAAGAGTAGCTGGGTTTAAGTCAGCATGCTGGTTCCAGACCTAAGAAGGCTAGAAACATGAGTAGAGATTCTCAGGCAGCCAGAGACTATGGGATGGGGTTTCATTTAAAATCAATAGAAGGGAGGGATGAGAAATAGCCTAGCAAAAGCAGACCTTTGTGTCAGGAAGTTATGTACTGGGGAAGCTCCTGATGCTTCCAAATATGTATTCCAAAGATGTTCAGTCATTTGGACACCTTGCAACAGAGAAGTTTTCTACAGCCAATTGACAATTTCCAAGGAATCACAATGATTGACAATGACCTCCAGCAGTATCACTTAAAGAAACAGAATTAATGACCTCCATATGTAATCCCTTCTGCTTCCTTCCATGTAAACCCAAATGGTGAGAAAAGAGATAAGTAGCAGATAAGCCCTCCATCCCCATTCCCACACAAATTGATGATGAAAACCTGGGCTGGAGAGAAGAGACCACTATACTGACCAGGAAGATGCAATTTTAAATTTTACTTGACCAATCTATTTTCTAAAAAACCTGAAAGTAATCAGGCGGGCATGGAATTCACTTGAGATATTAATAGAGGATCGTGGTGGTCCTTTGAGAAATAATAAAACTATCTTTGCATCCCCCGTGGAGTTTGGACTATTCAAACACTAGCTATAGTGTTATAAATAAGGTATAGGCATAGACAAGGAGGTAGTGAAAGCACTTAGAGGGACAATTAACATAATATTGGGCTGTCAAAGAAGCTCAGAAATGTTTAGAGGTATGATAAAACTATGTCCTGGTTAACGTCTCTAAGCCTCTATTTTCCTTTTATAACATTACTTGCCAAAGTCACTGAGTCATGTTTATTTTCGCCTTCACTCTAGATCTTTGACTTTAAAACTATAAGGAACTTGTTTTGCATAATGCATGGACTAGTCCATTAATTTTTTAAAAAATTTTGCACAAGCAAGTTCCCCTTTGGACAATGGCAATTTCATTCTCTCCACTGATGGATTCACCTTAAAGTATTTTGAGGATGAAAGGGCTTGTTCTTAAATTGTAAAGGTATATATGAGCGTCCAGTCGAAATGTAGACTTCAAAACCTGTATTATTTGGGTTGCTTGTATTTCTCAGAACAAAAGACCTACTACAGAGATGTTGCTATCTCCTACACATTGGAATGGAACCTTCCAAGGAGGCCAGGGATGCTGCCCAGCCTTGCTGCTCACCACCAGGTACGTGACTGGCCAGCTCATACCTCCAGAATCACCTCTCCACTGCCTGCTGCAGGGTGTGTTCTAAGGACAGTGCCCAGGAGCAGAAACTAAATAGTTGCTTCTTTTTATTTTCTTGGTTTTGTTTGTTTGTTTGTTTTTGTTGTGTGTGTGTGTCTAATTTTTATTGTATCCCCTTTTGTCTGCCTATAAGAACAAAATTTAAGCTGTCTGGAATTAAAGTAATTTGGGGAAGAGTACCAGGGATTGAACTCAGGGACACTTGACCATTGAGCCACATCCCCAGCCCTTTTTTGTATTTTATTTAGAGACAGGGTCTCCCTGAGTTGCTTAGCGCCTTGCTTTTACTGAGGGGTGGCTTTGAACTCACCATCCTCCTGTCTTGGCCTCCCAAGCTCCTGTGATTACGGGCGTGCTCCACAGCGCCAGGCTTGGAATTAAAATAATATAAGATAACAAATTCTCAGACCCCAAGCAGCCATTCTATTGAGGAAGCTTTGAACAGGCATTGGTCTGATGGCACTTTTACTTTCATATCATTAAGAGATTTCAGAGGTTGGGGTTGTGGCACAGAGGTAGAGCCCTCGCCTACCATGTGTAAGGTGCCAGGTTCAATCCTCAGCACCACATAAAAATAAAATAAAGATATAGTGTCCACCTATAACTAAAAAATAAATGTTAAAAAAAGAGATTTCAGAACGTGGAAAACATGAATGGTTCTTGCTCTCACATATGCTCAGATGGATTGGGAGTACCATAATGAATAGTGTTCAACTCCCCAATTTCTTTGCAGTTTAAACTCGATCATTTTCATCTTGTTGTCAAACTGGCCCAAGCTGTACATTGAATCTAATGAATTTCCACTGTAATTATTTAAACTAAACAGAAGGATTTTGAAATGAGAATGATAGTTGTCTTGTTCCACAAACCCAGACTTTTCCTACCAAGCAAATGTGACTGTTGAGCGTCTTCTGTAAATTACTACTTGTAATCTATGAAACTGCTACAGTTTAGTGTGTGGTCATATGGACTAACAATAATTATTTTCCTTCATCACAGATAATTAAAATTTAATATAATTAGGGTCATTTTGTCATGTGATAAAATTATTAAAATGCAGCAGTATAATTTAAATGAACTATGCCAGTCAGCAACAGAAATGGAAGGAATCTCTGATACATGTGATATGACATCAGAAACATTACACTATGTGAAAAAGCTCCACACAAAAGACTACACATGATATGATGACATTTATGTGAAATTTCTAGAAAAGGCAAAACTATAGAGACAGAAAACAGATCAATGTTTATCTGAGGCTGCTGATAGCAGGGAGGATTGGCAGAAATGGGTACAAGGGAACTTGTTGAAATGATGAAAACGATCTAAAACTAGATTGTGTTTTTGACTGAACAGCTCTAAATTTAATAAAATTCCATCAAAATGTACACGTAAAATCAGTGAAGTTTATGGCAAATTACATATACATAAAGCTTTAAAAAATCTAGGCTTGCTCTATTCTCCTTCTGCTAATACTTCATGTATTCCTCTGCTTTTTATTCATGATCAGAGTAGAACATTTTTTTTTTTCATTCTGTGATCTTCCTCTGCTGAAAACTTACCCAAATATAGCATCTCTTTATATCTCCCTCCTTCTGTCTGCCTGGCTTGTTCATTCACTCAGTCATTCAATTATTCAACAAAACTATACTGAGCATCTACCAAGTATCAAGCCCTGCCTGCACTAGGTGCTGAAAATGCAAGATGAATAAGTCATCTCCTCTCTTCTCTTTATCATAAACTGGCTTAATTTTCTGGGTGCACTTACCCCATCTCTCCTACTTCTAACTACCCTATTTAAATCAGCAATTTTGCAAGCTGGATCAGCGCTTTGAAGAAAGTCCTACCTTGAAGTGTCAATGTTTTATACTGTAATGACCCGATCTTTAAAACACTTAATCAGCTCAAAATGAAGTAATCAGTTAAAACATTTATTCACTGATTTCTTCCAAGAAAAGAAAAATAACAAGCCATCCCAGTGGTTTAGGATAAATGACTTACTTGATTCAGCAACACCAACTTTATTGCCCTGTCATGGACAACTAAGGCAGTTTTGGATTTGTATAAACACTGCTTTACATTCTGAAGGAAGGACTTCTGAGACTGCTTTTGAAATGTCCCTAAATTCAAAACTGACTTTTGGATTGGGATTCATCTTCCAAACTAAGTGTGATGAAGTTAATATGTTTCCAGAATTTTTTTGTGTGTCCATTATTTTTTCTACATACATCTCTTCCCTCTTCTACAAAAATTTCCATCTGCACTTCTTGTGCAGCAGATATTGAACTAAGTTCTACTAGAAGAACAAGACCTACATTACAGTTTGCCCTCAAAGTGCTTAAAATGGGAGAGAAAGACACACAAAATGACAAGACAACAAAATCATGGAAACATAACACAGAAATAGAAGCTATATACACACCATTATAGGTTTTGTTGAGAGTAATATTGGTCTGATTTTCAGAAATTAAGTAAATATATGATAAAGATATTAACAGTAAGCCGGTAAGGCATTCAAACTAAGGGAACAACATAAGCAAAAGTCATATTCAGACTCTTTATTATAGTTGACTCTGTTTGTAATGCATGATGCAGTGAGGAAGTGACTGAATAAAACAACATTCATTTCCCAAAGAGACAAATAATGAAAGGATGCATACACTAGTCAATAAATTGTTTTTTTGTTTATTTGTTTGTTTGTTTGTTTTGGTACCAGGGATTGAACTCAGGGGCACTCGGCCACTGAATCACATCCCCAGCCCTATTTTTGTATTTTATTTAGAGACAGGGTCTCACTGTATTGCTTAGTGTGTCGCCATTGCTGAGGCTGACTATGAACTGGAGATACTACTCTCTCAGCCTCTAGAGCCACTGGGATTTCAGTCATGCACCACTGCGCCCAGCAATAAATTTTATTTTATGTTATACGTAATGGTAATCCATTGAAGAGTTTTAAGTAGGCAAGTAATATGAAAAAGACCAGTTGATGCCAGTGTAGGGGATAGATGGTGACTAGATTTGAATACTTTTAGGTGGCAAAGGAGACAAAGCCATCTGGAATAGTTTCTTTACTTCCCTGGCTTTCCCAGAACTGACCATGACCTATTGGGTAAGAAGTCATTCTGATACCTCTACCCCTTGGAAAGTAAGCATCCCACAGATTATTATTGGATAGTACCCAGAAACCCCTGTTATATGCCTGGTATGGCAGACTTCAGAATCTAGAGTAGCAATTCAAGTCCATTTCTTCTACATGAGTTTTGTTTTCATTTTTAAATTTCCATTTATGCTAACCAAACATGACTACCTTTGATCTTCTCTGATTTTATTTGCTGGAGAAACCACTCGTTGACCAACCCTCTTCTAAGCACAAACACAATGATTATATCAGTGCCACTGTGAAACTAATTCTCCACTTAAAGTTCAATCAGTTATTCAATACTCTGGATTATTTTTTATACAAAAATGGACATTAATTTCATAAAACTTCAAACATTTTAAAAATTTAAGATGGACCTTGAAAATTTTTGTTTACAGAAAGATTATGAATGCTGCTTCCTTTCCATCTATCCTAGCCTTCTGAAGAAATGAGGAATAAGTCTACAGATAAACGAATGTACGGTCTGAAAAGTGCCAATCGAGAGAAGAAGTCCCCAGTGCAGCACCTTTCTTTGCATGTGAGTATTAAGTTTTACCTGTTCTGGTTTTAGTGCTTGCCTTTATCATATTATTTATTGGTAAAACTGGAAATCATGTTGACTTGAGAAAAAGTACACCATCCCCAAAGAATTCTCTTGCAGTAACTTATAATAAACCTTTGCCTTCCTATTGTTCAAAGTTATTGGGTTTTTTTTTCCTTTTTTTACTTTTTGCCTTCCCATTGTTCAAAGTTATTGTTGTTGTTGTTTTACTGAAACTGCTCCATTCTTTTCCTCATGTTAAATTCTTCTGTAGTATGCAGTTTGGCTTCTGACAGAGCACACACATCATAAAACTGTCCTTGCCTACACTGATGTTTTCATTTTATATGGTGCACTGCCTTTTAACCCTATCATCAAACCTGGTCGGAAGCATGGATGTCAAGTGGTAGAAGGATTCTTATTTAGGGTTGTTGATCAAAGTAGACATCTTATATAAATCAATCTCACACAAAGAAAGAGAGAAGGAAAGAAAGAAAATGTGAAATTTGGTTTCATCTGTGAAAATTGTCTGTTTGGTTTAAATTTGTATGGAAATGTCTTAAATTCGGGTTCTATAATGTTTTGCTTCCATCAGCTTTAAAGCATCGGAAGGTCTGGGCCCTGGGAAAGATTTCCATTAATAGAAAGACTTAGTATGTGTTCCTTTGACCAGACACGTCATTTAAAAACAGTTCTAACCTGTGATGTTCAAAATACGTCTAGATGAAAGAAGAAGTCGGATCCTCCAAAGAACTCAGGTTTAAAATTGGGAGTGGGATGAATCAAACCAGGCTTCCAAAAAGTACAGAGGAAATATAATGCTAAAATTGTGTTTTGTAAAAGATACTAATTAGTAGTCATTAACAAAGAAAAAAGAAGTGAGAGAGGTGGCAGTAAAGAGCTCACTACTAGAAAAAATTTTCTCTTTATTAGCAATAATGCTATGAGAATAGACATCTTTCAAGTGCAGGTAAGTTATCATGGGCTTTTTGATAACTAGCAAACAGAAACAGAAAGATGGTCTATCGCCTGTTATTTCTCTTCTGAGATGGAAATGGGAAAGGTGCGAATACAAGGAGATTTAGACACACAGCAGGTATTCTGAAGTCTTGGGATGAGTTGCCCTTTCGCAAGCACTAAATGGATAGGAGACCCAAGTAAGAAGTCAGTGTCTTTTCTCTAATAAGGAACTGAAAAGAATAACAAGGTGATGCCTGATGCCAAAGCTGCAGGAGCCAGGCTGTGCGTGTCACAGAAATATTAGCGTTTATGAGCACAGCAGCAAATAGGCTCAATGCAATGCAAAGAAGGACAATAGATCAACATTTCAGGTTTGACTGAACCAGAAATTAAAAACAGATTAAAAACACACTTATGCATAGCTATTGATGTTTCTTTTAATCTTGCCTTCCAAAGCTAAGAAATAAGCCCTTAACTGTAATTTGTAAAATAGAAATTATATTCTTGTATTCTGAATCAAAATCAAATATTAGTGAGGTAACATCAAAATATATTTCTCACACGCATACATACATAATTTTAAAGAATTCACATTCTAGTAGGGAAGTATCATTATTCCTTCATTTATCTCAAGTAATCACACAAGGAAAAGAATAACTCATTCAGTGTGAGGACCACAATCTGTAGCCAGTCTTATCTACTTAGTGATCTGGTACCTGCATTGCAGGAACTGTGTCTAGAAGGAACTGATCCACCTATGCTGAAAATCCGCCATATTTTTTGAAGTCATTTGCGAAGTCACTATAAATGTTTTAAAGTTTTAACATTTCTATACAGAAATTTAAAAAGAGTGGTCATGTGAGGAAATTTTGGACAGGCTCCTGAAAATTGCTCTTAGTGTCACTGTCAGACTGGAAGTGACCTCCAGGCATAGAGAGGTTCAAGAGCCTTCGTTCGCCCTTGTGGTTCTATGGGATGCTACCAGGTCTATTTAGAAGGATTACTTTCCCTCTGTCTGCTTCACCTACAACTTCACTGGAGTGATAAGTTTGACTTAGAAACTTTTGAAATACATATGATTAGTAAATTAATACACCATTCAAGGTCAGTGGTCCTTCACGTCTATGTAAGCTTTCAGCATGATATATTGGATACAAGAATCATCTCTAAAGCCCCACAATCTACCCTTTCCCTCTGGGGAAACTCTCTTCCCAATATGCATTGGGCTTTCTGGTGTTCTCTGTTCCTATCTTTCTGGAATCACAGGTTCTGAAGACTGGGGGAGCTAGTGTTCCATGAGGCATACTTTGAACAGCAAACACAAGGATCCTGAAGATAAATTCCTCTTCCTCTCTCCCCTCTGCAAACTGTAAAAAGGAACATGGCTCCATAAGGTTCTCCAGAGACAACTCAAAAGGACCGAGTGGACAGACATTTGTCTGTTTTCTTTTGAAGCTGTGGCCACTTCAATAACATATCACATTACATTTGCTCTCCCTTTGTCCTTCCCTGGCCTTTCTTTTCCCTTCATTCTCACTATCCCTGAATGCCCTCCAATAAAACATGAGAATATAAAATTTTGTGTCAGCTCCTGCTAAGAGAAGGCCAAGAGAGGATGGCTGATCAATTTCATGACTAATTTAATAGTATACACTGGCCCAAGAGAACACCCAGTCAGAGGTATTCTACCCACCTAGGTCCCTTTGGAACAAGTTTATCGCTATTTTTTTATACAAATAAAAGGAAAAAAGAGGCATAAACAATTTTTTTTTAGTGTAGCACTTACAGATGAAACAGATGTTACACTAACTTTATCTTCTGGAAGGAACAGAAAGACTTTGACACATCTTGATTTAGAAAAATAGTCATTGCCTATTAATTCCATATGTTCAAGTGAGATGGGGGTGGGGGGAATTATTACATTTCAGTCCCAGAAGGCCCCATAGGATATTTTCCCAAAGGTTTTCTTTACGTAAATTCTGGATGGCCTAAATTTCTCCACACATGGTGCCACAGGCTCTCAGATTCAACTTGAAGTCACTCTCTCATCACCAACTAAAAAGGGAACAATGTATATACTGAATACTCAGATTCAGAATCAGGACCTTCTTTGTGTGACCTTCCAAATCTATTCTTCCTCCCTATTGCAAAATCGAGTGCTCTTGACTTCACTTTCATAGTTTCCTATCTGGAATTCTATGTCAGCACTATCTCACAGCCAGCTCTTAACTGTGTGTCTTTTCTAAGGATACTGGGAACTCTCTAAATTTCAGATTCTGTTGCTTTTATTTTAATATCCCAAATATTTCCTGAGACATAATAAGGACTCAATAAAAAGAAACATAAGAGGTGAAAAAAGACAGAGGAGAAAAAGAGAAAGAAGGAGATGAGAATGTACATGACCAGGTTGCTGTGCATTCTTTTATTCTTCCAAGATTTGGGGTGGGAAGCAGAGAATCTAAAATTAAATAATGCTACATATTTTTAAAAGCCCTGTAAGAATTCCACTATTTCACTGCCCTTTTAACTCCAATGTATTTCAATTCAACCCTTTGGAAATTTCTCTTAAAACATGGATTTAAAAAAAAGACAAGGATTAAAACATGGAATTCAGTAGTATGTTAAAAATCAATAAAGACTTGTTTTCCAGAAATTTGTTTCAAGGGAAATTGTCCTGAAATACTTTCCATCTGTAACAGATATTGTAGTTACTGAATTTCCAGCTGGGAAAAAGCAGCTATGTGAATTAGGATGAATCATCCTGTAACTAATAATAAGCCTGCTAATCCTAAAGAAGAAACAGAAACTTAAAAATACTGTTTTCAACAGAAAATTTGGTCATAGCACTATCAGATAAAGCCCCTCCTACTCTTGAACTTTAGGGGTTGTAATCTAGATGTGTGGAAATCCTTCCTAAAAGAAAGACTTGTGCCATATCTGTGCTCTCAAACACCAGGAGATATAGTCATTTTTCAGAATGAGACTGCGGTACTCTGACATAGTTTAAAGAGAGGAGGCAACTGCTATTTTTGATTGTGTTAACCTGTGCATAATTATGTAATTACCTACTAAAATTTAGTCAGAATGTTGCATATCTAAATCATTAACTTTAACAATTGACAAGCTGCTTTGATTAGTATTTTCATAGAGTAGGATAACATACTTTTGTCAGCTTTCATATGATTAGTTATGATTGGGAATTTGTTTATGCAAAATGTTTTCATTGCCAGTTTAGAAAAAAAAAAAAAACGGGAAAGTGAGGGTGGGGTATCCTGTGCCTCCCCTCAGCAGACACCTTCATGGTTCAACTTAGGAAATGTCAATGAGGAGAAAACACATAAAGATTCACATTATCAACCCTCCTCCCGTGCGCCATGGCATACAATTTTAGTGTAAGATTAGAAAAATATCTAGAGAATTCAACTTTGAAAGTTGGGTTCTCTTTTCCCAAATTCGACTAACAAGGATATCAGTGTGGCACTAACTTAGACTGCCATAGTCAACTGACTTGGCCAGGCTGCCCTTAGAACAGCATTGATCAGTACAGCTGATCTTCTATGGAAACAGCCTGCCAATATATTTGTTATTTATTTTAGCAGAAACACCACAGCTGCAGCAATTTTTGAGAGAAATTTTTCTGACACGTCTGATTTGCTATCATTCCTAGGTACTATTGACTACACACACGCATTCCTATTAGGCTGACATCTCTGGATGCAGCTAAACTATTGAAATAGAAAATCCTTTAATTTCTTGGCTACGATGGAGTTCTGTGATGCCAAATTTCAACTCTCCGTGGAAGATGGAAAGTCCTCAGGACATGAAGTGTTTCTTGTCTCCTTAGGCAAATTGGCTGGGCTTGTTTGAAGTAAGCAATTACACAAAGTAGCGTACAGAAATTTTAAAGTAAAATTAAAAACAAAAATACCCCACTGGCTACTATGCATGTATTGCCTTTCTCTTATGAGGGAATATGTTTGGGATGGAGATGGAAGTAATTAAAAGTGATTAACACAGGCAATACATTCTATTTTGGAATGGAAAAAAAAATATGTGTGTGATTTGCCTCTGAGAAGGTGAGAACCACCCTTTCAAAAGAATTTTCAGACCCTTATCTCTCATTATTCTTTCCTTTTCTCTGCATTTTTATGATGTGTTCTAGAAAAAAATGCCTAGAAAGGAAGTTTCATAATATGATACTCATTTAATGTCTCCCCATCTAAACAAGAAATAATATTCTAAGTGCAGTGTGTTTTTAAGAGGAGCAAAGAAGGCTATACCATGTGAGCAATTTTTTCTCTTTATCAGATTAGGAATGTCAAACTCCACAATCATAAAGTATTGATCTCTCAATATCAGACACCCCTGTCTCCAAGTCCCACAAGCATGAACATTGCTCCATCTTTCACAATAAGACTCTTTCCCACCATCAGACACACTACTGTCTTTGAAAGCACAAGCTTAATTATACTGTTTTTAAACCTTCATGATTTAGCACACAGGCAGCAATGTTAGCTCCTCACTGAAGCTTTAATCTTATCTTTCCATGTCTCTGAATATAATTTAAATGTAAGATTTTTAAAAAATATTAAGTCACCATCTAGCCCTATAATTTTTCTTCTTTGTATCAATTCTACCTTTCTTGACCATGATTCTGCAATAGCTCTTAACAATTCAAGAAATATCTGACTTTCGGAAAATTTGGAAAAGAAATCCCTTCACTTCTCTTCTTTGATGACCCTCCAAGTTATCTACTCCATTATGCTAAAAAAAAACAGAATATTATATTATTTGATGCTTCCCTGTTTTCTCATTTATGGTCACTCATATTCACTATCAATTATTTTAGTGCCTCCTCATTTATGATCTACATGGATATAAATGTTTATAGAATAATTAGATGGAGAAATGTATTTCCTTGGTCAGAGAATGGTCATCTTATAATGCTAAATACGTTAATAAAAAGGACTCAGATATCATGGGGGTGTTGTAGGTAAAATGCGTTAAGGAATCCTCTTGCTTCGATATATCACAGCTTAGGAATATGATATTTAATGATATCATTTTACTGCTTAGAAAATTAAACTATTCAACTTCCAGCTTTGTAAAAGTATAACATATTTAAATACAATGCCTCAGTTGAAACTCAGGTATAAGGTGATCTGTAGGGATGGGATCAGGAATGAAATGCAATGGGGGTCTAGAATGGACAGGGATGTTATAAGAAATGAAGTGAAACTCAGCAAGGAAGGGAGGAATTGGGTAAACTCTAGGATGGTATAAACAAGTGGTATCTTTGCATACATACTTGGTAACAATATGCTATATATTTTAACATATCTGGTTAAGGTATCAAAATAGCATCAAAAACAAAAGAAACCCAAACCAATCTCTAATCCAAAGTTTATTTGTTGTGAAAGGCTGTCCTGTACATTGTATGATGAGCAGCAACACTCATACCTGTTCCCATCAGATGCCAGTAGCTCTTCATGCAGTTGTGATAATCAAAAAATTCTCCAGACACAGCCAAATAGCCCCTGGTAAAATTGCCTCCAGTTGAGAACTACTGTTTAAATATCTTTTTAAACGATCACACTTTTAGCCTCATAAACATCCCTAGTACCTACCACCTGCTTATGATTTTCAAGGCAAAGGTAAGTAAGAGTCCCTAAGGTTTCAACACTCCATATCCATGACCCATTAGTAATAACGGTGGTGTTGGTAACCCCATCCTATCATAGATTTGTGAAGACCCAGTCACAGCTCTGTTCTCCACAGCTGAATCAGACAGTAAGTAAGCAAGACAGGCCAGCTGTCCCTTCCTTACATGTAGGTACATGGTGTTCCTTGTCTACTGGACAATTACATTTCACTGTCAACATCCTGTCAACAAAGTCTCAAGAATGGTTGAGACTGGACCCTAGAAAGACAGTCGATTTAGACATCCTCTTAGAACCTTTCAGTTTTTCTTAAAGAACAAAGAAGTAGTCTTGTTTCTGGATAAACATATTATTTTCACTTTAGCAAACTCAATGGTCTATGATAAGTTTCTCTGCATTAAAAAAATCCCTTTCATATTTCTACAGTTCTTTTAAAGCTGACCTTGATTTAAAGGGCCTAAACAAAACTCTGTAAGAACAGCATGCACCTATCTAATAAATTTATTTAGAATTTTATAGGCAGTAGATTTGTTTACAGATTTCAAAGGTATATTAATATCTATCTTATAGAGACAATGATTTTACATTTTACATAATTTTACATTTCTAAGGACATCCTCGCATTTCTCTTTCTGATCTCATAAGCTTGTCTAAATTTCTTAGGAAATGAAAGATTCTAAAAATCATAAAAGTTCCTGTTATTTCCTAAACAGCATGCAAAGCTGTTGCATAATCTCAGAAAAAGATAGACAGGACAGACCTTACAAATATATTTAAATCTCTGAAATGTAGACAAGGATATGTAAATTGAAAGTAAATTTATTTTAGTGAACTGGCAAGAAGGGAAAAAATATAGGGCCATATGTTACCATCAGTTTTGCATATTTGGGGAGGGGGAAGCTTCTTAAGCCAGGCGTTTTCAGGCCATAAAATGTCTTCCATAGGTAACCACAAGCTGGCAAAAGTAGTATTACAAGTGTTGAAAGTTAGAAACGAGGACGATGCTTTTATTGGTGGTGGAGCAGAGTTGGGAACTTGGGATAAGAGGAATGGAGATGAATGTGACATAAATTTACTTAAGTGGAAATGTTATCAGTAAGTAGGGAAGCTGTGCTTGAAGCAGAAGCTCTTTGTGTCACCTTCTTTCCTCCTATTGGTCTCCCTGCATTACAGAAGAACAATTTTGAAAATAACCTACAAGGTAAACATTTGAACCATGGCTCACCTACCTATCCAAGGAACCAACATCCTTTCTTCTTTTGTGGCTTGTATCAGTAAAAACATTACAGTACCCAGGAAGTCAGCTGGAGTTCTTGCTAAGACACAAATGATAAATTACATGAATTTTAGTGTAAATAATAAGTTGCATAAAAGGCAGTCTTTATCAGTTCTTACTGTAATCTTCAGGGCTATGAACAATGCCAGGCAATCAGTAAGTACTCGACAACTTTTAAATGAAAGAATAGATATAGTAAACAATAATTGTATAGAAAATGGTGCTAGAAGCTTTATGTATTCCAAATTAATAATTATTCTATGTGTGCATGTGTATGATTATATTTGGGCACTGCATATAAAAGATTGCTCAATAATTACATGATTTTATGTGTGTACTCCATTAGCATTTATACAGAATCTTTCCATGGCTTATAATAAATGAATTCAGAAGACAGAATTCTAGCAATTTTGGAAAACAGAATTCTAGTTTTTAACTGGAGACATCGTGGGCACACAACTAACTGGATCTCTAAACTTCTATTTCTTTTTTTTAATTTTAAATTTTTATTTTAAATTTATTTATTTATTCTAATTTGTTATACATGACAGCAGAATGCATTTCAATTCATAGTACACATATAGAGCACAATTTTTCATGTCTCTGGTTGTACACAAAGTAGAGTCACACCATTTGTTTCTTCATACATGTACTTAAGGGTAATGATGTCCATCTCATTCCACCATTTTTCCTACCCTCATGTCCCCTCTCTTCCCCTCCTTCCCCTTTGTCCTACCTAAAGTTCCTCCATTTCTCCTATGCTCCCCACCATCCCTATAGATCAGCATTCACTTATCAGAGAAAACATTCACCCTTTGTTTTTTTTGGTATTGGCTTACATCACTTAGCATAATATTCTCCAACTCCATCTATTTACCTGAAAATGACATGATTGTATTCTCTTTTAATTCTGAGTAATATTCCATTGTGTATATATACCACAGCTTATTTATCTATTCATCTACTAAAGGGCATTGAGGTTGGTTCTACAATTTACTTATTGTAAATTGTAATGCTAAAAGCATTGAAGTGGCTGTGTCACTGTAGTATGCTGTTTATAAGTCCCTTGGGTATAAACCGAGAGTGGGATAGCTGGGTCAAATGGTGGTTCCATTCCAAGTTTTCCAAGGACTCTCCATACTGCTTTCCCTATTGGTTGCACCAATTTACAGTCCCACCAGCAATGTGTGAGTGTGCCTTTTTTCCCACATCCTCACCAACACTTATTGGTATTCTGCCGCAGTCTGGCTGGGCACAATCAGGAGCCACTTGTCAAAAGAAACTAACTTTATTTTTAGAACCACACACGCCAAACAAAACAGCCTCTCAGGAAAAACCCTCAGAGCCTCAACTGCCACCACCGGCTTTCCACAAGCCTCTCTCTCCCACACAAGCTTCTCCCCACCTCCCACAATCCTCCTGCTCTTGAGGCCAATTGGCTGGGTCATGTGGGCGGAGCCAAAAAAGTCCCCCAATGAGCAGCTCCGTGGTCTGAAAGGGCAGGGAAACAGCCCAATGAGCATCACCGCAGAGGAGCCAATCAGCTAGATGTTGCTGGGGCCGCTGTGAGCCAATCATCAGCCGGCAGCTGGAAGTTTGCTGGCAGCTGGAAGTTTGCTGGGGCCCCTTCGGCTGTGGCTCTCAACAGCATTCTTCATAGCTTCCATTCTGACTGGAGTGAGATGAAATTTTAGAATAGTTTTGATTTGCATTTCTCTAATTGCTAGGGATGATGAACATTTTTCATATATTTGTTGATTGATCAAATATCATCTTCTGAGAAATGTCTGTTCAGCTCATTTATTGATTAGGTTATTTGTAGGGTTTTTTTTGGGGGGGTTAAGCTTTTTTATTTCTTTGCATATCCTAGAGATTATTGCTTTGTCTGATGTGCATTCAGTAAAAATTTGCTCCCATTTCATAGGATCTCTATTCACCTCACTGATTTGTTTCTTTTGCTAAGAAGAAGCTTTTCAATCTGAATCCATCCCATTTATTTTTTCTTGATTTTATTTCTTTCACTATAGCAGTCTTATCAAGGAAATAAAGGCCTAATTCAAGATGATGAAAATTTGAACCTACTTTTCTTCTATTAGGCAAGGGTCTCTAGTTTAATACCTAGGTCCTCAATCCTCTGTAAGTTTTGTGCATGGTGAGAGAGAAGGGCTTAATTTCATTTTGCTGCATATGGATTTCAGTTTTTCCTGCACCATTTGTTGAAGAACTATCTTTTCTTCAATATATGTTTTTAGAATCTGTCTAGTATGAGATAACTGAATTTATGTGAGTTTCTCTCCAAGTCCTCTATTCAGTACCATTGGTCTACAAGTCTATTTTGATGCCAATACCATGCCATTTTTGTTAAATATTCCTCTGTAGTACAGTTTAAGATCTAGTACAGTGATGCCACCTACTTTCACTCTTCTTGCTAAAGGTTGCTTTAGCTATTCAGGGTCTCTTATTTTTCCACATAAATTTCATGATTGCTATTTCTATTCTAAGAGGAATGTCATTGGGTTTTTGATTGTAATTGCATTAAATCTGTAAGGTCATTTTGACAATATTAATTCTGCCTATCCAAGAACAAAGGAGATCTTTCCATCTTTTAAGGTCGTCTTTAATTTCTTTGTTTAGCATTCTGTAGTTTTCATTGTAGAGATTTTTCACCTCTTTCGTTGATTCCCAAGTTTTTTTTTTTGAAGCTATTATAAATGGGGTGGTTTTCCTAGTTCCTCTTTCAGAGGATTTGTCACTGATGTACAGAAATGCTTTTGATTTATGGGTGTTGATTTTATATCCTGCTACTTTGCTGAATTTATTTATTCATTCTAGAAGTTTTCTGGTGGAAATTTTTGGATCTAGGTATGGAATCATGTAGTTGGCAAATAGTGATAGTTGAGTTCTGCTTTTCCTATTTGTATCCTTTTAATTTTCCATTTGTCTAATTGCTCTGGCTAGAGTTTCAAGAACTATATTAAATAGAAGTGGTCAAAGAGGGCATCCCTCTCTTTTTCCAGTTTTTAGAGAAGTGCTTTTAATTTTTCTCCTTTTAGAATGATGTTGGCCTTGGGCTCAGCATACATAGCTTTTACAATGTTGAGATATGTTCCTGTTATCCCTAGTTTTTCTAGTGTCTTTGTTGTGTCTTTGTTGGAGTGATCAATTTTTGCCTGTATTTGCTCACTTAGGTCATTCTTTAATTCACTGATTATTTTAATTATGTACACTCTGAACTCCTTCTCTGACATTTCATCAAGTGTGCTGTTCGTGGATTGTAGTATTGTAGTATCTTGATTTGTTTTGGGGCATTTTCCTCCCTTGTTTTTTTCATATTATCTATGTTTCTTCCATTCTTGCAGTGCAGATCTGAGGTATTACAGTTTCTACCATATAATCTTATAGTGCCCCTGCAGATTACCTGTACCTCACCTTGCTATTGTACTTCTAGACCTGGGCAAGTGTCCTATGACAAATGCTACTGCTACTAAAGGTGGTGGTAGCAATAGTGGAGATAACTCAAAATAGCAGTGGGGGTGTGCCAAGATGGATGAGACTACTCTCAGAGATGGGATTGAAAGGGTGGGCTGTCTATTCTGAGATGTAGCTGCCTCCAGGCTCTATCTATTGTCCCAAGGTGGAGGCTACTGCATGGGGAGGGCTATGGTGATGGCTGCAGTATTCCAAGATTGTGGTGGGGTAAGCCTGTGTTTGGCATGGGTGTGCCAGTGAGTATGGGAAGTCCTGGATTGGGGCCTGAGTTCCAGTGTGGGTCTGCCTGTCAGCTAGGTGGTACTGGGACTAACCTTGGCCTTGGCTCCCACAGGTCAGTAGGCAGTTCTTGGCCTGGGGCTGGGATCTGGTGTGGGTCTGCTGGTCAGGGGGTATTTTGGGGCTGGAGACTTGGCTTTGGCCCCTTTGCAGGTTGACAGGGTGGTCCTAAGCCTAAACTTCTACTTCTTGATCTATGAAATGACAATAACATGGCCCTTAAAGAGTTCCTGGAAACACAAAATGGACTGATGTAAACAAAATTCTTTGGCAAAATGTAAAGTACTGAATAAATATAAGGAGCATTAGTAAAAAGTTATTCTCAGAGAAGCATTGTATAGATAATTAACATGTTTACAATTACATGACCTCCTGGACTCCAAGAGATTGGAAGTTTTGAGGTACCAAATGCAGGTCAACAAGGGACCTAGGTTCCACACCTAATATTAGTACTCATTTGTCATGAGACTTGCCAGAATTCATGAGCCCTTTTGTACCTTAGTATCATTATCTGTACAACGGGGCCCTTTTAAGTTCCCTGAGGTTTCTTTCTGTTTTCTAACATTTTATGATTCTATGACAGAGGAATATTAATGAGACAACTGGAACAGAATGCAAAAATGAAAGACCAGATTTGGGGAAAGTTTAAGAAAAAAAAGATCAGAGTATAATTAGTTAATTCTTGTGCTGAACTTATAGGTTTTGCCTGCACTGCAGTTATTACTTCAACAAGCAGTTTCTCTCAGTTGTAACCTCACTCCACAATACAGGATTCCTCATGGAACCCAGCAGATACCCATGTGCAACCTAAAAGTGCAAGAAAGTTAAAATCCCATAGGGAAAATATTCAGTGATAAAGCTGAATGATAAGATCAATGACAAAACTCTCCTCTTCCATCCCTTGGGTGGGCAGATGTAAGGCAATTTTATGAGGCTTCTCAGAGGGATATGGTGGGATCAAGCTCAGTTTCTCACCATGATGACCACCTCAGCAATACATTTCTTATTAGTTTTTCTTCTGCCTTATTTCATGCTTCCTAAGCCACCATTCTTCTTTCTTGAAATCACTTCCCAGAATCAACAACCTGGACATAAGCCCTTACCTTGAACTATATTTTGCTCATGGATTATGAACTAAGAAATAAGTGGCCCTGGAAAGGAGACCATCAGGATTATATTTTGGATCTGAATTATTCACCAAATACTTGAAATTAAAGATCCCACAATCATAGGAATAGAGGAAGAGCTAATAACCTCTGGCATGCTACACTTCCACAATTATTGAAGTTATCTTTAGGAGTTAGTTGGAATGAAATAAAAGACATAAAAATTTCAGGGAAGCATTTAGAGGGGCCTGTTCCCTGAATTCTCAGGGAAGACTGTAAGAGAGAGGTTCCATAAAAGGCATAATGAGAGTGTTAAAGATCTTCTACATATCAATGTCAAAGGCCTGATTTTTAAAAAAATGGCAGTCCAAGACCTGAGAGGGAAGCATTTTGTGCCATACTTTTAAACCATCAGGCTACATTAGGGAAAAAAATCTATTGACATCAAAACATTCATGTTTTAGGATTTAATATTTTAGCAAAGAAACCTAAAACCAGTCTTAATATGCTGCCAGGATGACACCTTGAATTTGGGCTACAATATAGAGACATCAGAAGGACATTTGCAGAGGATTGAAGAAGGAGTCAGAAACTCAGAAAGAGGAAATAACTGGAGGGATTTTTTTAAATATGTGAGACCAGAGAATCTACTACCTATGAGTCTGCCACCTTAGTAAAATTTAGGATACCAAATGTCTGGGGTGATACCTGTGATGAGAATCAATCAGGGTCAAGTTCCATTTCCCCAGATGTTAAAGACTGAATACCCAAGACACACTGAGGCAAGCATAGAAAGCAAGTTTTATTTAAGGGATAGAACAGAGACAGACTTCTCTGCAGAGAAGGTGTGCCAGGGCTGGGTATCCAAGGAAGTGGGGGTGCCCTGACCCTTTTATACTTTTTAGATTTCCTTTGTTCTCATGCTTGCTCCTCCTCCCATCCTGCATACAAGATTAGTGGCCAAAAGGTGGGCCAAATTTGGAGTGATGGTGGACTAGGGAGTGGCCCAGGAAGCATTCATTCATTAACAACTCCTTGTATGGAGGAATAATCCCTGGAGGCAGATTGCCTAGGCAACAGGTGGAGGAGGAGGAAACTGTCCAGAAGGTATTAACATTTTCTTTCATTCTGAATCAACCCCCATCTTTCTGATCTAATCATTTATCAGCTATACTGACTGACTTTTTGTCCTCCAGCCTAACCAGGATATCCCCAAACCCTAAGTTCACCCTTTAAGATAAAAGATAAGTTGTGGTATCTGATCTCCCTAATATAAAAATAGAGGCACAGCATGTATAATCCTCTTTAAATTTCACAAACAGTATACACTGTATGTGGGAATCCTTCTCAAACCCATTTATAGTGATCTAGTAAGTTACCCGTTTGAATTTCAAAGCAAGAAAACCATTACAGTAATTCCAAATTCCAGAGCAAACTTTCCTGACCCATAGGCTATAGGTGACAGCATCTAATGGTCTACAGGTATCTGTGATGGGTTCTGATTCTAAATGTTCTGAATCTAACCAGTTCCAACAGGAGAGTTATGATCCAGACAGCTAGGGTCACTTTGAAAATTAGATTTTGGCTTTCTGTTACCCTTAGTTAAAGCATAACACCTTAACCATGGGCCACAGGGAAATATGCCAGGAAAGTTGCCTATCCTGAACTGAATATTATCACAATTATTAAGTCACAAATGTGGGTGAATAACGCACTTTTTCATTGTGTAATGGATCATGCATAAACATGTTCAGAGGGTGCAAGGAAACTATGAGCATGTGACTCAGAATCCATTTCTTCTGCCTCTGTTGCACTGATGCCTTTTCCCTACTAATACTTAAAGCCTCATGGGGTATTGCCCATCCCAAATATCAGAAAAGAAAAAAATGTGAACCTCTTTCGCCAATGATCCTGTAGGTTGATGGTAAATGCATATGGGCCACTGAGATGGAGGTGAAAAGAAATCTTCCCAAACTCTTCTACTGTGGCACTGAGTGAGTCACTGGCACAGAGGCCCTTCCCTTGGCGTAAGTTTTATCCTAGTGTTGCTTCAGTAACAGCAGCACATGGAAGAATCCTGACACCACCTTGACTCTAAAAGCCATGTGCTTTATGCTCTGGGGCTTTAATGACTCCACAGTATGGGACACTTGTGGGAACCACTAGGTACTCACACAAGAGCAGGCCAGCTGGGCAAGATGATCCTCATGTTATCTTAGTGACTCTCTCTCAGGAGGCGGAGGCAAGAGAATAGCAAATTCAAGGTCAGTTTGGGCAACTTAGTGAGAACCCCAGTAATTTAGTGAGAACTTGTCAAAATAAAATACAATAAAATGGACTGGGGAGGTAGCTCAGTGGTAAAGTGCCCTTGGATTCAATTCCAAGTACTAAAAAAAAAAAAAAAAAAAAAAAAGCAGGCTGCAAATAAAAGAGAGATAATGTTCTAGTAGCAAGCCTTTTGTTAACTTCTTAAGAAATTTGAAAAAAAAGAAAAGGTAACTCTAGATTAGCAAATTATCAACTCAAGTCATGCTGTGTGGGTCAGAAAGCCTTCCTTGGTGTTCAAAGACACCCACCAAGTATTAATGTGAGCACGGCTTGGAAGTTCAAGAAAGTACCACCCCCTACTCCTGTGAAATCACTTCCCAGAACAAACTACCTGCATGACCTGCATGCAATCGCCTCCCTCATGTTCTGTTCTGATGAGAAAACTAGACAAAGCTTAGAAATGAAAGAATAGTAAGAAAGGTAATAATAATAGGGAGCAAAGTTCCTTAACTAGAGCTGGCTCTGTAATATGGTAACTTACACATGTATAGATTCAACACAGGAAAATCATTGAACCCAGTGATCATTGTCTCTTCTGATCTCTTGCACCTTAGCCAAGAGATTTGCATAGAAGAAGAAATTGCTCACAGATTTGAAGATGGACTGTGCTTAGTAAAAAATTCAGATGCAGGGGTCTGTTTCACTGTTTCTCCAATGTGATGAAGTCATTAGAAATGTCATTTAATAAAATATACTTATTGATAATAACTACCATTTCATGCCAGGAACCATGCCAAGCAATATGTGGGGTGTGTGTGTGTGTGTGTGTGTGTATGTACATACATGAGTTGAATCACTCTTAAACTTTGTGGCTATCCTCTGAGACAAGTGTCATTATCCTTCTTTTACATGTGGAAAATGTGAGAGCATCATGATATTCACAAAGCACACATAATAAGTGACAGAGAGGATTTGAAACTAAATAAATCATTGTATCATATAGCTAGCTGCCTTTTGAAGCATGTATTTATTTATTTATTTATTTATTTATTTATTTATTTATTTATTTATTTGAAATTAGGCATTGAACTAAACCATGGGAATTATTAGAAAGGATCAGGAAAAAGTTTACTAACCTGCCTGGGTTTTGACTAAAGGACCTAACTCAATTGACATAACTAAAAATTAATTTCTTACAGGAGATCAGAGTGTCACTAATCACTTATCCTGTCATTCAAAACTACTTTATATGCTTAACTGTGTGCAAAGTACTGCTTCAGGTATTGAAGAAAAATAAGACAAAACTTATGAAACTTCAGCACTTTTTAAAACTAAAATGTAAATGCTGCCTCTAGAACTTGCCTGGACTGCAGCAGATGCTGAATACATATGGACTGAAAAGGTTAATATTTCAGGATCAGTTGTTCTTCCAGGCAAAGGTTCAGCCTTCCATTGTATTTTACTGTATCTGCACATAAGCATTTCATTTTCAACTACACTTTACATTTATGGAAGGAGATGCAGAGATCTTGAAGAATGGTTGTTTAATACATCACAAATACTGTGTCATGACAGCATGTCATATTGTTATGATTTACCCAGAATTCTATGACTTGTCCATTTTTTAATTGGTTTTCCTTGTTCCTCTTGACATTCCTTGTATATTCCAGAAACCGATCTATTGGAGTATTTTACATTGTAAATATCTTCTTCATTTGTCACCCTTCCTTAAGTGGACATCTTCAGTTGTGATGTAGCTAAATTTCTCAATTTACTCATTAACATTGTGCATTTGTTCTTGAAGCCCTGTCCTTCTTCAGAGCCACAGCCATTCCCCTCATAATTTTTTGTTTGGATTTCCAGTTTATGCTTCACATTTAGTTCTGTCAAATCTCTGTTTATTTGAACCATTGGTCGAGTTATAAACCAGTTTTATAGGGGCTAGGAATATAGCTCAGTTGGTAGAGTGCTTGCCTCACATGCACATGGCTCTGGGTTCAATCCCCAGTGCCACCAAAGAAGATTCATTTCAATAAACCAAATTTATATATAAATTGTTTCTGACCTTTCGTTTTGGTTTCACTGGGCTTTAAAACTTTGAACTCTGGAGAAGTAAAGTTTGCCTTGCTGAAGTGAAAATAAAAAATAATAAAAAAAAACTTTGACTTGGTAGTATATATTAATATATAGGAGAAAAAGCCTTACTCTTTCATTTTTAAAGAACTTTTCTGAAATTTTTGAGATCTCATTCAATAAACATTCAGTTTGCCAATATCCTATAAAAATTTTTATGTAATTTTGGTTCAGTTTGGATCAGATATATATGTTACTTTAAGTGAAATCAACATATTTATATTATTATTCATTCTATCTATGAACATGGCTCAGTATTTTGGTCCAGGGTGTTCTTTCGTACCACTTAATATACATTTATTTCCTTTTAGTCCATAAGCATCTTATGCATTCTTTATTAGATAGATAGATAGATATTCCCCAGTTTTATAGTTATTTTTACTGAGTCTCATTTCCTGTTTTGTATTCTAGTTGACTGTTTTGAGATAAAGAAAAGTACTAAGCTTTGGTAAACTGATTTCATATGCAACAATTTTATTTTTCATGTTTGTGGGGTTTTGTAATAAATATCAGTTGACCTTTATTAAATAGTTTTTCTGCCTCAGTTTAGATAATCAAAAAATATTTCTTTTTTGATCATTAATATAGTAAATTATTGTTTTAGTCAGCTTTTTCACTGCTGTGATTAAAAGACCCAACAAGAATAATTGTAGAGGAGGAAAAGTTTATTTGGGCGCTCACAGTTTCAGAGGTCTCAGTCCATAGACCACCAGCTTCATTCCTTGGGGCTTGAGATGAGGCAGAACATCATGGCAAAGAATGTGGAGGAGGCAAACAGCTCAGATGATAATAAGGAAGCAGAGAGAGATACTCCACTCACCAGATACAAAATATATACCCCATAGGCACCAATATCCCAAATCTTCCAGCCATACCCTATCTGCTTTTAATTACCACTTGAGTTAATGAAAGTTTATTAGTATACTTGCATTAATGTTCAAAACTAAATTTCTTTACATTTTATTTTTATTTTATTTGTATTCTGATTTGTTATATATGACAGCAGAATGTATGAGAATTCACATTACACATATAGAGCACAATTTTTCATATCTCTGGTTGTACATAAAGTATATTCACACCATTCGTGTCTTCATACATGTACTTAGGGTAATGATGTCCATCTCATTCCACCATCTTTCTTACCCCCATGCTCCCTCCCTTCCCCTGCCACCCCTTCCCCCTCTCTAGAGTTCCTCTAATCCTCCCATGCTTCCCCTCCCAACCCCACTATTTCCCACTTGAGGGCAGCTTAGATTTCACAGCAAATACAGCCCAGGGTAATTGCAACTATGTTTAATAGGTCCCCTGATGCTACTTCTCTGTACTAGTGTAGGAATCCAGTTTTTCTTTTTTATTTTATTTTATTTATTTTTATTGATTTTTTAAAAAAAATAAATGACAGCAGAATGCATTACAATTTTTATTACACATATACAGCACAATTTTTCATATCTCTGGTTGTATGTAAAGTATATTGACACCAATTTGTGTCTTCATACATGTACTTTGGATAATGATATCTATCATGTTCCACCATCCTTGCGAACCCCCTTCCCCCTTCCTTTCCCTCTCACCCCTCTACCCTATCTAGAATTCATCTATTATTTTTTCTCTTATTGATCCAATTGGAGAATCAACTTTACTAAGTTGATAACAGTTGATTAGGTTTACCTTGTTTTTTTTTTTTCTTGTAACAAAACAATTTTTAAAGAAAGGAGTATTGTTCTCCTTGAATATTTGGTAGAATTCGCCTATAGAACTTCCTGAATCTTTTATTTGAAAGGGTAAGGTTTTGATTGAGTTTGAATTCAATAATAATTTTAAAGGTATTCCCATTACTTTTTGTACCACCTGCAGGGCAGACTTTAGTTTTATTCCTACAAATTTAATTAAAGTTATCTAGATTTTAAAATATCATTGTTTATAGCTGTTCAACTCCTTTGTAAGTTTATGTTAAAATTCTATCTTTATATCTTATTTTATTATTTTTTATTTCTATCTTTTTTATCCAGATCAGTTTTTCCAGAGATTGGTCAATCTTACTGATTTTACAAAGAATGCATTTTTTAGTTGATTTCTGTATTTTTCATTTCATTATGAATTTTATTGTGTTATTATTACTTACCTTATATCCTATAAGTTTATTATGTTGCCCTTCTACCTGGAGTTGTATCTGATACATAGTTAAGATAAAAAATATTAGCTATTATTGTTAATATAGTTGAATTAAAATTATGATGCAATGAATATATTCAGTTGATTGATAAAGGATAAAATTACTTCCTGGCATTTATGTGGTAGAAGGACCCACTTCCAATTGAATACCTCTCATGGTTTTTGCCTTGTTTCTGTAAGAGGTGAAAACCCAAACAGAACAAGAATACATTAAATGCTTTAAGACTTGCTTCAATAGGGTGCAATTTCCCTAAAAATTTCTCCATATGGCAGGAAATAAAGTTAAATACACCATGTAAGCCCTGGAAAGATAGAGAGGGAATTAACACACGCCTTCTAAGTTTTAGAATTGAATAGTTATAGAATCAGAAACTTGGGCTTTAGAAACATCAATATTCTTGAATTTTTAAAAGTTTTCTGTAGTTATTTTATTTTTCTTTATTACCAGAAGGTTTTGCCTATTTTGTTAATTTTTTTAAAAAAAATAGTGTCCTTATGTGATCTGAAGTGTAAACAAGGCAGTATCGTTTCCCCAAGGGCCAGGAGGCTCATGGAGGTGAAGGTCCCCAAAAGGAAGGCCAACTTCAGGGTAAACAAGGGGCATGTTTGCCCCTCCTAAGCATTCTGTATAAGGTCACACAGAGACCTCTCCAGAGAGATGTAAAGCCTTGGAGATGTCTGTAACAGTTTGTGGAAAGAAAACCAGCCTCTTAAAACAGCATTATAATCAAATATCTATCTTAATCACTAAAGCCAAATATAGTCAATATTCCATCACCCAGGAATGCAAGACCTTATGGTTTCTCTATATTATCCTAAAATAATATGTTATCTTGAGTAAATATCATCTTCCAAATCTATTCACTAATTTCTGTTTTACCACTGACATTAATATCATTAGTCTGTGTCAGTGATGCAGATAAATAAGGAAAAGAACAATGTTAATTAATCTTGGATTATCCTCCACAGTTATCGCCAGTTCTCCCCGACAGCTGCTTACACTTAAACATTTGTCCTTCTCCCTTGAAGGATGCTCTTGCCTCAGGATCCCTTTACTTCTTCTTTACTAAGCCCTTGTCACATTACCTCATTTCCTATTCAGCTTAAACTTCATAATCCATCGTTTAAACCCCTTTATTGCTGATATCTGCAAATCTCTTTCTCCATTTTCCTTCAGGGAGAGTAACAACTAATGGAGCCCTGGGATCAGATGAACCCCACGATTCATCTTTTCAAACAGGACTGCTGAATGCCCCTGGTGGATCACTCGTTCATGCAAGATGCTGTTAGTGTAAGGGTCAGGCGAAGCATTGGAGAAAGAGACCACCAAGTGACCACTCATGCAATTGGCAGAAGGGGATTTATTGAACCAGCATGCTGGGGCTCCGTGCCCACTCAAGAAGGGAAAGCAGCCCAGAGCCCCGAGCAGGGGCTGAGCACTGTTTAAGTACACTTTTTGGGGAGGGCATAGGGCTTTGTATACATCAGAACAAATCATCATGAGGCGCTGGAAAATTGAACAACAACTCCTAAACATGATTAGTTCATTCATTGGCAGGAACAGGTCAGGCTGGAGTGATAGGTCATTCCTAAGGAGGGGGTTACATTCAAACTGATTGGTTTAGGGCCTAAAGGACTACGTGACCAGTTACACAGAGTCCCGAGTTATTGGACAACCAGGGAGTCAGTGTGAATATTTACTGGACAGTTCCAGTATTGTCCTAACAGCTACAGGGATTTCAGGTTTTGCAGGTAGCATAGAAACCTAACAATACCTAATCCTTTACATTTTAACTCAGACCTTGCAGCTTAGAAACTTTACAACACCCGGTCTTTTACCCTTTAACTTTTACACTTTAACTTCAATTTCTTTTACCCTTACATTAGTACAAACCTGTGGTTTCCAGTCTGCTAAATCCTCAGTTCTGCCTTTACAATCAGGGGCTTTCAATCCTGATGCCCATTGCAATCCTGGGGCATTTTCTTAAAATTCTGATACCTGGGCCTCATCCCAGACCAATAAAATCAGACCCTCTCCTTTCCTGGTGAGATAAAGGCATTAGTAACTTTGAAAGCTCTCCCAGGTAACTGTAATGGGGAGGCAAGTTTTAGAGCAGTGTTCTCGGCATGGTTAGCACATAATAATCACCTGAGGAGTTGTTCACAGTACTTATGCACAGATCCTACCCCCAGAGATGATTATTTTGCCTGAAGTACTAGTAAGATTTTGATAGCTCTCCAGGTAACTCGAATGAGCAGTCAAGGAGGCCCTGGGCCAGATCCCCAAAACCACTCCCAAAAAGGATTAGACTCACTTGTTAGAGCCATTGTTCCTCAAACCTCCAATAGTCTTCTTTCCAACTCACAGATGCCATTTCCTTCCTCAGAGAGAAAATAGAACCCACCAGAAAAGAATTCTTCTTGTATCTTTTTTTTTCTTCCCACCAAAGTTATAGACAGACCTCTACCTAAAACATTGTTAGTCTTTTTATAGCTTTTGTGACTCTGCTCCTTCCCACTCTCTCTGTAATGTTGCTCCATTAATAACCCCATCCTTTCCCTGTCTGCTTTCATGGCTCCTTAGCCTGCTCCATTCTCTCTCATTTTAAAGGAAAACTTTCCTCCCCTGCACATCTGCTTCCAATTTCTATCCTATGTCTATTACCTGTTCAAAACCAAGCATCTTGAAACTATTGTGCTGGCTGTCCTCATTTAAGTGCCATTCCTTTTTATGTGGTCATCTATTTATTCCCAAGAACTCCAAAGATACAGGGACCTTGTTATCACCAAGTCCAGCCGTGTACTTTTCAATGTTTAATCTTCATTAAACTCAGCAATATTTTATCCAGCTAACATCACCCAAACTTGAACTCCTTCTCTTTCATTGGTGTTTATAATTTCATATTCTTCAAATTTTCCCTTAGTTCCATGGTTTCTCTGCAACTCTTCCAGTTGCAGACTATTGAATAAGATAGAATAGCTAATAGGTCCCAATTAAGGCTTTCTTTTTTTTTCTCCTTTTTTAATGCAAAGGCCAATCTGTGAGGTTACCCTGCGGAAACATTCCAAACATTTTAGCCAACTCCTTTGTCCCAGGGTGATGAGAATAGGGAGGCAGGATAGACCTAAGTAAAGGCTACAGAACAAAGAGCTGACTAATAGCCTTAATATTTTTCCATTACCTGTTTAGCATAGATTTTGACCAATAGGCTTGGCACTTTTCCAAAACCTACTTAGCATGGATTTTCATCAGTGCTCCTACCCAGAAACTACATAAGCCCCTAGATTAGTACATTTAAGAGGTAACTTGCTATGAGTTCCCCTCTTGCCTTGCAAGAGTTCTATCTCTTTTCTTCTTACTTAAAAGAAATCCTACTCCTTTCACTCTTGCCTTTCGTTGCACTTGGATTTCATCCTTTGGAATTGTGAGACTAGAACCTGGAAAGAAATTGGCAGTGAGCTGCTAGGGCCTTCCACTGAGAGCCGCAACAAGCTGCTCAGTGGAGAGGAAATCTGGCTCAGCTGTCTGCACACCCCCCACCCCCCCAGCAGATGCCCATAGATGTGATTAGCTGTGGGCTTTCTCCATTGCAAAGGCCTAAAACTTATGCAGACCCCACCAGCCAGCAGAATTAGAAAATTTAGTTTCATCTCACTATGATTCTTCTGTTCTTTTTTTTAAAAAATTAGCATATATGAATTGTATGGTTTAATGGATTTCACCATATTTACATGCGTGTACATATTGTGCCTTGATCATGTCCACCTTCCCTATGCCCTTTTTTGCTCTCCCTACTCTCTCCACTTCCATTGGTCCCCTTCTCCTGTCTCTTAAAATCTCTACTTTCAGGTCTTTTTATGTTTGTTTTCACAAAAATATAGAAAACATGAAATACTTCTCTTTCTTCTTCTGGCTTATTTTGCTTAACATGATATCCTCCAGTTCCATCCACTTTCCTGCAAATGATGTGACATTATTCTTCTTTATGGCTAAATAGCACTCCATTGTGTATATATATGCCATATATTCCTAATCCATTCATCTGTTCACAGGTACCTAGACTGACTCCATATTTTAGCTATTGTGAATAGCACTACAATAAACATGGGTATGCAGCTGTCTCTTCTGCATGCTGTCTTCACTTCCATAGGATGCATACTCTAGCGGAATAGTAAGATCATTTGGTTGCTCTATATTTGGTGTTTCAAGGAACCTCCATACTGTTCTCTGTAGTATCTTTACCAATTTAGGTTCCCATCAAAATTTTCTACACATCTTTGACAGCATTTTTTTTTAATAATTGCCATTCTGACTAGGATGAGATGGACTTAGTGTAGTTTTGATTAGCATTTTCTTGATGGCTAAACATAATGAGGGGTTTTTTTTCATATATTTATAGGTTATTTATTTATTTATTTATTTTGAGAAGTGACTATTCAGATAATTCGTTCTTTGGTTGTTAAGATGTTTTTGGCTCTTTATATATTCTGGATATTAATCCCCTGCTAGGTGAATATCTGGCAAAGATTTTCTCCCAGTCTGTAGGCTGTCTCTTTATTCAGCAAATTGTTTCCTTTGCTGCACAGATTTTTTTTTAATTTGGTATAATCTCATGTGTCAAATTTTGCTTTTGTTTCTTAAGTTATTGAGCCCTATTCAGGAAATTATTGCCTGTGCCAATATCTTGGAGTGTTTGCACTGTGTTTCTTCTAATAGTTTCATTGTTTCAGGTCTTAGGTTTAGATCTTTGATCCATTTCAACTGATAAATTCAGCAAAGCATCGGGATACAAAATCCACATATAAAATCAGTAGCTTTCTATATGTGAATAATGAACTCAATGAGAAAACAATCAGGAAAGCAATCCCATTCACAATAACCTCAAAAACAATTCTAGGGGGCTGGGGATGTGGCTCAGCGGTAGAGCACTTGCCTAGCATGTGTGAGGCCCTGGGTTCGATGCCCAGCATCACATAAAAACAAACAAATAAAATAAAGGAATTGTGTCCATCTACAACTAAAAATATATTTTAAAAAATTCTAGGAATAAACCTAAGGAGATGAATGATCACTAAAATGATAATTATGAAACATTTAAAGAAGACACTAAAAGGTGAAGGGACCTCCTATGTTTTTGAATTGGGAGAATTAATGTTGTTAAAATGGCCATAATACCTAAAGTATTCTACAAATTCAATGCAATCCTCATCAAATTACCAATGATAGTCTTCACAGATTAGAAAAAAAATTTATAAAATTCATATGGAAGCACAAAAGACACCAAATAGACAAAGAAATCATAGGCAAAAAAAGAGCAATGCTGTAGGCTCCACAATACCTCTGTTCTTTTAAATGCTGGTCTGGCTCAGGATTCTGTCATTGGAACTTCTACTTCTCCTGTCACATGCTGTTTCCCATGTCTACAGTTTCGTATTATGTGCTAATCACTCCTTTGTGTGTGTGATACCCATAAATACAGATAATTAAGATCATAATTCATTTTATTTTCCATCTCAAAAATGTTATTGTACACACAATAGAAGAAAATAGTCCTTCTGCAGTTTGCCCCCAAGTAACATTGCAGTTCTGGGGTGATAGGGTTGGGACAGGGAGCTAAGTGGTACATATGTATCAAGGACCTCAGAGGCTGCTGACAAAATGTCCCTCAGCCTAGCTTACATTAGATGTCCACAGTTTTATCTGCTGTTTCAATATTGTACCCAGGACACAAGAAATCTAATGATGTCATACTTATGTGGTACAAATTTCTCCTAGAGCCAGAGAATCAGTTTTTTTTTTCTTTCTCTCTCTCTCTAAGTATACATCACTTGTTCATCTACCACCTTCAGTTGAATTTCTCACCTGACTTCTTTTCCTCATATTCCTCTAGGAAAACTTTCCTGATTCCCTTAGTGTTTCTGAAAACTAAATCACATATTAAACTAACAAAATACAATTGGTAAAATGTCCCCCCAAAATACACTTTTTCCCAAAATTGAATAAAATCGTGTGTGGTTTGGATATGAGGTGCCCCTCCCCCACTTCACCTCACACTCATGCACAAAAGCTCCTGTTAATGCAAGAATATGTAGAGCTGAAATGATGATATTATTATAAGAGCTGCAACCTAATCAGTCCATCCTAGCTTGAATGGTCTACTTGAACCTACTAACTGTGGTAACTTTAGGCAGGGAGGCATGCCTTAAAGGGATAGGTCACTGAGGGGTGCCCTGGAAGGTTTATCTTTCCTGCAACTCCTTCCTCTCTATCCTGCTATCTTTTTCTTGATCCTGCCATGAACTAAGCAGTTTTTCTCTACTGGGCCCTTCCCCCACAATGTGCTGCCTCACCTTAGGCCTAGAGCAATGGAGTTGACCATCTATGGACTGAGACCTCCGGAACCATGAACCCCCCCCCAAAATTTTGTCTCTTCTTAGTTGTTTTTGTCAGCTATTTTGGTCACAGCAACACAAAGCTAAAACATCATATATCAAATTAGTTGAGAATTTATGTAAAGAATCTAAAAAATTAGCACTTAGTGATAGTTATTCATCCTTCATTATTTAAAAATAATTTCTGACACCATGTTAACAATAAATGATTGAAACAAATTTAAAAATAAAATAAAATGTGAATGCTAAGTAATGGTATTGTCATTTAATTTTTGTCATAAGGATTTCATACCTAATGACAGTTCACATGGACAAAAGAAAACTCCAAATAGAAGACTCATTCAGAGGATGAGCGTGCCAAGGAGAAGATGGCCTCTCTGCACGGGGCTTGCTGAAGTGCTGAGCGTGGTGCTCAGAGCAGCGGCTTTAATCGAGATTTCGCACAGCGTGTAAGAGCTCCTTTCACCGTTAATCTGTAGCGGACCACTTTGCCAAGCAGCAGGAAGAACAAAGAGATCGAAAAAGAGACGCTTGGCTCCCGGACGCTTTGCCGCCCAGAGCCGCGGG